>NC_139964.1:24754610-25004610 GCF_963993115.1 Abramis brama | reverse complement strand
CAAAAACATCAGACCTGCAAATTGTTGTAGATGTACAAGTGCTCTGGAGTTATTAATAAAGTTTCATCCTTAAAAATGTTAGTAAGAGTCCTAACCTGGTCAAAGCCCAAATTACTCAAATATAACTACACACAAACCAAGTATAACTACACAACTGTAACACACACACAAACATCAATACATGTTTTTGACATAAAGAGAGTGATAAGGATCATTATGAGCAGAAATAAGATCTTACCTGATATAATCTGATATACAGTGATCAACACGACTGACGGAAGAAAAAGTTTGTGTGTTGAGATGATATAGAGAAGTTATCTGTCAATCAATCTAATGAGGAAATATAAACAAGTCTGTTTTTCTTCCTCAAATTCAAATACAACTTTCCACACAACAATGCTAAACAACAAAATCCCCAATGTTAAACCAACACTGTTCAGAGCACATATGGTCCTATTCTACAGAGGGTTAAAGTAGCACTGAAGTAGTGATAAAGTTAATTAGATAATTGAGTGATTAATTAAAGGTCCTATGGCATGGGTTATTTTTTTTTTTTTATAATGTTTCTTGGGGTGCCCTTATAATATTAGTATGTTTTTTAGATCAAAAGTTGTTATAATTATTTAGAAATAAAAGGCCTTTTTCCAACCCTGATTTTAGTCTCTGATTTGAACGCTCTGTTTTAAGGGGCGTGTCTGTGTGAGACTTCAGTGTAAACGAACACTACTGTGATTGGCTGACATGCTTGCATATGAAATAGCTAGTATTACATGTGGAACTCTCTCAAATACTTTTACTATTACAGCTATTATACGTTTTTACTAACACAACTATCGAGATTAACGAATCGTGAGAAGTTTTTAAAGTATTTAGATCTATTTCCATCACATAAAAGGTTGCAGTGATGAGCACTGAGCAGATGACAGTCTGTTGATCGCGTAAATGAAGATCTTAACAGCGTCATTGATTTTATAACGAGTGTCCAGATAAACTCATGCTGTGTGATTGACAGCTTGGGCGATTGGAAAGGGATTGTTCTTTGATCGCTTTCTGTATATATTTTAATCACAGTTTAAATAAGATTATTTTCATCCTACTAAGAGAAATTATGTGAAATTTATATTTTAGTCATTGGCTTGATTTACTGATGAACTTGAACAATTACACATCAGACATTCACATAACCAACTGGTTCTTCAGAGGCTCGGATAAAGGGACTAAAACATACTTTTGTGTTCATTTTTGTACATCCAGACACTGAGCAACTGCCACGCTCTGCTCGTTTGCAAGCCATGATGTCTCCCAAAGAAAAAAACAATATTGCGCTCGCGCAGCTCATTTTCTCATGGACGGGCCAAATTCTCTTTGCAGGCAAAGCAGAGAAAGGGGAGGTAACCTTTGTGACGACAGACGGGGAAGATTCCAGATTCGCCAATCTGAGCTTTCATTTTCTCAAAGGTGGAGAAGGATACCCAGGGCTTAGTTTACACCTATCACAATTTCTAGCCACTGGGGGTCCATAGGCAGGCTAGGGGAACTCATATTAATGTTAAAAAACTCATAAAGTGAAATTTTCATGCCATGGGACCTTTAAGTGATTATTGAGCATTAGTGATGAACACCTGCTGTTAACAAGCAGAATAACCAAAGGGAAGAGTCACCATTTTAAGTCACAATTATGGTGATCCGTGTTTGCTTTACACAGCAAAAAGTCCAGTGTTAAATTAACTCTCCTGGGAGTTTATATGGCTCCAGAGTCAGTGTTAAAATATGAGTGTTAAATTAACACTCAAGAGTGTTAAAGTTAATGAGCTCATTAAGTGATTCATTGAGTGATAATTTACCAATATTGAAGACACCTGATGTTAACAAGCAGAATCACTGAAGGAGAAAATCTAATTTTTTAAGACACCATTATGGTGATGAGTGTTTGTTTTAGTTGGGCTCTTGACCCATAAAGCTTTAACTTTAAATTTTGTTTGGCTGTTGTATCAGAGTTATAACTCTCAGATGAACAAAGAGAAAAGGTGAGCAGGTGGTGTTGGTTATGATTTGATAATCATAATTTGACCTGAATATCAACTCTCGTTTAGAGAGTCATATTTACCTTGTTGATTACACTGTAAAAAAGAATACATTGATTTTATTGATATCTAATCAATCAAATTGAGGCAACAGATTACAAGCAATATTATTAATTAAATTTAACAAATTAGAATTGAGTAATAATTAATCAAATTAATTCCTTAAAAGTTAACCATTTAAAATGAGTAGAATTTACAAAATATCTTTTATTGCCAACATTGAAGACACCTGGTGTTAACAAGCAGAATCACTGAAGGAGAAAACCATAATTAAAGTCACCATTGTGGAGATCAGTGTGTGTTTTAGTTGGGCTCTTGACCTTAAATTATTAACTTTAAGTTTCGTTTGGCTGCTGTACATGAGTTATAACAGCCAGATGAACAAAGAGTTAGGTTAACTTTATTAATTATAGCAGCATAATATTTTTAGCCTTTTCAATGAAATCCAAATGATCAAATCAATAAAAACATAAAAAAATATTTACTGTTTTTTTTAGGCACAAACACACATCAAGATTTGGCGTATGAATCTCAGCAATGGTGACAAACAGATCGCCTCTGATCATAAGCTCATTATTAATTCATGCAGCAATGCATGATGGGAGCCATGAATGAGTTTTGATTGGTGGAACCCAGAATGCACTGCAACATGCTTTATAATTGTCACCATTGTTGAGATTCACAGGCTGATTATTGATGTCTGTGTGTCTCTTTTTTATGTAAGAGAAACTTTTTAGAAATTATTTGAATTATATTGTAAAAGTTAAAAATATTATGCCTTACAAGGCCAGTCCTGCTATAATTAACAAAATTAAACTACCTCAAAAATTGGACTCTATATGAGTTCAGTGATTCAGGTCAAATGATTGTGAAATAATGACTATGTTAAAACACAACCAACACCATCAGATCACCTTTTCTATTTGTTCATCTGGCTGTTATGACTCAGGTACAGCAGCCAAACAAAACATAAAGTTAATAATTTAAGGGTCAAGCGCCCAAGTAAAACACACACTGATCTCCACAATGGTGACTTTGTAGCGCGGCCACATAAGGGATGAATGTTTATATTGCAGTGTATTATTCAAATGAATATATAAGACAGCTGCTATATAAGACGAATTATGGTTTTATCCTTCAGTGATTCTGCTTGTTAACACCAGATGTCTTCAATGTTGGCAATAAAAGATATTTTGTAAATTTTACTCATTTTAAATGGTTAACTTTTAAGGAATTAATTTGATTAATTATTACTCAATTCTAATTTGTTAAATTTAATTAATAATATTGCTTGTAATCTGTTGCCTCAATTTGATTGATTAGATATCAATAAAATCAATGTATTCTTTTTTACAGTGTACAGCAGCCTGTGATTCTACAACAAATGATTTTTATCATTATCAATATAATCCAAAATATTTCTTAAAAATTGTTCTGATAAAAATACTTAGACAATTACTTTATTTGGACACACTGACATCAATAATCAGCCTGTGAATCTCAACAATGGTGACAATAATAAAGCATGTTGCAGTGCATTCTGGGTGCCACCAATCAAAACTCATTCATGGCTCCCATCATGCATTGCGGTATGAATACATTATGATCTGAATTGTCTTTGTGATTTCCTTTCCCTAATTGAATATTCTGTTTGTCACCATTGTTGAGATTCATACACTGATTCTTGATGTCTGTATGTGCCTAAAAGAAAGATTTTTTTTATCAGAACAACTTTTAAGAAATCCTTTAGACTAGTTAGAAAAAAAGATTTTATGCTGTAGAATCACAGTGATGCTGTAATCAACAATATACATTTAAGTCAGAGATTAGACTCTATACAAGATCAGTGATTCAGGTGAAATTATGATTATGTCAAAACATAACCAACAAAAACCTGATCAACTTTCTCTTTGTTCATCTGGCAGTTATAATTCAGATACAACAGCCAAAGATAATGTAATGTTTACAGTTTATGGGTCAAGAGCCCAACTAAAGCCAACACTGATCTCCATAACGGTGTCTTAAAAAATTCGATTTTCTCCTTCAGTGATTCTGCTTGTTAACATCAGGTGTCTTCAATAATGCTCAATCATCACTCAATTAATCACTTAATGAACTCATTAACTTTAACACTCTTGAGTGTTAATTTAACACTCATATTTTAACACTGACTCTGGAGCCATATAAACTCCCAGGAGAGTTAATTTAACACTGGACTTTTTGCTTTGACTTTTTTCGCTGTGCTGTTAAATTAACTCTCCTGGGAGTTTATATGGCTCCAGAGTCAGTGTTAAAATATGAGTGTTAAATTAACGCCTGGTTCACACCGGACGCCGAAGCGACGCGGAACGGAAAATCACGCGCGGTCCGGCGCCTGCCTGTTCACACCAGACGCGTATTCTCCGCGGCGGTCGACAAGCGCTTCTGCTCAGTTGTTGTTTATTCAGAGCTATTTTTTACATCATGGGTAAGTAAATAACCTCATAAAATGAATACACCATGTTTCTGTAACCAAGAAGTTTGTACACTTCTTTTATTAATCCGTTGTCGAGACACACGCAGCCAGAGAGAGAGAATATGGTAGACAGTAGTAGTGTAGATATACCGTTGAAATATACATCCTCTCTTCAAATTTATTAAATCTATTTTGTTGTGTTTTTTCTTTGTTTGTTTTCATCTTTCTAGTCTGTTTAGATACACAAATATGATCGCATTTGTCACTCGCGGTATTTTATTTTGAAAATTGCTTATATTTTGACAATTGACCGGATGTCTCGTGTTTCTTGGTGTGACTTCCTGCAGGAATGGACGCGGATCACTCACGGTCGCGCAAAAAATAGACCAGACGCCGAAACTGGCACTTCACGGCGCGGGCCGGTCTGGTGTGAACGACACCGTTAACATGGGCGCCGAAAGGAAGCGGCCTCCGTTCCGCGCCGCTTCTGCGTCGCTTCGGCGTCCGGTGTGAATCAGGCATTAACACTCAAGAGTGTTAAAGTTAATGAGATAATTAAGTGATTAATTGAGTGATGATTGAGCATTATTGAAGACACCTGATGTTAGCAAGCAGAATCACCAAAGGAGAAAATCTAATTTTTTAAGACACCGTTATGGAGATCAGTGTTGGCTTTAGTTGGGCTATTGACCCATAAACTGTAAACATTACATTATCTTTGGCTGTTGTATCTGAATTATAACTGCCAGATGAACAAAGAGATAGTTGATCAGGTTTTGTTAGTTATGTTTTGACATAATCATAATTTCACCTGAATCACTGATCTCATTTAGAGTCTAATCTCTGACTTCATAATCAACACTACCTGATCACCTTTTCTCTTTGTTCATCTGAGAGTTATAACTCAGATACAACAGCCAAACAAAATCTAAAGTTAATGCTTTAAGGGTCAAGAGCCCAACTAAAACAAACACTGATCACCATAACGGTGTCTTAAAAAATTAGATTTTCTCCTTCAGTGATTCTGCTTGCTAACATCAGGTGTCTTCAATAATGGTCAATTATCACTCAATGAATCACTTAATGAGCTCATTACCTTTAACACTCTTGAGTGTTAATTTAACACTCATATTTTAACACTGACTCTGGAGGCATATAAACTCCCAGGAGAGTTAATTTAACACTGGACTTTTTGCTGTGTCTGGACAACTGCATACGCTGTAAGAAAGCAGATTTGATGTCCATAGAATGGACATGCCACTTATTTTGACAGATTACTGCTAATAATAACCTCAGAGAGTCGGAAGCACATGGGGAGTCTTTCTGCAGCTTGTGAATATTAAGCTCTTCAAAACCTCTGGCAACGAGTCATGCTTTGGTCACAATACCACTGGGAGTTTCTTTGAGACAACCATTTACGTGAGGAGGCATATATTTGTATTGTACAGAGACATAAACTTAGCCTAGAAATCTAGACGCACCCTAGCGGCAGCAAAATGTATTTCGCAGCCAGGTGGGTCTAGCAACTCTCAATAGACCTTCTAGCTGCAAAAACCTAAATTGGGTCAGGCCAATCACGTCGTGTATAGAGTAGGCGGGGGCGGGCTTAACATATGACGACAGAGTTGCGACGGCTGCCACTTGAAAACAAAGAATGACGGCTGCTGATGGAGAACAACGGTCTTTCGAATCGGCTTTGGCCGCGACTCTGGAGGACTTGGAGTTAAGTTTTTTTCTTTGAGAAAAGAGCAAAGAACGGCACTTAAGTCATTCTTAAAAAAAGGAAGATGTGTTCGTCGTTTTGCCGGCCAGATATGGCAAAAGTTGAATCTATTAACTAAGCTCCGCTGTTGGGAAAACGCTCTGGTTGGTTTAAGCGCTGTCCTATTGCGTGCAGAGGGAATTTGAAAGACAGCCGTTTATCCCGCCCCTCGGATTAAACCGCGTCTATGGTGAGTTTCCAGACCTAACATCTTGATGTAGGTCTGGCTTGCCAGGCTAACATAAACTGCCATCAAGGTGACATCTCATAAGGCCTCATTCTGCACAGGCAACAACTGAGTGGTTTTTAGACACTCTGCACCATAGAAGGGAAGTGCTTCACTGCCTGCCTGCCCTTATTGAAAATATATAATGACCCATCATGTAGGAGAATCAGACAACAATGTCTACAGACTGTTGAGCAGATGTCTTGTATCAGGTGAGATTGGGCAAATATTCCACTTGCAAAACTTCGATAATTAGTATCCTCAATTCCCAAATGATTAAAAAGTGTAATTAAAAGGAAAGGTGATGTGATACTCGTCTGAAAGAAGAATGACATGTACACCTATGGCTTCAGAGTGAGTAAATCATGGGTTTATTCAAATTTTTGGGTGAACTATCCCATTAAGATGTGATTTCTGTGAACTCTTTTAGTGTTTAACAGAGTGCTGTTAGTCACTCAGTTCCCTATTGATCCTATCTGTATATTTCTTTTAGAAGCCTTAGGGTATGAGTGCCTTGTTTTTTTGTATGCCATGTATGTTTTGTTTCTCTTTTTTATTTGTTGTTAAGTTCCTTTTCTCGTGGGGAAGTTAGTTTCTGTTGGTTTATTGTTTTAGGCACGAGCTCAGCCCTGAAGGTTTTGCTTCCAAACTGTTTGGTTGTTGTTTCTAATTTCTCTCTTTAAAAAAAAAAGAAAAAAAAGTTGTGCTTTGGAACAGCCTCTCCCTATTAGCAGACCAACACTCAATCTATATTTAATCAAGGTTGAAACTTAACATTGATTTTTCATCAGGTTTGCACACTGAAATATTGTTATTTCAATGATGAAAAATAAATCAAGATCAACTTAAAATCGATATTTGTTCAACTTAAATTAAATTATTATTGTACATTGAATAAACAATTCAAATCAATCTTGCTTTATGTACAACAGGATCTTAATTAAATCTTAAATAAATAGAATAAATCTTACTTTATTTATATGCCGGTGAATCACGCCCACACTCTTTTCTCTCTTTCAAGAAATTGTTTTGTTAAAACTAGTTGAGTTTAATGTGCTGATTCTTGATGTCTGTGTGTCTAAATAATGCATAAGCAAAAGCTGTTTTTTGAGTTTTAAGTTGAACAACAATCGATTTTATGTTGATCTTGATCTATTCTTCGGTGAAATAACATTATTTCAGGGTGCAAACCTGATGAAAAATAATGTTGAAACAATACTCATGCAGTGAGTATATGCAGTTTTGGATGAAGCCAAGAACTACAACTGACTTCCAGCCAAAGCCTTCAATGAAATCAAATAAAGGTAAAATAAGACAATATATCTCGCAGAGGAGAATTAAACAACTCAATTAAACTGCATTACCAGCTTCACTAATTACTAACCAGATTGACTTTATTTCTATCAGACATCTATAGAAGTTAAAATTGAGAATTAACTGAGGTTAAGATATCGATGATTAATTGGTCAAAATATTGTCACTATTATGATAATTGAGTTGGGCTCTCGACCCTTCACTTTCTATGTTAGATTTTTACATCCAAAGTCTCCAATAAACATTATATAATAATAATAATATATAATTAATTGTATAATACTCTTTGTATATGACTTGTGTAATACTCAAAATAGTTTGTGTGTTGTAACGTACGTGTGTGTGTGTGTGTGTGTGTGTGTGTGTGTGTGTGTGTGTGTGTGTGTGTGTGTGTGTGTGTGTGTGTGTGTGTGTGTGTGTGTGTGTGTGTGTGTGTGTGTGTGTGTGTGTGTGTGTGTGTGTGTGTGTGTTTGCATGTATCCACACATGCACAGGTTCAAGCTCACATGCACATATGTGTACATAGACATAATGAACATGCTCCTGAAAACTTTTCAGTCTCTCTCATTCACTTTAAATGGCCCATTAAAACAATGGCCCTCAATGGCCCAGTGGAACACCACAAGTGTAGACTAGTGTAATCAACTTTGCCAATTTTCGTCAGATTTTATTTAATATTTCCAAAATTATTTAAAAAAATTATGTTTTTTTTTACTAAAAAAATTAGATGCCTACTCAGATAAATGAGGCCTACGATTAAACAGATGCAAATACACTCTCAGAAAAAAAGGTACAAAAGCAGGCGCTGTGGCGGTACATTTTCAAAAGGTACACTTTTGTACCTAAAGAGTACATATTAGTCCCTCAAAGGTACATATTAGCAGAGGTGGGTAATCCAGGGGCCAAAGAGTAAAAGTCCTGCCATATGTTTATTCCACCCATGAACTCAGTCAGCTGATTTCACTAATTAGTTCTCTCTCCTGTCTGAATTAGCAAATCCAGGTGATTGGAACAAAATACTGAGGAGGATTTGCTAATTCAGCAGGAGAGAGAACTAATTAGTGAAATCAGCTGATTGAGTTCATGGGTGGAATAAACATATGGCAGGACTTTTACTTTCTGACCCCTGGACTATACAACTCTGTTTTTGGGTGGGTCGCTTGTAATTGAACATTGAGTAGGTAATACAGGACCTTGAACACCCATTTGACATCTTTACTGTTTGTCATGACAAACAAACAAATATGTGCAAACCTTTATGTGTGCACGCAATTATCTCTCGTGCGCACGCAAAAGTCTGTATATATATTTTTTTTCAAAGGTCCTTTTAGGGCTCTGTACAGACAAATCAGTAAAATTATATGATACTAGGGCTGGGCGATATATCGAACGATATTGTTATGCGCATCTCATCAGTAAAGCCGGTTCCTTGATTAGTAGTAAATCGCCATCACCTGCTTTCAGATGGAGCGGCATTTACTACAAAGAGCCGTAGTTAACGGACAAGCTGAGCCATATCGCATTAATATCGCGGACGTATCGCCAGCGATAATTAATGCGATATGGCTCAGCTTGTCAGTTAACTACGGCTCTTTGTACGCAGCAAAAACTCCAGTGTTAAATTAACACTCCTGGGAGTGTATATGAACACTCAAGAGTGTTGACGTTAATGAGATAATTAAGTGATTAATTTAGTGATGATTGAACATTATTGAAGACACCTGATGTTAATCACTGAATCACTGAAGGAGAAAATCACAAATTGTAAGCCACCGTTATGGCGATTATTGTTTGCTTTAGTTGGGCTCTTGACCCTTATATTATTGACTTTAGATCTTGTTTGGCTGCCATCAATCACAACTCATTAATGGCTCCCATCATGCATTGCGGTATGAATAAATTATGATCTGAATTGTCTATGTAATTTACTTGTCCTAATTGAATATTCTGCTTGTCACCATTGTTGAGATGCATTGACTGAATCTTGATGTCTGTGTGTGCCTAAAAGTTTTTTTTTTTTTTTAAACAACTTTTAAGAAATCCTTTATATTATTATCAAAAATTCTGGGCATGTATGCAGAATCACAGTTATGCTGTAACCAACAACATAAATCAAAGTCAGAAAGAAGGATCTTAATGAATTCAGTGATCAAGTTCAAATGAAGAATGTCATAATATAACCAACACCATCAGATCACTTTTTTTCTTTGTTCATCTGGCAGTTATAACTCAGATACAGCAGCCAAAAAAGATCTAAAGTTAATAATATAAGGGTCAAGAGCCCAACTAAAGCAAACAATGATCGCCATAACGGTGGCTTACAATTTGTGATTTTCTCCTTCAATGATTCTGCTTGTTAACATCAGGTGTCTTCAATAATGTTCAATCATCACTAAATTAATCACTTAATTATCTCATTAACGTCAACACTCTTGAGTGTTCATATACACTCCCAGGAGTGTTAATTTAACACTGGAGTTTTTGCTGCGTACAAAGAGCCGTAGTTAACTGACAAGCTGAGCCATATCGCATTAATTATCGCTGGCGATACGTCCGCGATATTAATGCGATATGGCTCAGCTTGTCCGTTAACTACGGCTCTTTGTAGTAAATGCCGCTCCATCTGAAAGCAGGTGATGGCGATTTACTACTAATCAAGGAACCGGCTTTACTGATGAGATGCGCATAACAATATCGTTCGATATATCGCCCAGCCCTAGTATCATATAATTTTACTGATTTGTCTGTACAGAGCCCTAAAAGGACCTTTGAAAAAAAATATATATACAGACTTTTGCGTGCGCACGAGAGATAATTGCGTGCACACATAAAGGTTTGCACATATTTGTTTGTTTGTCATGACAAACAGTAAAGATGTCAAATGGGTGTTCAAGGTCCTGTATTACCTACTCAATGTTCAATTACAAGCGACCCACCCAAAAACAGAGTTGTATAGTCCAGGGGTCAGAAAGTAAAAGTCCTGCCATATGTTTATTCCACCCATGAACTCAATCAGCTGATTTCACTAATTAGTTCTCTCTCCTGCTGAATTAGCAAATCCTCCTCAGTATTTTGTTCCAATCACCTGGATTTGCTAATTCAGACAGGAGAGAGAACTAATTAGTGAAATCAGCTGACTGAGTTCATGGGTGGAATAAACATATGGCAGGACTTTTACTCTTTGGCCCCTGGATTACCCACCTCTGCTAATATGTACCTTTGAGGGACTAATATGTACTCTTTAGGTACAAAAGTGTACCTTTTGAAAATGTACCGCCACAGCGCCTGCTTTTGTACCTTTTTTTCTGAGAGTGTATTTGCATCTGTTTAATCGTAGGCCTCATTTATCTGAGTAGGCATCTAATTTTTTTAGTAAAAAAAAACATAATTTTTTTAAATAATTTTGGAAATATTAAATAAAATCTGACGAAAATTGGCAAAGTTGATTACACTAGTCTACACTTGTGGTGTTCCACTGGGCCATTGAGGGCCATTGTTTTAATGGGCCATTTAAAGTGAATGAGAGAGACTGAAAAGTTTTCAGGAGCATGTTCATTATGTCTATGTACACATATGTGCATGTGAGCTTGAACCTGTGCATGTGTGGATACATGCAAACACACACACACACACACACACACACACACACACACACACACACACACACACACACACACACACACACACACACACACACACACACACACACACACACACACACACACACACACACACACACACACACACACGTACGTTACAACACACAAACTATTTTGAGTATTACACAAGTCATATACAAAGAGTATTATACAATTAATTATATATTATTATTATTATATAATGTTTATTGGAGACTTTGGATGTAAAAATCTAACATAGAAAGTGAAGGGTCGAGAGCCCAACTCAATTATCATAATAGTGACAATATTTTGACCAATTAATCATCGATATCTTAACCTCAGTTAATTCTCAATTTTAACTTCTATAGATGTCTGATAGAAATAAAGTCAATCTGGTTAGTAATTAGTGAAGCTGGTAATGCAGTTTAATTGAGTTGTTTAATTCTCCTCTGCGAGATATATTGTCTTATTTTACCTTTATTTGATTTCATTGAAGGCTTTGGCTGGAAGTCAGTTGTAGTTCTTGGCTTCATCCAAAACTGCATATACTCACTGCATGAGTATTGTTTCAACATTATTTTTCATCAGGTTTGCACCCTGAAATAATGTTATTTCACCGAAGAATAGATCAAGATCAACATAAAATCGATTGTTGTTCAACTTAAAACTCAAAAAACAGCTTTTGCTTATGCATTATTTAGACACACAGACATCAAGAATCAGCACATTAAACTCAACTAGTTTTAACAAAACAATTTCTTGAAAGAGAGAAAAGAGTGTGGGCGTGATTCACCGGCATATAAATAAAGTAAGATTTATTCTATTTATTTAAGATTTAATTAAGATCCTGTTGTACATAAAGCAAGATTGATTTGAATTGTTTATTCAATGTACAATAATAATTTAATTTAAGTTGAACAAATATCGATTTTAAGTTGATCTTGATTTATTTTTCATCATTGAAATAACAATATTTCAGTGTGCAAACCTGATGAAAAATCAATGTTAAGTTTCAACCTTGATTAAATATAGATTGAGTGTTGGTCTGCTAATAGGGAGAGGCTGTTCCAAAGCACAACTTTTTTTTCTTTTTTTTTTAAAGAGAGAAATTAGAAACAACAACCAAACAGTTTGGAAGCAAAACCTTCAGGGCTGAGCTCGTGCCTAAAACAATAAACCAACAGAAACTAACTTCCCCACGAGAAAAGGAACTTAACAACAAATAAAAAAGAGAAACAAAACATACATGGCATACAAAAAAACAAGGCACTCATACCCTAAGGCTTCTAAAAGAAATATACAGATAGGATCAATAGGGAACTGAGTGACTAACAGGACTCTGTTAAACACTAAAAGAGTTCACAGAAATCACATCTTAATGGGATAGTTCACCCAAAAATTTGAATAAACCCATGATTTACTCACTCTGAAGCCATAGGTGTACATGTCATTCTTCTTTCAGACGAGTATCACATCACCTTTCCTTTTAATTACACTTTTTAATCATTTGGGAATTGAGGATACTAATTATCGAAGTTTTGCAAGTGGAATATTTGCCCAATCTCACCTGATACAAGACATCTGCTCAACAGTCTGTAGACATTGTTGTCTGATTCTCCTACATGATGGGTCATTATATATTTTCAATAAGGGCAGGCAGGCAGTGAAGCACTTCCCTTCTATGGTGCAGAGTGTCTAAAAACCACTCAGTTGTTGCCTGTGCAGAATGAGGCCTTATGAGATGTCACCTTGATGGCAGTTTATGTTAGCCTGGCAAGCCAGACCTACATCAAGATGTTAGGTCTGGAAACTCACCATAGACGCGGTTTAATCCGAGGGGCGGGATAAACGGCTGTCTTTCAAATTCCCTCTGCACGCAATAGGACAGCGCTTAAACCAACCAGAGCGTTTTCCCAACAGCGGAGCTTAGTTAATAGATTCAACTTTTGCCATATCTGGCCGGCAAAACGACGAACACATCTTCCTTTTTTTAAGAATGACTTAAGTGCCGTTCTTTGCTCTTTTCTCAAAGAAAAAAACTTAACTCCAAGTCCTCCAGAGTCGCGGCCAAAGCCGATTCGAAAGACCGTTGTTCTCCATCAGCAGCCGTCATTCTTTGTTTTCAAGTGGCAGCCGTCGCAACTCTGTCGTCATATGTTAAGCCCGCCCCCGCCTACTCTATACACGACGTGATTGGCCTGACCCAATTTAGGTTTTTGCAGCTAGAAGGTCTATTGAGAGTTGCTAGACCCACCTGGCTGCGAAATACATTTTGCTGCCGCTAGGGTGCGTCTAGATTTCTAGGCTAAGTTTATGTCTCTGTACAATACAAATATATGCCTCCTCACGTAAATGGTTGTCTCAAAGAAACTCCCAGTGGTATTGTGACCAAAGCATGACTCGTTGCCAGAGGTTTTGAAGAGCTTAATATTCACAAGCTGCAGAAAGACTCCCCATGTGCTTCCGACTCTCTGAGGTTATTATTAGCAGTAATCTGTCAAAATAAGTGGCATGTCCATTCTATGGACATCAAATCTGCTTTCTTACAGCGTATGCAGTTGTCCAGACACAGCAAAAAGTCCAGTGTTAAATTAACTCTCCTGGGAGTTTATATGCCTCCAGAGTCAGTGTTAAAATATGAGTGTTAAATTAACACTCAAGAGTGTTAAAGGTAATGAGCTCATTAAGTGATTCATTGAGTGATAATTGACCATTATTGAAGACACCTGATGTTAGCAAGCAGAATCACTGAAGGAGAAAATCTAATTTTTTAAGACACCGTTATGGAGATCAGTGTTTGTTTTAGTTGGGCTCTTGACCCTTAAAGCATTAACTTTAGATTTTGTTTGGCTGTTGTATCTGAATTATAACTCTCAGATGAACAAAGAGAAAAGGTGATCAGGTAGTGTTGATTATGATTTGATAATCATACTTTGACCTGAATATTAACTCTCATTTAGAGAGTCAGATTTACCTTGTTGATTACAGCAGCCTTTGATTTTACAGCAAATGATTTTTATCATTATCAAAATAATCCAAAATATTTCTCAAAAACTGTTCTGATAAAAATACTTAGAAAATTACTTTATTTAGAAACACTGACATCAATAATCGGCCTGTGAATCTCAACAATGGTGACAATAATAAAGCATGTTGCGGTGCATCCTGGGTGCCACCAATCAAAACTCATTCATGGTTCCCATCATGCATTGCGGTATGAATAAATTATGATCTGAATTGTCTTACTAATTTCCTTTTCCTAATTGAATATTCTGTTTGTCACCATAGTTGAGATTCATACACTGATTTTTGATGTCTGTATTTGCCTAAAAGAAAGATTTTGTTTTATCAGAACAACTTTTAAGAAATCCTTTTAGAAAAAAAAAAAAGATCTTATGCTGTAGAATCACAGTGATGCTGTAATCAACAACATACATTTAAGCTAGAGATTAGACTCTAAATGACATCAGTGATTCAGGTGAAATTATGATTACGTAAAAACATAACCAACAAAACCTGATCACCTTCTCTTTGTTCATCTGGCAGTTATAACTCAGATACAACAGCCAAAGATAATGTAATGTTTACAGTTTATGAGTCAAGAGCCCAACTAAAGCCATCACTGATCTCCATAACGGTGTCTTAAAAAATTAGATTTTCTCCTTTGGTGATTCTGCTTGTTAACATCAGGTGTCTTCAATAATGCTCAATCATCACTCAATTAATCACTTAATTATCTCATTAACTTTAACACTCTTGAGTGTTAACGCCTGATTCACACCGGACGCCGAAGCGACGCAGAAGCGGCGCAGAACGGAGGCCGCTTCCTTTCGGCGCCCATGTTAACCTATGCTGTCGTTCACACCAGACCGGCCCGCGCCGTGAAGTGCCAGTTTCGGCGTCTGGTCTATTTTTTGCGCGACCGCAATGATCCGCGTCCATTCCTGCAGGAAGTCACACCAAGAAACACGAGACATCCGGTCAATTGTCAAAATATAAGCAATTTTCAAATTAAAATACCGCGAGTGACAAATGCGATCATATTTGTGTATCTAAACAGACTAGAAAGATGAAAACAAACAAAGAAAAAACACAACAAAATAGATTTAATAAATTTGAAGAGAGGATGTATATTTCAACGGTATATCTACACTACTACTGTCTACCATATTCTCTCTCTCTGGCTGCGTGTGTCTCGACAACGGATTAATAAAAGAAGTGTACAAACTTCTTGGTCACAGAAACATGGTGTATTCATTTTATGAGGTTATTTACTTACCCATGATGTAAAAAATAGCTCTGAATAAACAACAACTGAGCAGAAGCGCTTGTCGACCGCCGTGGAGAACACGCGTCTGGTGTGAACAGGCAGGAGCCGGACTGCACGTGATTTTCCGTTCCGCGTCGCTTCGGCGTCCGGTGTGAACCAGGCGTTGATTTAACACTCATATTTTAACACTGACTCTGGAGCCATATAAACTCCCAGGAGAGTTAATTTAACAGCACAGCGAAAAGTCAAAGCAAAAAGTCCAGTGTTAAATTAACTCTCCTGGGAGTTTATATGGCTCCAGAGTTAGTGTTAAAATATGAGTGTTAAATTAACACTCAAGAGTGTTAAAGTTAATGAGTTCATTAAGTGATTAATTGAGTGATGATTGAGCATTATTGCAGACACCTGATGTTAACAAGCAGAATCACCAAAGGAGAAAATCTAATTTTTTAAGACACCGTTATGGAGATCAGTGTTGGCTTTAGTTGGGCTCTTGACCCATAAACTGTAAACATTGCATTATCTTTGGCTGTTGTATCTGAATTATAACTGCCAGATGAACAAAGCGAAAGTTGATCAGTTTTTTGTTGGTTATGTTTTGACATAATCATAATTTCACCTGAATCACTGATCTCATATAGAGTCTAATCTCTGACTTAAATGTATATTGTTGATTACAGCATCACTGTGAATCTACAGCATAAGATCTGGAATTTTCTAAATAATCTAAAGGATTTCTTAAAAGTTGTTCTGATAAAAAAAATCTTTCTTATAGACACACACAGACATCAAGAATCAGTGTATGAATCTCAACAATGGTGACAAACAGAATATTCAATTAGGAAAAGGAAATTACAAAGACAATTCAGATCATAATGTATTCATACCGCAATGCATGATGGGAGCCATGAATGAGTTTTGATTGGTGGCACCCAGAATGCACTGCAACATGCTTTATTATTGTCACCATTGTTGAGATTCACAGGCTGATTATTGATGTCAGTGTGTCCAAATAAAGTAATTTTCTAAGTATTTTCATCAGAACAATTTTTAAGAAATATTTTGGATTATATTGATAATGCTAAAAATCATTTGTTGTAGAATCACAGGCTGCTGTAATCAACAAGGTAAATATGACTCTCTAAATGAGAGTTGATATTCAGGTCAAATTATGATTATCAAATCATAACCAACACCACCTGATCACATTTTCTCTTTGTTCATCTGAGAGTTATAACTCTGATACAACAGCCAAACAAAATTTAAAGTTAAAGCTTTATGGGTCAAGAGCCCAACTAAAACAAACACTCATCACCATAATGGTGTCTTAAAAAATTAGATTTTCTCCTTCAGTGATTCTGCTTGCTAACATCAGGTGTCTTCAATATTGATCAATTATCACTCAATGAATCACTTAATGAGCTCATTAACGTTAACACTCTTGAGTGTTAATTTAACACTCATATTTTAACACTGACTCTGGAGCCATATAAACTCCCAGGAGAGTTAATTTAACACTGGACTTTTTGCTGTGTAAAGCAAACACGGATCACCATAATTGTGACTTAAAATGGTGACTCTTCCCTTTGGTTATTCTGCTTGTTAACAGCAGGTGTTCATCACTAATGCTCAATCATCACTTAAAGGTCCCATGGCATGAAAATTTCACTTTATGAGTTTTTTAACATTAATATGAGTTCCCCTAGCCTGCCTATTGACCCCCAGTGGCTAGAAATTGTGATAGGTGTAAACCAGGGTTTCCGTTGTCCGGTAATTACCGGACATTGGCCGGAAAAAAAATGAAATGTCCGACAAAATTAAATCTCTCCGGTCAAATTGTCAGATTAAAATTGCCTTATAATCCCGCCCCCCTAACACAATCTGAATTTGAGAATAAGCCTAAAATGTATAAAGCAAAAATACACCGACCTTTGGCTATGTTATGAAGGAACAGGCTCTACCGTTTGAAAGTTATTAAACATTATTACATGGCTTGGTTGAATTCCAATGTGGAATGCGGTCTGTTATTTCTTGATATCAGACCGCTGCGAAGCACTAACGGCGCCAGGATTTTGATTGTAGGTGGGCCTCCAGAAAACTGGATGGGCCAGTTAAAATAAGCCAAAAAAAAAAAAAAAAAAAAAAAAATGGGTTCCCCTTCATCTCCGTTTCAGCGCTTTTCTGGGCACTGAGGACAGTGACTCAGTAGCCTACCTGAATTTAATGCGTAAAAAAAAAACAAAAAAAAAAACTTGTTTTGTTGCTTTTTTAATACAATTACAATTTCATTTAATTTATTGTTTAATACAATTATAGGCCTATTATTTTTAGTTTATTAACAGCAACAACAGCTGTAAAGATGAAGTTGACGATCGCCATCTCCTTATGAACGCGCCTATAGAGAGAAATGCACATCATAGATTACATAATCAGAGAGTAGCCTATTTCTTTTCGTTTTAAATTGTTAAAAGGACATTTCAAGCTTTCTTAAGATATATTTCATGTCTGTGAGGCCTACGCTGAGTTTCGTTAAATTAGGATGAGATGCGCTCCCGTTCACGAGCAATGCAAGTGACCGTGCGGGCGCCTGCATGATATAGGCCAATCGTCTGCTATATTTGCTGCTTATTTATTAAATACGGGCAATTGGTTGATAAAAAAATTATTAAAATTAAGATACAATTTATACAAAACGAAATTCACTTCAAAAATGTCTTTCTACAAAACCAAACTTAATTAAGTGGTCAAAATCATGTCTGACCCGCTCCATGTCTCTCGATATTGCGCATCCTATCCTACTCGTGCGGTTCACTTTTCATAATCAACATAAATTAAAAAATAACATTATAATATTTTAACAAATATTAAACTAAATGAGCTTATTTAATGGCTACAACACGTATAGTAGACCTAGACTCTCTATTTGTACAAATTGCTGCACATTCTTTTTATTCAGAATTTTGCACACATAAGTTGAAAGGCATTTGTTTGTGCATGCATAGCAAAACATATCTGCAACATTTATCAAGTTCACTGATAATTATGCGCGCATTTATTAATTATTATCTTAATGAATAATGAAACAAGGACGAACCATATAAACTGCGTTGTTTGTTTAGAATGAAATGGATCGCAAATAGATCTGAATGAAGAAACTAAGCCCTGGGTATCCTTCTCCACCTTTGAGAAAATGAAAGCTCAGATTGGCGAATCTGGAATCTTCCCCGTCTGTCGTCACAAAGGTTACCTCCCCTTTCTCTGCTTTGCCCGCAAAGAGAATTTGGCCCATCCATGAGAAAATGAGCTGCGCGAGCGCAATATTGTTTTTTCTTTGGAAGACATCATGGCTTGCAAACGAGCAGAGCGTTGCAGTTGCTCAGTGTCTGGATGTACAAAAATGAACACAAAAGTATTTTTTAGTCCCTTTATCCGAGCCTCTGAAGAACCAGTTGGTTATGTGAATGTCTGATGTGTAATTGTTCAAGTTCATCAGTAAATCAAGCCAATGACTAAAATATAAATTTCACATAATTTCTCTTAGTAGGATGAAAATAATCTTATTTAAACTGTGATTAAAATATATACAGAAAGCGATCAAAGAACAATCCCTTTCCAATCGCCCAAGCTGTCAATCACACAGCATGAGTTTATCTGGACACTCGTTATAAAATCAATGACGCTGTTAAGATCTTCATTTACGCGATCAACAGACTGTCATCTGCTCAGTGCTCATCACTGCAACCTTTTATGTGATGGAAATAGATCTAAATACTTTAAAAACTTCTCACGATTCGTTAATCTCGATAGTTGTGTTAGTAAAAACGTATAATAGCTGTAATAGTAAAAGTATTTGAGAGAGTTCCACATGTAATACTAGCTATTTCATATGCAAGCATGTCAGCCAATCACAGTAGTGTTCGTTTACACTGAAGTCTCACACAGACACGCCCCTTAAAACAGAGCGTTCAAATCAGAGACTAAAATCAGGGTTGGAAAAAGGCCTTTTATTTCTAAATAATTATAACAACTTTTGATCTAAAAAACATACTAATATTATAAGGGCACCCCAAGAAACATTATAAAAAAAAAAAAATAACCCATGCCATAGGACCTTTAATTAATCACTCAATTATCTAATTAACTTTATCACTACTTCAGTGCTACTTTAACCCTCTGTAGAATAGGACCATATGTGCTCTGAACAGTGTTGGTTTAACATTGGGGATTTTGTTGTTTAGCATTGTTGTGTGGAAAGTTGTATTTGAATTTGAGGAAGAAAAACAGACTTGTTTATATTTCCTCATTAGATTGATTGACAGATAACTTCTCTATATCATCTCAACACACAAACTTTTTCTTCCGTCAGTCGTGTTGATCACTGTATATCAGATTATATCAGGTAAGATCTTATTTCTGCTCATAATGATCCTTATCACTCTCTTTATGTCAAAAACATGTATTGATGTTTGTGTGTGTGTTACAGTTGTGTAGTTATACTTGGTTTGTGTGTAGTTATATTTGAGTAATTTGGGCTTTGACCAGGTTAGGACTCTTACTAACATTTTTAAGGATGAAACTTTATTAATAACTCCAGAGAACTTGTACATCTACAACAATTTGCAGGTCTGATGTTTTTGGGAAACAGCTTGTGATTCTAAGATGATTCATATAATTTCTAGGGAAACACAAGAGTATCATTTCATCCTTTATTGCATTATGCTTTGACAATTAAAAGTCTCAAATTGAACCCTTAAACAAAATCATAAATGCTGTGGAATGTTTTACTTGTATGTTTGAAACAGAGAAAACAAAGTTGTTGTTTTTTTTAACGTAAATGCAATGGCTAATATGTTTATCTAACTGTAAAGGAAACTTGTCCTCTGAACTGGTTTGTGGATAAACACAAATAAACTGACAATGGCTTTCTTTCATAAAGGTGAGTATTCTTCTTGTGTTTAAAGGTTGCCTCTCATCGCCCCAAAAACCTTATGCACTGTGAACGTATGATGAATGTAGTTTTCTCAGAATCAATCCAATACGATTTCAGTGTTTTTATTGACTTTTTCTTCATATTTCAGGTTTTATAAAAACTCATCCTCTCATCTCTGCTATTCTGTGTAAGTCTGAACACTCTTTTATGCTTTTTGTCTGTATACTGATGTAATGAGCAGTGAATCAGATCTGGTTTATCCTTCACGTCACTTCACTCAGTAAATTCCTGTAAATTCACACAGTTGAATTACCATCGCTCAGTGTTCATAAGGGAAACCCCCAGCAGAGTTTTCAAAGAAACATCGGAAAAAATTAACGGGTTGATTATTTACAGCAGGATCAGGTCTTTAGCTAGAGGAATGAATTAGGCTGATTGATTTATGACATTTTTAATATTAGATTCTTTTAAATCACCTGGTTCATTTTGGTGAATTTGACTGATCTTAAAGATTAAACTTGTCCTAGCTATCAACTCGGTTTGTGAGATCACTGACAAATGCCGAAATCATAGGCAAATCACACAGTGTGAATTATCAAAAAGGTGATCTGAAAGAATCGGCAATCCCTGTGAGATATTTGTCATGCTAAACATCTGGACCTGTCGGCGACTCAAGTCCTGCTGTATGAATGTGTACTGACTGAAAACTACATCGGCGATGACCGACAGCCAATGGGAGAGCGAGATACAGGGCAGCAGGAAGTTCGGGGAGGAGTTACTGACCAGAATATCAGTATTTTAATAGATATATAATATTTACAATTATATCAAACAGAAACATACCACAAACATTTGCTTGACCAGCAGCAACAGAAGCACACTGCTGGTGTTAATTTAACACAGGGGAGTTTACTGTGATGTGTCTCGGTCTGTTTGGGAGCTGGAGTAAAGTTGTTAATGTAACACAGTGTTTCCCAACCCTGCTCCTGAAGGATCCCCAACACTGCAGGTTTTCTTTGTCTCCCTAATCAAACACACCTGATTCAACTCATCAGCTCATTAGAAGAAACTCTAGGACAGGGATGGGCAAACTCTGTCCTGGAGGGCCACTGTCCTGCAGAGTTTAGCTCCAACCCTGATAAACTCTCCTGTCTGTAGCTTTCTAGTAATCCTGAAGACATTGATAAGCTGGTTCACACACACACACACACACACACACACGCACGCACGCACGCACGCACACACACACACACACACACACACACACACACACAAAACACTTCTTTCATTTCATTCTGCTCCTCAAGTAAAGCTGCTGTTTGACTTCAGAAGATTTGGAATATGACACACACATCATACTGTAAGTATATACTGTATATATATATATATATATATATATATATATATATACTGTATATATATATATATATATATATAGAGAGAGAGAGAGAGAGAGAGAGAGAGAGAGAGAGATGGATGGATGGATGGATGGATGGATGGATGGATGGATGGATGGATGGATGGATGGATGGATGGATGGATGGATGGATGGATGGATGGATAGATAGATAGATAGAGCTGCAATGGTGCTTTTTTGTTAGTTTGAACAGAAAAGGCATAAGAGTTTCATTATGTGGAAAAGATGTTTTCTGTGAAAAAGTCATGATGACAGAATTTTCATCTTCAAGCTTATATTTGTATATGTTTATTTGACTGCTATTTCATTGTGTCCTCTTTAACATGTTGATGAATTTGTATTCATAATTATTTTTTAGATGTCTTAAGACTGTACTTGGCCTTTTCAACTGTCTCACCGGCGACGGCTGCAATAGGTAATGTACACTGAATTATTATTATTATTATTTTTTTGTCATTTCAACTTAGAAAATGTACTTCATGTGGTAACATCTACAATAACTGGTTTTATTGAAATTAAATAAATTAACATTACTGATTGTGAATTCAAACAACCTGAAAAAAAAAAAAAAGGTTTTACTGAAGCATAACCGTCAGTATAACCTGATTTCTCAAGATAGTTAAATTAACTTATCTAGTTTATCTTTTTTTCCACCTTAATGTAAATACACTAAAAAAGAAATAAAATTAGAAGAAAAAAAAGAACATGCGTGGAGGAAAGGAGGTGAAGGCCGGTGGAAATGGCAGAACGAAGTTGCAGAGCGTTTGAATGGAATCATTTGTGTTTGCCTTAATTTAATCATCATAGGTTGAGATTCAATCCTTGCGAGTACATCAGGAAGATTGTTGGAATCTTGGGATGTATCATAAGGAAGTGTTGCGTCAATCGAAATGTAGGCCAACTAACTGAATTTCAACGACACCTCGAACTGGTTTGGGGATTTTGTTTCTACTCCCTTTTAATTCGACTGCTGGCATAATTATTCTTGAACAAAATCACAAAATCCCTCTTTAAAAATCAACAATAGGAAAGATTAGGAACCCATTTTCTGTGCTTTTAATGGTTCTTTCAATTTCTCATCCAGCAAAATCCCCAGTGTTTAAAGGAACACTCCACCGTTTTTTGAAATAGGGCTTAGTCTCCACCGTTTTTTGAAATAGGGCTTAGTCACCTTCTTTCCAACATTTAGATAAGTGGGTAAATGCATTTTTGTCTCAGTGCATGCATTGTTTTAGTTTGACTGGGTCGGCGCTAGCTTAGCTTAGCACAATGAATGGAATCCTTTGTTGCCAGCTAGCATGTCCTGAATAAAAGTGATAAAAAAAACAATAAAAAAAACACGTAATTACTTCTTGTGGCCTGCGTATTGACAACGAGTACAAATAGTGATGCAGATTAACACTAGGCGATTTCCTAGGCAGATACTGACTTAGGACTATATTAGGGGGAAGCACAGGCGAAGCAATATTTTATTATCGGACAATTCTTATCATATAATAATTTAAATATTCTTAGGAATTCAACATATACTTTATCAATATCTTTTCCCTTATATATTATTTCCCAGTCTTGTGAAAGTAAATCATCTTTAAATGCAACCATAGACTCTTCTGTTCTGACCCGTCTGAATAGAAGTTTATTGCCTTTTTTAGATGTGTAATTGCTGTTGTAAACTGTAAAAACTGGTAGGTGGTCACTAATATAATTTATTAGTCCACTCACTGTATTGTTATCTATATCATTTGTAAAAAATATGATCAATTAGTGTTGCACAGTGGGAAGTAATCATACTGTGTCTGGCAATTTTTGGGGAAAAGCCCAGAGTATACACTGTATTAATAAAATCCTCCGTCATATTGTGCTTATTTGGATTCAGCAAATCAATGTTGAAGTCATCACAGATAAACATGACTTTCTGATTTGTTTTTGTAAATTTTTCCTCCATCCAATCCTTAAAAAAATCAATATAAGAACCTGGTGATCTATAGATGCAACTTACAATAAAACATTTTTTTTTTCATAATTCAGTAAATCATCCACCATTGTAGAAAGTTTTTCCACCACCCTGTAATTAAATTTCTTGTCCATGTACAAAACCACACCACCCTCCTTCTTGTTTTCTCTGTCAATACAAAACATTTCATATCCTTTCATTTCTAAATCTAAGTCCGTTTCACTATTTATCCGAGTTTCAGATATAACAATTACATTGAAAGGCTGTTTAAAGTGATAATATTTAATGTTGTGAAAGTTAGCCTATAGGCTTCTGCTATTAAAGGACAAGTTCGGTATTTTACACTTAAAGCCCTGTTCACAGATCCTTTCTGATGAAATAGAACGATTAAGATTAAAATTTGGACAGATGCTGCTGTCCCGAGAATTTTTAAGTTTATTTCGCTTCTCCCCCCCACCTACACAATGGCAGCCTATGTGCACTGGAACAATCCTTCATAAAACGCATTAAACTTTCGTTTACAAAGACGTGAAACTCACCGAATGGTCAGGGGTGTTCACTGATATGCTCACACACAAATCGCTGCAAAATATGCTTTCCAACAGGTGTTTTACCATTCGTTGTAAAACTGTGGATCTATTTTTCCAAATGTTTCACACCCGTAGATTCTTCCGTTGAGAGCTTGAATAATAGACAATCCAGCCAAGTTGGTGGCGATAATGCACCTTTGCCAATTGCAAGCAAACCACTGGCATTTAATTGAATACACAGAAGAAGCAGAAGAAGAAGCCGGAGTAATACCGTACCTCACACAGCTCACTCAATACAAGTCAATGGAGTTCGACAAAAACTACTATAAAACCTGTTGGAAAGCATATTTTGCAGCGATTTTTGTGTGAGCATATCAGTGAACACCCCTGACTACTCGGTTAGTTTCACGTCTTTGTAATCGAAAGTTTAATGCGTTTTATGAAGGATTGTTCCAGTGCACATAGGCTGCCATTGTGTAGGTGGGGGGGGGGGAGAAGCGAAATAAACTTAAAATTCTCGGGACAGCAGCATGTGTCCAAATTTTAATCTTAACCGTTCTATTTCATCAGAAACGATCTGCAAACAGGGCTTTAAGTGTAAAATACCGAACTTGTCCTTTAAGGTGGATTATTGATAGTTGATTTTAAGTCTTAACTGAACTATTAAACTGTTCATTAGTGTAATAAAAACAGTTGCTGTTGGTGTTGAGGAAAAAGTTGTTTACAGGATCAGTATCATTTTCCAGGTCCTGTGAATGATGTTCAGTGTATTGAAAGATGTTCAACTCTAGTTTATCATGATCAACAATCCTCTGTTGTAGTTGATTAACTATTTTGGTGTACTGGACCGGGCATGAATGATCAGCTTCTCCTGTCATAGATAAGCAATGTCCCCCCTTTCTCTCGCAGCTCTCATATCCGGCATCAGTTCCTTGCTTTTTCTCCTGACAGTATCTGTAAAATCCTATTTGATAAAGGTTTTTCCTTTCAGTGACTTGGTACATTGTAGTATGGCAGATCTGTCCCTGTGCCTCAGAAATTTCACAACAATTGGCCTTGTTCTATCTCCTCCAGGTTTCCCTGTACGGTGGGCGCTCTCCACTTCAACCTCTCGCTGCAACTGTAACTTTTCAGCCAGTACTTTCTTCTCTTTCTCCTCCGTCTCAGCCCAGGTTTCTCCTGGTGCCTCCTGTATTCCCTCTAAAACGAGGTTATTATGCCTGGATTCTCCAAATACTCCATTTTGTCCTTGACAGCAAGCAAACCATCACAAACTTTAAAGATGTCTGACTGCATGTTGATGCAGCATTGAGTTGCAAAGGCTGGAATAAAGTCAGCTTTGTTGACTGCTGTCTGACAATTCCATAGACCCACAGAAAAAGAGAGATCATTTTAAAGAACTATATCCCTGATAGCAGATCAACATTGAAACAACATTGAATCAAGTTTGAAACTTAACATTGATTTTTCATCAGCTTTGCACCCTGAAATAATGTTATTTCAATGATGAATAATAGATCATGATCAACATAAAATTGAAAAATTCTCCACTTAAATTAAATAATTTCTTTTACATAGAATCAACATTGAAACAATAACAAATTAATCTTGATTTTATAATAAAATATGTTTTTCAGAAACTTGTTAATTTCTTCATATATTTTCATAACCGCTAATCTCTCTGCAGACCCCTGCTACACCTACAATGTGCTGGACAATCCATGGAGATCCATCAAAAGTGGATATAACTACAACTGTGACACGTATGTCTCCTGGAGCGGCTGGTATCGTCTCTACATTAGTGGCGTGAGTGCTCATATCCCAGACACGTGTGTTGCTCAGTACAGCTGTGGCACGTTTTACCCACTGTGGATACGTGATGGACACCCAACAGTAACTGATGGTATCGTCACTAGAGATGTCTGCGCTAACGCTGGGAGTTACTGCTGCTTTTACGGGTCTTTTCCCATTAGAGTCAAAGCCTGTCCAGGCAATTATTATGTATATGAGCTGGTTAGACCAACTATCTGTTATTCAGCATACTGTGCAGGTAATTATATTCACATGAGCTCTTTCTACACACTCATGATATTTGTGTTTCTGTTCATTAATCACTATTCATCCAAACTTTCAGACACTGGCAGCGTTAACACCAGCCCTATCTCACCTGGTAATGTAACATACTGTGTTTCTATTGGCTTATTTTCTGAATGTTTTCTAATGCATGTAGGCTATATGGTTGTTGTGCTCGGGTCTCAGGTGCCGAAGGCTGTTGTGAACGAGAGGCTGAGGCAGTTGGATCCATGTGCAAAGCTTTATTGTAACACACCAGAAGACACTATAGAGCTGACATGCAACACAAGCAGACAAACCGAAGGGCAATCCAAACTCGTAGTCAGAAGAGAGCAGAGGTCAGGGCAGGCAGAGAAACGTTCGTAAATGTCCAGGAAAACAGGCTAAAATCCAAACCAGGGAAACGGGAATCTTAGAGATAATGCTCGGAACTGTCTGCAGGAATAACACTGGCAAAACAAGACTTCGCAACTAAACAATGGGAAGAACAGTCCAGATATAGGTGAGTCTGAAGATGTCCAGGTGATGGTAATCACAGATGATAAGGTGACTGGAATGATGGGAAGTGCAGTTTCTAGAATTCGGGAGATAGTGATCTGATGATTCCAGAGGGAGGCAGCACGGAGCGCTCCGTGACAATGGTAAATTTGAACATGGATTTTAACTTGAATATTTGCCTCAAAAGTCATGGAAATGTTTTGGTAGAAATGAATGAAACCTGTAGATTGTTCTCAGGTGTGTCTGGCTGTCATTCACTGTACAGTAGTTCTGAATACGCCACACTTAGTCAAAAACAGTCCTTGTTGTGTTTTTCATTATAAAGAACTATATCCCTGATAGCAGATCAACATTGAATCAAGGTTGAAACTTAACACTGATTTTTTTCATCAGACTTACACCCTGAAATAATGTAATTTCAATGATGAAGAATAGATCAAGATCAACCGAAAATCTATATTTGTTCAACTTAAATTAAATCATTTCATTTACATTGAATCAACATTGAAACAATATATAATACCCTTTTCACAAGATGTAAAATAAGTCTCTGATGTCCCCAGAGTGTGTATGTGAAGTTTTAGCTCAAAATATCCCACAGATATTTTTACATAGAATGTTAAATTTGTCACTTTTTGAAGGTGAGCAAAAGAGGGTGGAGCTTCACCAGCTTGCACTCACACAGACAGTCACTGAAAATTTCAAACACTTTAAGCCTTTTATGTTTAAACCAGAGTCAGACAATGATGGAGAGACTCGAAGTGACAACATGTAGAAGCAACAGGACATTTCTGAATGGTTAATTGATGAATTTATGTAGCTTATGTGTAGTTATCTTCTAGTCATTGATTAGCATATTCTGTCTCGATAATCTATAAATCGTGTTCCAGGGGGCGGGGTTTATGTAAATTATAGGGTTGGTGACATCACTAACCCTGGAGGAATGTCGTATAGTCCCTACCAGCCGTTTGCTGTAGTCCTTAAAATCTATTTCTTTAAAAGCAAATATTTCCTGTTGCGTCGTAACTTTGCCAGATATAGAATATACATTTATATACTATAAATTTCTTTATAATAACTAGTTACCATAACACTGCTGGATCTCATGCTGTTGAATCACAGGGCACTTGTCTGAAGTTTAAAATCATTGGTTACCCGTAAGCCAATCACATAACATTTAGTTATGGCTTGTGTTATGCGCATGCTCGGCCGCATCTAACTTCCACTGTAACACATGTACGATGCAAAACAAAACCATCGAGCGGAGGAAGGAAAACGGGGGAAACGGTCGCTATCTCAGACTGAGTACAGAAGCGAACTGAATTGAGCGGAAGTATGAAGTCTGATGTAATCAGGCTAGGTAACTTGGCAACTATATGTCAACTCATTCTCCTAACCCAAACCCTAACACCTAACCATAACCTATCAGTCTACTGACAGTCTACTACGGTCTACTGCAGTCTACTAATACTCTAATGAGAGTTAGTTGACATGTTGTTGAAAAGTTACTTATAGTTAGTAGAATATCTGTTTGTTGTGATTTTAAGTAGCCTGTTTTGGGATATTTAGAGTTGATCTGTTTATCTGAATATTTTATTGTCACTATTGTTGAGATTCATTTGCTGATTGTTGATGTCTAAGTTATGCTATTCTTGCGCCCTTAAAAAATGGGACAATATATATATAGCCAGCATCATCTGATCATACTTTATCTTGGTTTTTCTTGTTTTAACAAATGTGCTTTATATACACACAGTTATTAGGATTAATTGACAGCTGCTGTCAGACTCTAAAATGGAGAGTGATTGGAGTGACGCAACAGAGCTGTAGCATTTGAAATCGAGGACTTTTCTCCCCCACCTTCACTCCTCACAGGGTCGCAAGACGACGTAAATTACATGCATCAGATGAGTTTTATCGAGTTGATGTCAATAGTGCGCGCTCTCTGTAGGCATATTCATATGTTGCCGCTATGTGAAAAAATCCAGCAGTGCATGCAACCACCGGTGCCTAATTTACAAGTCTGCTGGAAAGCTATGCAATCCAGCAGTGCTGTTGCAACCAGGAACATTACACCTACATCCCATCCTGACCACTGTACTAAATACAGATAAATCTACGCAAACTTGAAGCTATCCTAACTGATGCAATACTATGCTACTAACTAACTATGCTTCTAACAATACTACACTAACAACTATGCTAGGCTACACAAAATAATCGAAATAACTATATAAATGCTATGCTAAATATATGCTAAAATACTCGTAATTCCAACTCCTGACTCGCTACAGTGGTTTTGACGAAACAAGGGTTTTTATACTGCCAAGGGCGTGGTGAGCTGGAACTTGCTTATGTCTCGCAGTACCGCAAACATCCAATAGGAAAATTCAACTGCAGTAGCCACCGTTCAACCTGAAGAGGGCAGCACTCAGACGTTTTTACACCATATATTGTAAAAAACACTTTATTCCTAAATGTCAAAAAAGTTACTTTGAATCAATGAACAGCACTAATAAAGCCCCATTCTTACAGATCATTGACTAAAAAAAGTTGGTTTAGGGTTTAGTTACCCTTTAATATAGCTAATCTCTCTGCAGACCCCTGCTACAACTACAATGCGCTGGACAATCCATGGAGATCCATCAGTAATGGATATGGCTTACATTCATACTACAACTGTGACTACTTTGTCTCCTGGAACGGCTGGTATCGTCTCTTCATTAATGGTGTGAGCGCTCATATCCCAGACACATGTGTTGCTCAGTACAGCTGTGGCACTGATATCTCACTGTGGATACGTGGTGGACACCCAACAGTAACAGATGGAGTCGTCACTCGAGATGTCTGCGGTAGCACTGGGAGTTACTGCTGCTATTACGGGTCTTTTCCCATTAGAGTCAAAGCCTGTCCAGGCAATTATTATGTATATGAGCTGGTTAGACCAACTGTCTGTTATTCAGCATACTGTGCAGGTAATTATATTCACATGAGCTCTTTCTACACACTCATGATATTTGTGTCTCTGTTCATTAATCACTATTCATCCAAACTTTCAGACACTAGCAGCATTAACACCAGCCCTACAACTGTCACACCAGTGGCCATCTCACCTGGTAATGTTACACACTGTGTCTCTATTTGCTTATTTTCTGAATGTTTTGAATTTCTGAATTTTCTGAATTTTCTAATATATATGGTAAATTTGAACATGGATTTTAACATGAATATTTGCCTCAAAAGTCATGGAAATGTTTTGGTAGAAATGTATGAAACCTGTAGATTGTTCTCAGGGTGTCTGGCTGTCATTCACTGTACAGTAGTTCTGAATATGCCACACTTAAGCCCCTCTCACACAGCGCTTTGAACCCGGGACATTGCCGGCGAATTGCCAGAGTGCCTTCTGTGTGAACGCAAACTCGACCCGGGATTTATGCCGGGATCGATGCCGTGTTGGGGACCTAGTAACATTGCCGTGTTCAGTCCCGGAACGCGCGCTGTGTGAACAAAAGCCGTAATAATGAAATCGCAGCTCATAAGCAAACTTAAAGGGATAGTTCACCTAAAAATGAAAATTCTATCATCATTTACTCACCCTCAAGTTGTTCCAAACCTGTATGAGTTTCTTTGTTCTACTGAACACAAAGGAAGATATTTGGAAGAATGTTTGTAATCAAACAGATCTCGGTCCCCATTGACTTCCATAGTAGGAAAAAAATATACCATGGAAGTCAATGGGGACCGAGATCTGTTTGATTACAAACATTATTCCAAATATCTTCCTTTGTGTTCAGCAGAACAAAGAAACTCATACAGGTTTGGAACAACTTGAGGGTGAGTAGTGAACTATCCCATTAAGACCCTGCTGAGATTACAAGTCACATCGATGTCACGTGTCTTTACGGGATTTTTACAGGTTGTGTGTGAACGCACTCTCTGATTCCGGAAAATAACTGGCAGTGTGAATGAGCCAAAATCAAACGAACCCAGGTCACTTTATTCGTGTATTTTCTGGAATCTCTGTGTAAAAGGGGCTTAAGTCAAAAACAGTACTTCTTGTGTTTGCAATCTGGGAGCCAGCAGAGAACAAAACACATTGATGACTCCCAGCATGCACTGAGACATGAATAAATTATGCAGCTGAATGGTCTTACTATTTTCTTTATTTGCGCTTTTGTTGTGATTTTAAGTAGCCTTTTTTGGGATATTTAGAGTTGATCTGTTTATCTGAATATTTTATGGTCACTATTGTTGGGATTCATTTGCTGATTGTTGATGTCTAAGTTATGTTGTAATGCTTTTTTGTGCATCACTCATAACTGATTACTGTAATATGTATTAATAATATTACACTTTCCATATGGAATTAAATTGTCCGAGTCATGCTTATTTCATAACTATTATCATAATTAGGTCATCATTAGAATATAGCCAGCATCACCTGATCATACTTTTTCTTGGTTGTGGTTTCCTGATCAACAAATGTGCGTTATAAACACACAGTTAGAGCAGCCAGAGAAAAACTAATGTTATAAAGTCAGCGGGCATGAGCTCAACTAAAGTGAACATCGATCACAATAATGGTGTCTTCAAATGAAACAATACAACGTCAACATATAAACCTCTGTTAATTCTCAGTAAGAACTTTTGTAGTCATCTGACAGAAATAAAATCAAACTGGTTAGAAGCTGTACCAAAAGCTGGATTTATGGTTACATTTTATAATAACAAATGTTTTTCAGACACTTGTTAATTTCTTAATATATTTTTATAACAGCTAATCTCCCTGTTGACCCCTGCTACACCTACACTGTGCTGGACAATCCATGGAGATCCATCAATAATACAGATGCTTCAGTCAGAAAGTGTGACACGTCTGTCTCCTGGAGCGGCTGGTATCGTCTCTTCATTAACAACACTAGCGCTCATATCCCAGACACATGTGTTGCTCAGTCCAGCTGTGGCACTGTTCTTGCACTGTGGATGCGTGGTGGACACCCAACAGTAACAGAGGGAGTCGTCACTCGAGATGTCTGCGGTAACACTGGGAGTTACTGCTGCTATTACGGGTCTTTTCCCATTAAAGTCAAAGCCTGTCCAGGCAATTATTATGTCTATGAGCTGGTTAGTCCAACTCTCTGCAATTCAGCATACTGTGCAGGTAATTATATTCACATGAGCTCTTTCTACACACTCATGATATTTGTGTCTCTGTTCATTAATCACTATTCATCCAAACTTTCAGACACTGGCAGCATTAACACCAGCCCTACAGCTGTGACCATCTCACCTGGTAATGTTACACACTGTCTCTATTGGCTTATTTTCTGAATGTTTTCTAATGTATGTAGGCTACAGATATGTTATGGTAAATTTGAACATGAATTGAATATGAATATGACCATGAATATTTGCCTCAAAATTCATGGAAATCATTTTAGTCATTTAGTCATTTAGCAGACGCTTTTGTCCAAAGCGACTTACAAATTAGGACTAAGTTAAGCGAGTCATAGTGAAGAGGCAAAAATAACGCAAGAAGTGCTCAAAATACGAAGGTCAGGCATTGTTCAGAGTAGCATCAGCCCGATAAGCGAGGATTTAAAGGAAAAGGAAAGTTTTTTTTTTTTTTTTGTTTTGGTAGAAATGTATGAAACTGGAGATTGTTTTCAGGTTTTTTCCTGACTGTCATTCACTGTACAGTAGTTCTGAATATGCAACACTTAGTCAAAAACAGTCCTTGTTGTGTTTTTCATTATAAAGAACTATATCCCTGATAGCAGATCAACATTGAATCAATGTTGAAACTTAACATTGATTTTTCATCAGGCTTACACCCTGAAATAATGTTATTAATAATGTTAAAAATAGATCAAGATCAACATAAAATCGAGATTTGTTCAACTTTAAATAATTTCATTTACATTTGAATCAACATTGAAACACTAACAATTCAATCTTGCTTTATGTAGAGCAGGATTCTATGCCATATATATATATATATACATACAGTTGTATGTCTTATTTATATTTGCACATTGTCTGTGACTTCTTTCAATCAGAGGCCATAAAGGCTGAAATTAACATGGCAAAAAAAATCAACTCCAAAAACAGCTTTGCCATCTTATTACAAACCAGTTTGACTTCTGTCAAATCATATTATGTCTTTTTGATTTGATGATCAGTGTTTGCTTTATTTGGGCACTTGACCTGACTTCATAACATTAACTTTTTTCTGGTAACTGTGTGTGAGAAAATATGAAAATATGATCAGGTGATTTTGGGAAAATCACCTGATCATATTTTGGGAAACTGTTGATTTAGTGGCCTGAACACATTGATGACTCCCAGCATGCATTGCAGCATGAATAAATTATGCAGCTGAATGATCTATTTTCTTTACTTGCTTTAATTTGTGCTTTTGTTGTGATTTTAAGTAGCCTGTTTTTGTATGTTTATAGTTGATCCGTTAATCTGAATATTTAATCTGAATATTTTATTGTCACTATTGTTGAGATTCATATGCTGATTGTTGATGTCTAAGTTATGTCATAGCGCTTTTTTGTGCATCTGGTAATGCTGTTTGTGGAGTTTTTTAATGACGTTGGAGCCTGACGTGTTTATACGTCAACCCAATTTTCATTTTCAACCAATATCTGACGTCTGAGCGATGTTGGAGTCCATGTCCAATAACATTTCTAGCTGGGGTGAGTCACATTGTGGCCATAATATGAGCACACAGTCAGTGCGCTGTGTGGTTACACTTTTAGCTCACTGTGAACTCACATTATGGTCATATGGAGAGATCACTGTGAGATCAACGTGTTGACTGGGCAATATTAACATATGTAGCCAGCATCACCAGAACATATTTCCTCTTGGCTTTCTTGCTGTAACACATGTGCTTTATAAACACAGTTAGAGCAGCCAGAGAAAAACTAATGTTATAAAGTCAGGGGGCAAGAGCTCAACTAAAGTGAACACCGATCACCATAATAGTGACTTCCAATGAAACAATAAAACATCACCATCTAAACCTCTGTTAATTCAAAGTAAGAACTTTTGTAGTCGTCTAACAGAAATAAAATCAAACTGGTTAGTAATAATTGAAGAAGGTAATGCTGTTTGTTTTGGAGTTGTTTACCCAGTCAACACTATGATCTCACAGTGATGTCACCATGTGGTCAAAACGTCAGCAATCTGAGTTCAAAGTGATCTAAAAGCGTAACCTCACAGCGCTCTCACTTTGTGCTCAAACTATGACCACAATATGAGCTCATCCCAACTAGAAATGTTATTGTTCTATGAATGTTTTGAGAGCATTATCTTATGTTCTTGTAATGTTTTCTGTAGCTAATTTTATTTTTGTTACCAGAATGTTCTCCTAAAAGGTAGGATAACACTCTAACACTATACACATTTCAAACATGTTTAGTGATGACATTGATAGAACATTATCCCCTAACATTCTTAGACAGTTATAGCGGGAAGTTTCGATGTTTAGAAATTATGTTTAAGAGGTTTAGATGTTGAAGTTTTTTTTAAGATAATAGTTTGGTTTGGTCACCATTGCCTCTTTGGCCTTGACATTTTAATGTTAGTCTTTCTCTGGCTGCTGTAGTTGTTTATTATAGCAAGAGAAAATGTGGTCAAGTATGTTGGCTATTTATATTATTACAATCAAGATCAGTGTACAATAAGTTTTAAAACCCTGCATTAAGGCTAACACAAACCTCAAGAATCAGCCTGTGAATCTCAATAACGGTGACGTGCTTCATGCCACAATGTATTCTGGGCACATATATATATATATACACACACACACACATCAAGAATCAGCACGTGAATCTCAATAACATCAAGAATATGATTTATACATTATTATTATTATATTATATTATATTATATTATATTATATTATATTATATTATATTATATTATTATTACAGATTTTCGTATCATAAAACAATTGGATGTCAAGCTGTAGAAACATTACTATAAACAATTATATGTAATTAATAAAAAACATAATTGTCTATAAGAAATTACATGATGATGATCATATCAGCACTACATGATGATTATATCATTATTGTCATCAAGTAGCTGACATCATCTGATTAAAAAAATGTCTTACTGTTATTGTCATGACAAACAGTTACAGCAGCCAGAGAAAAACTAACATTAAAACATCAAGGGTCAAACTGCCGAACTAAAGCAAACACCGATCACCATAATGGAGACATCAAACCAAACTATAAATTTTTAATAAATCATCAACATCTAAACCTCAGTTAATAGGACTTTTGTACACAAATGACAGAAATAAAGTCTGGTTAGTAATAAGTGAAGCTGGTAATGCTGTTTGTGGAGTTGTTTAATGAAGTTGGAGTCTGACATCCAATGTTTACACGTCAACCCGATTTTTATTTTAAACCAAAATTTGACGTCTGAGTGATGTTGGAGTCCATGTCCAATATTTTTTTTTTAGCTGGGGTGAGTCACATTGTGGCCATAATGAGCACACAGTGAGTGCGCTGTGAGGTTACACTTTAAGCTCATTGTGAACTCACATTGTGGTCATATGGAGAAATCACTGTGAGATCAACGTGTTGACTTGGTAAAATATTTACACACAAATTCAGGGTGATTTACAAATATGTGACAACTTGCAAATGCAGGAAATGTAAAATCTTTTTTTTTTTTTATTGTGACCACGTCTTGCTTTAGGGAATAACATTTTGTGAATATCAATTAGGTTATGCATTAGGAAATTATATATATATATATATATATATATATATATATATATATATATATATATATATACTGTATATATTTATATTGAGACAATGACTGGTGTTTTCATAATATATTTATAATATATATAATTAATTTATAATATATAATATACACTTAATTGCCAAAAGTATTGAGACACCCCTCCAAATCATTAAATTCAGGTGTTCCAATCATGTCCATGGCCCCAATTGTATAAAATCAAGCACCTAGGCATGCAGACTGAATGGGTCGTTCTCAGGAGCTCAGTGAATTCAAGCGTGGTACCGTGATAGTTTGCCACCTGTGCAGTAAGTCCATTCGTGAAATTTCATCACTACTAAATATTTCAGGATCATTTATTAGAGAATGGTATTTGCCTGACTGCATTGTGCCAAGTTTGGTGGAGGGGGGATAATGGTGTGGGGTTGTTTTTCAGGTGTTGGGCTCGGCCCTTTAGTTCCAGTGAAAGGAACTCTTAATGCTTCAGCATACCAAGACATTTTTGACAATTTCATGCTCCCAACTTTGTGGGAACATTTTGGGGATGAACCCTTCCTGTTCCAACATGACTGCGCACAGGTCCATAAAGACATAGATAAGCGAGTTTGGTGTGGAGGAACTTGACTGGCCTGCACAGAGTCCTGACTTCAACCCGATAGAACAGCTTTGGGATGAATTAGAGTGGAGACTGTGAGCCAGGCCTTCTTGTCCAACATCAGTGCCTGACCTCACACACTGTAAAAAAGAATACATTGATTTTATTGATATCTAATTAATACAAATGAGGCAACAGATTACAAGCAATATTATTAATTAAATTTAACAAATTAGAATTGAGTAATATTTAATCAAATGAATTCCTTAAAAGTTAACCATTTAAAATGAGTAAAATTTACAAAATATCTTTTATTGCCAACATTGAAGACACCTGGTGTTAACAAGCAGAATCACTGAAGGAGAAAACCATAATTAAAGTCACCATTGTGGAGATCAGTGTGTGTTTTAGTTTGGCTCTTGACCTTAAATGATTAACTTTAAGTTTCATTTGGCTGCTGTACATGAGTCATAACAGCCAGATGAACAAAGAGAAAAGGTGATGTAATGGTGTTGGTTGTGTTTTAACATAATCATTATTTCACAATCATTTGACCTGAATCACTGAACTCATAGAGTCCAATTTATGAATTAGGTTTACTTTATTAATTATAGCAGCACTGGCCTTGTACGGCATAATATTTTTTTAACTTTTACAATGTAAGGCAAATCATTTCTAAAAAGTTTCTCTTACATAAAAAGGAGACACACAGACATCAATAATCAGCCTGTGAATCTCAACAATGGTGACATTTATAAAGCATGTTGCAGTGCATTCTGGGTTCCACCAATCAAAACTCATTCATGGCTCCCATCATGCATTGCTGCATGAATAAATAATGAGCTTATGTTCAGAGGTGATCTGTTCGTCACCATTGCTGAGATTCATACGCAAAATCTTGATGTGTGTTTGTGCCTAAAAAATAAAAATAAAAAAAAATAATAAAATATTTATTTTTTATTATTGATTTGATCATTTGGATTTCATTGAAAAGGCTAAAAATATTATACTGCTGTAATTAATAAAGTTAACTTAACTCATAAATTGGACTCTATATGAGGTTCAGTGATTCAGGTCTAATGATTGTGAAATAATGATTATGTTAAAACACAACCAACACCATCAGATCACCTTTCCTTTTTGTTCATCTGGCTGTTATAACTCATGTACAGCAGCCGAACAAAACTTAAAGTAAATGAGTTAAGGTTCAAGAGCCCAACTAAAACACACACTGATCTCCACAATGGTGACTTTAATTATGGTTTTCTCCTTCAGTGATTCTGCTTGTTAACACCAGGTGTCTTCAATGTTGGCAATAAAAGATATTTTGTACATTTTACTCATTTTAAATGGTTAACTTTTAAGGAATTCATCTGATTAATTATTACTCAATTCTAATTTGTTAAATTTAATTAATAATATTGCTTGTAATCTGTTGCCTCATTTTTATTAATTAGATATTAATAAAATCAATGTATTCTTTTTTACAGTGCAAGGTCAGGACTCTGTGCTATTACACAAACTGAAAAAAATAATGCAAAATTATCAGAATAGCAAACAACGTGCTCATGGATCAAAATATAATAAGGGTGAATCAAGAAATAATAAGCATGAATAAAAACTTTAAACATAAAAACATTAAATTGTACAAAACTTAAAATTATGTTCATGTTTTCTTAAAAATTATGTTTTTCTTGGTTGTAATACTTTAGTACTTTGTGATCTTTTACATTTTCTACTCATATTTTACTCTTTTGTACGCTTGTGGCGTTTTTCTCTTCGCTCTTTTTCCATGTTCTGCGCTTGCTTTTCAAATTGTTGCAGGTGGAGTTTCATGTAAATTAGGGTGGGCTTAAGCATTGGTCCACTAGTTCTAGATTGCCAGCTCCTCCTCTAGCCAATCAATCGACGAGGGGAGTAGACGTCACTCCAATGCGACTCATGGTGGATGTTCACTCACACAGGGGAAGACAACAATTTAATTTGAAACTTTAAAGGGACTTTCAAGCAGTAAAGCTATCTGAACTCTGGATATATACAAATTAGTGCTGCACGATTAATCATAATCATAGCGCAATCGCGATGTAAAGCCTATGCGATTATATGCTGCAATTTTATGAAATAAATAAATGTGTGTGGACGTGACAACCCATTCTCTCTGAGAGCTGTTTGCCCATTTTCTACACCGCTAATAAAAAGACCAGTCAGTTTCAGTTTAGGCAGTGGCACGTGTGGCACACTTTTTCCGGTGTGCAGCGTGGAGAACAGGTGAAGATGGATGCCGAGCAGACAGACACTGATCTGGTGGCCAGAAAACCTCTACCTCTGTTATATGGCGATATTTTGGCTATAAGATAACCGACACTGAGCAGAAAGAGCAGGGCTGCCAACTCTCACTTATTCAGTGCGAGACTCACGCAATTCACACTTTTCACACACGCTCTCATGCCACACATCCATTTTCTTATGCAGAGAAAAATTGCGAAGCAAAGAAAACACTGACACCAACAGACAAGACAGAGCAGGTTACTTTTGATATGAAACAAATCGTCAGCTCTCAGATTCTGTCAATTTTATTACAAAATTCAAACAATAACATTTTGGCGCTTATAAATGTGACGTGACAGATCGGGGTTGTGAACCGACCATCTCTTAGCCTCTTTACTACTAGTTAAAGCTCCAATATTTAAACAAATTTGAACACAAGAGGGCGCAGTTTCCAACAATAACAAAGGCGAAGCTTGATGACGCTATGAAGGAGGTGACGATGGGAGATGTCGTTTTTAATGCGTTTTCACTGGTTTTCACCATCTAGCGATGTATCTAAATGGAATTATTGAATCATGATCACGGATGAGGTAATTTATTCGTTTTTGTATTACCTGTAGCCTATGTCTGATCGTATTATTTTATGTCATCATAATTAATGAACTGCAAGGAACGTGAAATGTTATGCTATATTATCCTGTTACAACTTACAGCTATTTGTCATTAATTCACATCTATTAAAATGATACTTGGTTACTCACGTAACCTCGGTTCTCTCTAGAGAGGGAACGAGTATTGCGTAAGCTTGCTTACGCTGCGGGAAAGTCTTCTTTTCTCGAGATACTGAAGCCAAAAATTATCCTTAATTTCATATTTTGTCAACGCAGTGTAGCTGCGGGCAGCTGAGCTAGAGCGGCATACTGCACGCTCATTGGCTGCCGCGCGGCAACTGCTTAAGCCTACCAGTGAGCCTGGCGTGACGGCGCGCCCTCGCGCGTCACAGCCCGCCAGAATGGGCGGCGTCAGAGCGTATATAAGGAAGGCTCGTAGGCTATATTCTCTGTTTTCTGTCGAATGAAGCGACACAAGCTATAGGCTTTAAGCACGGCAGGGAACGCAATACTCGTTCCCTCTCTAGAGAGAACCGAGGTTACGTGAGTAACCAAGTATCGTTCTCTTACCAGAGGTTCTCTCGTATTGCGTAAGCTTGCTTACGCTGCGGGAACCCCTTGTCCACGCCGTGCGCGCCTAACGATCACATATGACTCTTTATGAAAAGCATAGAGGTGAAATGACAGGTGGCCAGCGGTGCGGGCCAACACATGTTCATAAGCACACCCAGGGAACACAAGAACGGTACGGCCGGTCTATGCATACTGATACCCTGAGCGTGCAGCTCAACAGACAAGCTAATCGATAATACAGCCTGCGCACATGAGCAGGACATGAACACGACTAGACTGACAGAAGTTTAGCCTGCAGGGCGGGAACTTCCAGGTTATAAAACCTAACAAATGTAGAGGGGGACGCCCAGCCCGCCGCCATACAAATGTCATGAATGGAAATCCCGCTGGACCATGCCCACGATGAGGCCATGCCTCTGGTGGAATGAGCCCGTATGCCCAACGGGCATTGCAGGTCTTTTGACGCATATGCTGCTGCAATAGCATCCACTATCCATCTGGATAGCGTCTGTTTCGAGGCGGCGTGACCCTTAGCGCGCCCTCCAAACGAGACGAAAAGCTGCTCTGAGAGCCTGAAGGCTGCAGAGCGCATGACATAACACCTTAACGCCCTGACCGGGCAAAGGCGGTTAACACCCTCCTCGCTGCCGGATGACGGCAGGGCCGATAGGGTAATGACTTGAGCCCTAAAGGGAGTACCTAACACTTTGGGGACATAACCGTGCTTCGGTTTGAGAATGGCTAACGAGTCGTTAGGTCCAAACTCGAGGCACGACGCGCTGACAGACAGCGCATGCAAATCACCCACTCGTTTGACTGAAGCCAGAGCTAGCAGAAAAACGGTTTTAAGCGTCAAGTATTTCAACTCCACAGAGTCCAAAGGCTCGAAGGGATGCACTTTTAGGGACTCTAGGACCAGAGACAGGTCCCAAATAGGGACTGAGGGGGCCGAGGAGGGTTCATCCTCCTGGCCCCGCGCAGAAAGCGGGTAATGAGTTCGTTCCTGCCCAGCGAGCGGCCGCGCGCCGAATCGGCGAACGCTGCTATAGCCACGACGTACACTTTGAGCGTGGAGGGGGACCTGCCCGCGTCCAACATCTCTTGGAGAAAGTTTAATACCTGTGGAACTCCACAGGACTGAGCATTAGAACCCTTTTCCACACACCATTTGCTAAACACCGACCATTTAGACGCATAGAGCCGCCTCGTCGAGGGGGCTCTGGACTGCGTGATCGTGTTAATTACCCCTTCTGGCAGATCAACGAATATCCGTTGATTTCCCACGCATGCAGAGACCAGTGCTCTGGATGGGGATGCAGAATCGATCCTCGGGCTTGAGAGAGAAGATCTCTCCTCACCGGAATCGGCCATGGGGCTGTGTCTGCCAGCCTCATTAGCTCGGGGAACCACGGTAGGTTTTCCCAGCGCGGAGCTATGAGGAGCACTGCGCAGTCCGCCTCCCTGATCCTCGCTAGCACTTGAGGCAGCATCGAGATCGGTGGGAACGCATACAGCGGAACGCTGGGCCATCTGTGAGCAATGCGTCCTCGTGTTTTGAGAAAAACCTCTGGCACTGAGCGTTCTCGCTCGCGGCGAAGAGGTCGATCTCCGCTTCGCCGAAACGACGCCAAAGCGATTGGACGTCTGGCGGTGTAGAGACCATTCCCCTGGGGGAACGTTGTCCCTGGACAGTCTGTCCGGGCCGTCGTTCAGACGACCGGGTACATGAGCTGCCCTTAGGGAGCGCAGCGGTCCCTGAGCCCAGGATAGGAGGCGCTCTGTGAGAGCGCGCAGGGTTCTGGATCTGATTCCGCCCTGGCGGTTCACGTAAGACACCACTGACATGTTGTCCGAGCGAACTAGCACATGGTGTCCCCGTAGAAGCGGTAGAAAATGCTTCAGCACTTTCTCGACCACCAGCATCTCTAGACAGTTTATGTGAAGGCTTTTCTCCGTATTCGACCATGGGCCGCAAATCGGACTGCCCTCGTGAGTCGCTCCCCAACCCATGTTGGACGCGTCTGTCGAGACCACTTTGCGGTGTGCGATGACCCCCATCGTCACTCCCCGCTGATACCATTCGGCCGCCAGCCAGGGCTGCAGGGCTGAGACACAGCGCTGAGTCACTCTGACTGGTGCGCGGCCCGAAAACCATGCATTGCGGGGCACTTCCGACTTTAGCCAGCATTGAAGCGGGCGCATTCGAAGTAAACCCAGCTGCAGGACTGCTGCGGCTGACGCCATATGGCCCAAAAGCCTCTGAAAGGTTTTCAGGGGAAAAACTTTCCCCACTTGAATGGAAGCGGCGAGGTGTCGAACACAGCGTGCGCGCTGTGTTGACAATCTGGCCGTCATCGCCGCCGAATCCAGATCTATACCCAGAAAAGTGATAGACTGGCTGGGGGTTAGAGAGCTCTTGTCCCAGTTCACGGAAAGACCCAGGCTTTCCAAATGACCGAGAAGCGCTGTCTTGTGAGAAACTAGTTCCTCTGTTGAGTGCGCTATAATGAGCCAATCGTCCAGATAGTTCAGAATTCGCATTCCCTTCGATCTCAGGGGTGCGAGGGCCGCATCCATGCACTTCGTAAATGTACGGGGTGCCAGGGACAGGCCGAACGGCAGGACGGTGTACTGATATACCTGACCGTCGAAGGCGAATCTCAAGAATGGCCTGTGACGGGGTATAATCTGAATCTGAAAATACGCGTCTTTCAGATCGAGAGAGATGAACCAGTCCCCCGGGCGAATCTGCGCGAGCATTTTGAACGGTCGTTTCATGAGCGCTTTGTTCAAATATCTCAGATCTAATATAGGTCTGAGTGCTCCGCCTTTCTTGGGTACGAGGAAAAAACGGCTGTATAAGCCTGCCTCGGTAACCGGTGGGTGAACTCGTTCTATCGCCCCTTTGTGCAGCAAATTCGCTATTTCTGCGTGAAGCAGATGAGCTGCATCCGCCTTCACCTGAGTCTCGACCCGGGCGCGAAAGCGCGGGGGGCGGCGAACGAATTGAAGCGAATAGCCCTTTATCACTGTGTTTAGTACCCACTTCGACACTCCCGGAATAGCTTTCCATGCATTCGCACTCATAGCTAGGGGTCGAATCGCCTCCGGTTCCCGCCCGCTGCACAGCGCGGGACAAGGAGCCTGTGGTGGTATGTGCGCGAGTCGCGCAGTGGCAGTGAGGGGAGACGGGGGCTCGCTTATAGCAGCGGCCAGCTGAGTGACGCTGTGAGAGAGCGTTGTGTGTGACGGCTCGCGGCGCAGAAGCGGGGCGGGCTCGTGAGTGTTCACATGAGAGTGTGCGTGCTGTGTAGCGGGCACAGGGCTCTTTATTAACACACAGCCGGTGACGGATTGCTCTGGACCCCGAATGTGTGAGACAGAGCGAGCACTGTGTAGGTGTGAGCACTGGGGCGTGGGCACGTGACCTACAACTAACACTCGAGCGGCCGTAGCGCGCTTTATGTGAGTGCGCTCTGTGGGGTACACAGGGGAGATTGTGCTTGTGTGTAGCAATGAACACTGGGACGTGGGCATGTTTACTACACTCATAACACTGACGGCGTGAGCCGAATGACCAGATTTTACACTCTTTATTTGATTTATCTGGGTCGCCGTAAAAACGGCGTTTGTGTGCAGGCGAGAGAGTTGAGAAACTGGCTCGTTGGCTGCGGTGGACACTACTGCAGTAGCCTTTATCAAGGGGACTGGCAGAGGTATACAAGTTAGCTTTGACGGCGGTCCGGCCGCGGCGGGACTCAACCGTCTTTTCCTCTCGACGAGTGCTAGGAGGACTTCGCAGGCTCGGGTTTCAGCGAAACTCTAGGCCGGGGACCCCGCGGGGGTAGCGGCCTGTGCTGGCTGGTGGAGCGGGACCTGGGTCGGCCGCGCTGGCGCTGCTGCGAAGCTGGAGGTCGAGACGGGCGCTGCGTGGAGCTGCGTGCAGGAGGCTGAGTGTTAGAGCGGCCTACAGCGGAGCTCGAGCGGCGGGGCAGAAAGAGGTTCATGGCCTGTGACGCCTTCTGTACTTCAGAGAAGCGGTCCACGAGGCCACCCACCGCAGGGCCGAAGAGACCGGTGGGTGAGAGCGGGGCGTTGAGAAACACGGACCGCTCTTGTTCCCCCATGTCGGCTAGCGTTAGCCAGAGGTGGCGCTCTATGACGGTCAGCGAAGCCATGGAACGTCCGATAGCTTGGGCCGCTGTCTTCGTCGTGCGAAGGGAGAGATCCGTCGCACTGCGCAGGTCGGTCAAGGCAGACTTATTCGGCTTGGAGAACTTGAAGGACCGCCATTGTGTGCAGGGCTGAGGCGGCTTGCCCAGCGGCGGAGAAAGCACGGCTGACAAACGCCGAAGTAGTCCTGCAGGCCTTAGACGGGAGGGCAGTCTTTGAACGCCATCTAGCGGATGGGGGGCAAAGATGCGCTGCAACCGCCTGTTCGACCGGTGGGATCCGGTCATACCCCTTCTCCGTGGCTCCATCCACGCGGGAAAGAGCTGATGAGGCCGGAGAGCGGAGTCTGGCCGAAACTGGAGCATTCCACGATTTAGCAAGCTCCTCGTGAAGCTCCGGTAGAAAAGGCGCTGGTCTGGACGCTGGAGCTTGTCGACTGGCGGGCAGGAAGCATCCGTCGAGCCTGTTGGGCGGGGACACCGCTGGCGGAGACCATTCGAGGCCCAGGTGCTCGACTGCCAAAGTGAGGAGGCGGAGAAGCTCGGCGTCCACACTGGCGTGAGTCCTGCTGGACGCTCTGGTGGAAGAGGCGGAGCGGACAGAACCGGACCATCCCTCGCTGTCCGATGCCATTAACGAGCACGTGTCCAGTAGCGCGTTGTCATCCGCATCATCCCCTGAGGCGACGGCATCGAGGGCGAGAGCCGTCGGCTGCGCGTCGGGAAGCGGGGGCGGAGAAGGAGAGAGCGAGGCTCGCGGGAGAGGCTCCGGCGAGGCCCTGGCTCGAGTCTCGGGCTCCGGTGGTCGTTGAGAGCGGCGTTTCTTCTTTCGCGGCCCAACGACGGTTGGAGCAGGCTCTGTGAAGAGGGCGAGTCGAGCCCGCAGGGTCGACATCGGCAGCTCTTCACAGAAGGTGCAGCCGCCCGTGGAAAGCGCGACGGCTGCGTGGTCCCGGCCCAGGCAGAGAGCGCAGAAGATGGCGGTCTCTGTCGCTGAGTGTAGAGCGGCATGAGCCGCACGTGGTGCGAGGCATTTGCAACAACGCCTCCGCTCTTTTAGATAGTGCTGCGGAAGCAAAACACACAGAAAGAGCTTTGAAAAGGATATCGCCGGATAGCTGAGCTGGCACGGCAGGCTGAAGGCGGCGAAGATTCGTCCGAGTGCTTCGCTGAAAAGACAGAAATCAGAGAATATAGCCTACGAGCCTTCCTTATATACGCTCTGACGCCGCCCATTCTGGCGGGCTGTGACGCGCGAGGGCGCGCGCGCCCTCATTGGGCGTGATGTCACGCCAGGCTCACTGGTAGGCTTAAGCAGTTGCCGCGCGGCAGCCAATGAGCGTGCAGTATGCCGCTCTAGCTCAGCTGCCCGCAGCTACACTGCGTTGACAAAATATGAAATTAAGGATAATTTTTGGCTTCAGTATCTCGAGAAAAGAAGACTTTCCCGCAGCGTAAGCAAGCTTACGCAATACGAGAGAACCTCTCGTAAGAGAATCATCTTTACTGTAACTATTACGTTACTTGTACAATAAAAAAAAATCGATTTGCTTACCTGTCTATCAATACACTCGCCTGGCCGTTATTTATCCGGGTTTTATTCCTCCGTTTGTCACACAGTCTGCGTGTGTCTGAATATGGATGCTTTCGTTTTGTTGGCACTTCAATACTTGCCAAAGAGTAATCGTGATCCATAACAGCTATAACCATACAGTCTATGGCTATAACGCTATAACCACCACTTCCGCATTTGACCATGTGATATTCCGGTGTGGTGGAATATCACAAGGTCCACACCGGAAAAAAAAGGATAGTGCGGACATTGCGTCACTGAGAGGCGACATTTCTTTTCCAGGACGGACAGTTATTTAAAATCGGAATTTCTCTGAAATAAAAAATCTTTGGAGACTTTTGAGATATTGTAAGTACACAACTGGAGGAAATATATCACACTGTGCAAGTTATTTTCGGAAATTTTATTACAAAATTGTTACATATTGGAGCTTTAATAGTAAATAAACATGAATGAACAATAGGTGTGTTGAAAGATACAGTACAACTTACCAAAATGTTTATGCTTCATACATAATATCGATCAATCAGTGTTTTTCAACCGCAGAAAGAGGTCAATAAAACAGCTGGAGAGCAATAGGCTATGTCACATAACGTTACCTTTACCTCAGGAAAGCTATTTGACAGCACATTAGTTGGCTAGGCAAATTATATATAGAGAGTATTTTGCTAAATATGTGCACTATATTAAATATTTATTATATTGTTAATATCATTAAAATATTGTAACGTTATTATTATAGCCTAGTAAAAAACAAATTATATTTAATTTGAGCTGTTATTTTTAACCTTTAATAATAATACCAGCTGCTCTCTATTTTTACAGCATTACATGAGTTTTTTTTTTGTTTTGTGTTTTTTTGTTGAGAAAAATCAACATGTATCAATATTTGGTACCTAATATTTATCCAAATGAATCCATATTGAATCAATATCGGAATCAAATCACAAGATCAAGCAATAATAAAACTAGTAGTCTACCAGTCATTGTACATACTGTCACTAAACTTAACAAAATTCTGTTTAGTTACCAAATGTTTTGACAATCACAATACACATCCTGCTTAAATGTCCCTGTTTGTCTGGACAGAATGTTCAAATTATCTTATTTTCATGAGCATACAAATGTTCTTATTTATTGTTCTATTTATTTTATACTATTGTACTATTGAGACAATAACAAGTTTGCAGTAATGCAAAGATCTCATTATTAAATTTAGTAAAAAAATATTATTTTAATTTGCAAACACGGAGTTGAGAAATACAAAATCTGTGTGTGCATTTTCCTTGAGAAGTAAACAAGTTGAATCATGAAACCATTTGTTTATTATATCACAATCGCATTATTGACCTAAATAAGCGCAATATGACATTTTCCCCAAATCGTGCAGCCCTAATACAAATACTTATATTCCTCTTTTTTTAGATACATGAGAATTTTTAAGTGAACACTGGTAATTGGTGTTAATATTATTTGGCTCATGATGTTAACATGCTAAGGCTGCTGTGAAACTCCCTGCAGTTTTGAAACGTTACATTTTCTTTACAAAAATAAGTTTAAAACTGCCATTGTACCCGTCTGAAGACTTTAGGACTTTGGCCTGTCACCGCTATGCCCAGCCTACCTTTTTATACATTTATATATGTATATTTAGTTCCATTATAGACAAGGGCTACAGTGCAAAAAGTACAAGACAAATACAACACGTTTGTGGTACAGTTCAGAGTACAGTATGAGAATAACAACAACAACTAAAATATAAAATGAACATGTATGTAAAGCACAGCCTACCTGGCGATCTCTTACATGCGCCATCCTTAAATATTTTCTTAATTATTGTAGGTAAACGATCATATAGCTAACCTGGTAAATTAATTCTAAGACTGAATGTACCATTTCTGCATCCGACTACACCAGATTAAACAAAAGATTAATGAAAATGATACACAGCAAAATGACAATGATAATTGAACACTGTTTTGTGAAATTGCTGACAAATTCCCGAAATCATAGCCAAATCGGTGCTCTTTCACGCGAGTGACAATCACGCCATGTGAATTATCAAAGACGCGAACTGAGAGAATTGATGACTCAAAATGCTGCTGTGTGAATGTGTTTTGACTGAAAACTACATTCCTCCTACATATGTTTTTTTTTCTTTTTCTCCTTTTCGCTACAAATCAGCGCACACACAATTTGGATCATAAGCTTACTGTGGGCTATCATTTTTTATAATAATTTCGGTCTCACGCACTTGTGATCTTGCAGTATTTTCTTATCACTTCTCGCATGTTTGGTTGTGAAACGTAGTTTGCAGACCAGACAGAGTTGTCTGCGATTTCTTTTCTCTTGAAAAGTAATTCAATATGAAACCCAGTCAACAATTAGATCTCTCAGTGATCTCACCATGAGCTCACAGGATACTCATGATGTGGTCACAATCTGAGGTCACTAAAATCTGAGGCGCTCTCACTGTGTGCTCATACTATGGTCACAATGGGTCTCATTCATGAAACATTCGTAAATATACGAGTAAATATGTGAGTGATTTGCGCGTAAAGAGACATTCCCGAAAATTCTTCTCCTGATTCACAAATACTTCGTAAACGTCAGATTTGATAGTGAAATGTGTGTGTGGGTTAATGAATTCCAATCACTCGTAAATGGGACGCGCGTGCACGCTCATTCTCAATTACCATAAATCCCGCCAATTAAAACCGACTGACAGCTATATATGGGCATCATATTATGACACGAAACGAAGGATTTCAACATGTCTTCTCAAAAGCGAATGCTATTGTATTATTAAATGTATAATTTTGGAAGAAAAAAAAAAAAAAAGCGAATGAAGAAGAGAAATTTCTCAGATGCAGAAATTGAAGTTTTATTATCAGAAGTTCATTCAAAACGCCACATTTTATTTTCAAGCGTACATAGTGGCGTATCAGGTCCTAAAAAAAAAGGATTTTTTTAGGTAATAGGCTACATGCTTTAGGTAAAAATGCTTGGCAGCATATTACAGATGCAGTTAATGGAGTTTCATCTTTTAATCGAACAGTCCCAGAAGTGAAAAGAAAATGGTTCGACATGAAGCTTGACTGCAACACTTGTAACTTGCGGACTTGTAAAAAAAAAAACAAAAAAAAAAAACAGCTTGAATATAAAAAAAATAAAAAAAACTTGTGGACTTGTGTTCCTTTTGCAGATGCTATTACTGGCTCTCGTAATACAAGTAAAAAGAAAAACCGTATGTAATTACTATATATAATACTTTTTCAAAATGCTGTGTAAATATGTACCCGATTACGTTGAATTAAAATGCAGTTTATTAATGAGCAAAACGTTCGGATGTTAAACGTACTATTTACGCGTGGCTGGGAGCAGGTGTAGATTTCTTTCGTACCTACTAACATTTGGGAAATACGAACATTTTAATGAATCCGAAAATTTACGCCAGAACCACTTTACACACGATTTACACAAAAATTCGTTCTGCTCGTGTTTCATGAATGAGACCCAATGTGAGGTCAAATTGCACACAGAGACTAGATACCCAGCATGCATTGCAGCATGATCGTCACCATTGTTGAGATTCATACGCTGATTCTTGGTCTCTCTTTGTGTCTAAATGATATAGTAGTTCAAATGTTTGTGTCTTATTATGCATTCAAAATCCTCCATAAATGATCATAACAGTGCTGGATCTCATAATGTCTAATCACAGGACTATTATAATTCAAAATATAAAATAAATAACATACAGCAAAAACTGCATGCATTATTATGATTATGTTGTTATTATTATTAATATCAAACCAACATCACCTGGATACATTCTCTTTGTGTTTGTGTTGTTTGATTATTTTTTTAATGTTCAGAATTTGTCTTTATTATTATTATTATTTGTTGAGTGTTTGTCACCATTTTTGTGTTTTGTATGTAGAGTATTGATGTCTGTGCATCATTAGCTGATGGAAGAAAAAAATCTTAAAGCTGCAGTCGGCAAGTCTGGCAGATTGAGGGGACTTAGCCCAAATTTTGAATGTTTACAACTCTCATGCCCCTCCCCCACTGCCACTGAGCACCCTCCCATTGGGTTTGTGTTCGTCAGTGCGTGTGCACCAGATTTTCTGTGAACGCACCCGTCTCTTCAGCATCAGAGCATCATTTTCTTTTCCTTGGTTGTTTTCCGAGGAATTGGAAGCTTGTTAGTAGATTTTCTCTCCGCCATCAAGCTTCGTACAATCCAACACACCTGCGAACTTCAGGCGTGTGCATGTGATATTGCAACGTGCGCGAGAGGGGAGGGGGGATCTGTGGCGTGTGCACGAACTGTGATTGACAGTCAGATCGCACACAGCCCTGCGCTGATTGGACTTGAAGAACTGGGAGCGGTGGATTTTTGCAAAACAAATAACAGGCTCTAGGTGGAGGTAGAAGCGCAGGGTTTTTTTCTAAAACCGGCTGATTTATGTTGTTCTGTCGGAGCATAGTGTCGGTTTCAGTGAATATGATTAAAAAAATCTTGCTGACGGCAGCTTCTTGCAAAGATTTGTTTTAGTCATGTCTCATCTTTCAAAGATGAATGTTAGTATCTGTTAAAACATCCATCTCCAAACAATTATGAATTTGAAATAAGACAAACTTATAATCATCCCATTAGCTTATTTCATATTTTAGCTTGTCATTATTTTAACAAATGTTTTCATTTGTCACTCTTCTGACTAGATCACAAATATGAATATGAATAAACAATCACCATTATGGTAAATCCAATTACAAATCAATTAAACAATGTAATTTCTTACAGTGCTTACATTCATTTATTGTAAAATAATAATACTCTTTGATCCTTTTAATTCCTGGTGATCTTTTAGGTACATCAACAAGTCAATGCTCCTTTAATTGGAGGAAATAATGCAGATAATGACTAATTGAATGACTTTAATGATACAAAAATATCTTTCTATCTCTTCCTCAGCATTCTCGAACACTACAGTATACATACTATATGCTGTCGGTGGTCTGGTCATAGTGGTGATCATACTTGTAGTTGGATTGATCGCTGTTCGCAAGACATCAGCAAGTACAAGTATAAATAAACAAGCCATGTCTACTATCAGCATAATTAAAACAATAGAAAGATTTGACCAATGTATTTTTAAAACCATTCTTTTCTCTTTTTTCTTTTTTGATATTTCCATAGGCAGTATGACGCCTGTCAACAAGTAAAACAAAGGCAGAGATGAACAGAAGAGTGATGCCAGAGATTCTGTAAGTCGCTTTCTGACCTTAAAAAATAACTTAAAAACCCAACTTATTATTCTGTATGCAATGACCCAGCAGACATATTACTAGTGCACTTTTGTTTTCTTGATGCAGGAGAATGTGTACGACAAGAGCACTAAAGTGAAACCTATCAACAGACCTGAAGTCCCAAAGAGCCAAGTACATGCAATCTATGGGAATGTACAGCTCAACATGGACCAGTCACTGTGAAAATCTCTGATCCTATTATTAAAGGGGTCATGAATATTAAAGGGTGTATTTTTAATGTTCTCTGAAGTTCACTCGTAATGTTATCAAGATTTTAACACCACAAAACATCCTAATAGAAGTATAATCTATTTTTTATTCTGTTTTTGACCTTCTCTTTGAAGCACTTTTTTATAGGCACGCCACAGTCAAGACTTGGAAGTAAACGCCCACTGCTATGATTGGGTAACAGTTTTGCATATTAAAATATTTTTCAAAATCCCCACTAAATGTGTAAATACTACAAATATTAAAAATAAAGTTAATTTACGCTTACTTAATTGTAGGATCACAAGGATGGCAATGCAAAGATGTCTTGTAAACCTCAGAGGCGTCTCTGGTTTTGTTGCCGGAGTAATCCTGTGTTAACTCTCGTATTTACTGCATGACATGTGTGAATCAGTGGGCGGGGCTAAAGAGGCAATGATGTAGAAGTAGGAGTTGATTTTCCTCTGCAGAGGCGGTCTTTCATCACACTATTACATCATAATGTCACAAATTCCAAAACGGTTTGTTTTCTGAGCTTGGTTTCAATAAAAATGTACAGGATGTTTTTAATAACCTATTTTATGTCAAAAGATTATGGAAAATTAGATTTCTTAATTCATGACCCCTTTAAGCAAGGATATTAAACAACCAGTGAAAACCTGATATGTATAAGATCAAAAGTGACAACTATCTGTAACTTCCTCATATGACCACAAGGGGTGCCAGGTTGGATTTTGTTTATCTCCTTTTATATTAATTTTCCTAGCTTTTTGTTTAGCTATAGTTTGTATAATCATATTTTGCATGGCTATTTTAAAATACTTTTTCTTATATCTTGGACAATGTCACTACTAGACATCAGTTCAACCTCTATCAATATGCAAACATTGCCAGTGTGCCACTGAAATTGTAAGGATGTATTTCCACTAAGACTGAATTTGAGAATCCTAATCTGTAATAAAACAGTAAAGCTTGCTAATCTGAATCTAATCCATCTGGCTCATTCTTATCTCTTCTTCCCGAGCTGAGCCTCGTCTCCCCACTCTCTCTCTCTCTTTTCCCTCATGTCTTGGCAATAAAGCAACTTCTTGTTGTGTAGTCAATACCAGGTAAAACCGGGGGCCTGTACCATGAAGGTAGCTGAACAAACTCGGGGTTACAGGATTAGTTTTGAATTGACAAAACCAAACCGATGCAGTCAGGCTTTATTGGTACCATGATGCAGCTCATCAACTTTCTCTGTCAACTCAGGCTTTGATCCTTAAGCTATGATTACTCCACGCGCGCGTGCACATAAAAAAGTGACGTCGACACTGAACAGCCAATCACGGGTAGTAGAGCGAGAGCGTTATATTTTTCCGTGGAGAAGCAAGAGATAATTATTCAGAATTACGATGAATTTAAATATGTATTTCAAGCTTGAAACAATACGTTCTCTGCTGCCAAAGCAAGAGAAGACTGTTGGAGAAAGATTGCTGATTGTTAATGCGTAAGTTAAACAAATACGTTCTATATTTATGTAAAATTATGTATGTATATATGTATGTGTAGCCTATGTGTAATATAGCCTATAGCCTATTTTTATAATATATAAAAAATGTGCATGTATGTACTAAGAAAGATTAATATTCATTGATTTTTAGATTTTTAGATGCAACCCCAACTCCAAATGTTCTTGGCAGCAGATAAAGACAAAATATAAAAATATAATTCAAAGTGGTGAGTATTTACCACAACCTTTTATTACATTTGTGAACATTTTATCACAAACACTTGTTTGCAGCAAACAGAAATAAAGAATTAAATTCAGAAAACCAGAATACACTGTGGCGGAGGAGTTGGCTCTGAGTAGGCAATAAGGGACGGCCGATTATGGATGGGATTACAGGTGCTGTACAGTCTGACCCTGGTGCTGGCTCCTCTAAGCAAGTAACACTGGGTACGTGTGCAACACATTACTACTTTTTTTAAAGTTTTAAATATGGCTGACTGTATGTTCTGCAGTAGAGGGAAATACAGTGTCCCTGTTGAAGCCAGCACACATACACTGTTAACCCTTGCTGTAAAATTCTGACAATATTATACCATTTTCCATTAAAACAGTAATATACCGTAGAAAATAAAACTAGCCTACAGGAATATACTGTGAATTAACAGTGCTCAAAATCGACACTCAGAGGCTGTTTTCCCAATCACACCCTATACCCTCATTCACTATTCCCTACATTAGTTCACTAATATAGTCCACTTGAATGAAAAGAAAGGAGTGAATTGAGACACTGATGAACACCTGATAAGCAGAATCACTGAAGGACAGAGAAACAAGAACAGAAAAAAGAGAAACACAAAAACTACAACTGACTTCCAGCCACACTGAGTGTGAAACCAGTTTACAAACCAGTTTACGATTATTTCTTTCATACATGTACAAAAGTTCTTGTTGAGAATTAACAGAGATTTAGTTATTAATAAAATTTGTTGTCACCATGATGGAGATCAGTATTTGCTTTAGTTGGTCTCTTGTCCCTGGACTTCTTACCTTTCATCTCTCTCTGGCTGCTGTAACAGTGAGTTTATAAAACACATTTGTTATGGCAAGAAAGAGTCAAGAGGAAGATGATCAGGTGTTTTCACTATATAATCATATAGTGCATTCAATTTTATTTTACTCCTGCTTGACTCAGACACACACAGATATCAACAATCAGCATATGAATCTCAACAATGGTGAAAAGTTTCATGTCGCAATGCATGCTGGGTTCCAGGATAATATAAAACTCCCAGCATGCACTGCTGCATGAATAATAATAATAATAAAAAAGAAATATTGCCACCATTGTTGAGATTCATGTGCTAAATTGTGATATCTCGGTGATTCTAAAACACAGTGTAGCTCTGTTTCTCTGGTTATGCATCATGTGTTAAAAAAAAAAAAAGAGTCATTGTATCTTATTGCTGCGTTTTCACAGTGGTGGTAATGTAACACTTTTGATTGAGGATAAAACTCTGAATAAGTGAGAATGAATTCCTTAGTGAATGAACAGGCAATATGATGATTTTGTCATCATAATCATTATAACTGCAGTCATTCATAAACTGTGTGTGCGCAAGTGTGACTTGCAACAACACAGCTCAAGCAGCAAAAGAAAAACTAATGTTTTAGCATCAGCATCCCAACTAAAGCAAACACTGATCTCTATAATGGTAACTTCAAACCAAACATTTTCAATTAAACATCTCAATAACAACTTCTGTAGATGTATGACAGAAATAAAGTCATACTGGTTAATAATAAGTGTAATAATGTGTAATGGCTGGAAGTCAGTCGTAGTTATTGTGTTTCTCTATTTTCTGTTCTTGTGTTTCTCTTTTCTTCAGTGATTCTGCTTACAATCACTTACATATTCCCTTAATTATCTCACTGCATCGTTACTTTTTACTCGTAGTGTGGATTTCCCTGAGGGATTGAAAGGGTTAACTGTGTAAGATAAAAAAGACACACCCACAAAATGTATTTTAACAGTAATAAACTGTAAGTTATAAAACAGGTTTATACTGGCAACACTGTTGCCAGTAGTTTACTGTAAAATTTATTTTTTGGGTCACCGTTGTGCAGAAGAGTAGAGCCTGTGCTTCAGTCCAGGAGAAGATCTACAAACATTGATGATTTGCTGCATGTTGCTTTATTTAACAGGCGGTGACTGTGTAGTTGCTGGTCCAGTGGAAATCTTTTTATGTACAATAGTTTTTTAGTGGTCTCAAATAAAAGAAGTTCACAGTAATACTTTACTCACATTATTAATGCATTATACATTTTAGTTAATACATTTAAATGACAGTTGGTCAATTTAAGGCAGTCGGTTTCTGCAAGTGTAATTAGTTAACTATAATTTAGTGCATTTTTACAGAAACAAACTAGATTACAGTAAAGAACTGTACAATTAACAGTATTTTACTGGCAACAGTGTTGCCAGTATTTTACTGTAAAAAAAAACGGTAAGGTCTAACAGTGTACACACACACACACACACACACAGTCTCCCACACAGAGGTCAGTATGCAGCAGACAGAACACCAAACATAACCTGCTTTACTACAGTTATGCTTTACATTGGCCTATTTTATTTATTAGGGTGGAGGAAATGAAGACACTCTGTCTGTGTGTTCTCAGACAGTTGCTGATGTGAATGCACTGGGCTTTTTATTATGGCAAACATTTGAATGTGTGGCATAAAAAGGGGACTGGCCCTTACACATCTCTTTTATTGTAGGATTTTTCACAACCTGCCCCAGAAACAGAGGCCTCTACCTCAATGGGCTTCAGAAGAAATGTGTAAGGATTTAAAACCCTTGACATAAATTACAGTCAGTCCTGTGTTTGTAGGAAGTCAAGGAACTTTTTGTGATTTTGATGAGCCTCCAGAAAACTTGTAATGATCATGTTTGTGGTGGAATTATGTTTCAGGTGGAAACAGACTCAGTCAGGGCCCTGTACAAAAGGAGTCTTGAACTAGACTGTTCACTAAAGGAGCTGACTGTGAGCTGAGGAGGCTCCAAAAAAAAATCAAACAGCTGGATAAAACTGATCTCAGTATATATATATATATATATATATATATATATATATATATATATATATATATATATATATATATATTAGTATAACTTATTTAACCAAGTAACACTTTAGCATGAATATTTATTAATGCAACTTTGTCTTGCTCTCTTTCTCCCTCCCATCCCACAAAACCAATAAAACAGTTTGAGACATATCTGCAGTTTCAATGTGCTTTTATTAAGTGTAATATTGTATGGTGATTGCATCTACATCTGCACCAGCTGGGTGGTCAAGTGTGATCGGGTCAGTTTCATCGGGGAGAAGCTGGTTTTGTGGTGTTTCTCGCTCCTTTCTACTGGTGGCTATATTGTGCAGAATGGCACATACAGCCACTATCTGTGATGCCCGCTCTGGTGACTCTGAAGCGCCGAACACAGTTGAAATGTGCCTTTAGGATGCCAAAGGTCATCTCTATCTTCACTCTGGTTTTACTGAGGGCCACATTGAAGCGGTGCTGTGGCCCTGTCTGAGGGTCATGATAGGGGGTTATTGTGTAGGTTTTTCTAGCTCAGTTCAAATGAACAGTGTTTTGTACTGTACCAAATTTAACTTGCTTTCCTCAAAGTGCTGACACAACACAGACTCATGGAAAATTTGTAAAACAAGCACTGGAGCCAGGCCATTTGGCATCCAAACTTGATCATATGTTCATGACCACAAGTCGTCTGCAGATGAAATGTTTAGTAGATCATTGTTATATCTGTTAAAGTTACTATTAATTTAAAGATTCATCTCACAGAAAATAATCATCTCACATATTCACATCATCTCTACCTGAACATTATGGCTGTGATAGGACTTCCTATTAACATAATCTGCCTCATGTTCCCTAGAGCAGTGGAGATTGGAGCAATAGACTGCATACATGTTGCAATGACTTGGGGATCCTATCATAAGATTAACAGAAGAATAATAAAAAAGATTCAAAATAATTCTTAACATGTATTATTTTGTATAGTACATTTGTGAAATTTGCTTTTTGCAAAAAAAAAAAGTGTTCATGTGATGTCACCCTATATTATCTTACTGGCAATTTTATAAAAGCCCTCTTTTATGGACATGGTCGATAAATGTCCGGGGAACACTATTAATGAAACTTTTCATGTACTCCTGCAGAGCGAGGACCACCTTGCGAATGGTTCAACAAACATATGTTTTCCCGTAGCTTCTGTGCGTCACCCACCGTGCAAGTATGTACCACTTGCAAAAAAAAAAACGCAACGCAATACAATTTGCGGTACAGTAAGTACATGAATTCGACGTGTTAAATTCTTTATGTGCGGCTCAAGAAGTTCGCAAAGATAAGACATCCCTTCCGCGGAAAATCTGTATCTTTCATACAAGTAACTATCAGTTAAGGCAAGAGGATTTTGTCTGGCTAAAAACTCTCTCTACGAAGTGCTCGTCTAACAATTTGCGCTGAGATGTCCACCGGATTTGGAAGAAAAGGTGAAGTCATTACAACAGACCCTTGGAATAAGTTACGTCACCTATATGTTTCTTTGCTCTCAGCTGATTGGTCAAACTTCAGTCTGAGATCTTGAATCCAGAACATAACCTGCCCCAGAGCAGGTTAGCCGTGCAGCGTAAGATACCATGGCAACGAACACCGATTAAAGCCGAGCTAATTTCATAGTACCTAAAACCCAGGGTTGGCGGAAACTAAGCTGAAACATAGCTGGCTAGCCACCTAATCCGGCTTCATGGTACAGGCCCCAGGTGTGACCCTTTGGGGCACAAGAGTAGGCCACAAATCTAAAAATATTTGTGTTGTAAGTAAATATTAACAACTCTTTCGTTCTAGTCTGGGTATTTAAAGGTGACATATTGTGCCCCTTTTCACAAGATTAACATAAATCTATGGTGTCCGCAGAATGTGTCTGAAATTTCAGCTAAAAAACACCCCCCAGATCATAGCTTGTCAAAGTTGCCCCTTTTTGGGTGTGAGCAAAAACGCTCTATCAGAGTCCTGCACGGGTCCGATTTTATAAATCCGCACCTGCCCGTACCTGCAGTGCTTAAAGCCGCATCTGACGCGTTTTCCGACAGCAGCACTAATAAAAGTCTGCATCCGACCCGACCCACTTAAAATAAAACTGAGCACCCGACCCGCAACCGAAATAAAATCAGTTTAGACTATAACATTATAGACACACTTACAAAAATGTTTATTTCCAGGTCATACAGAAGTTATTATACGACAATTAACACAAGGAGAACTTGAGCCGAAGCTGTCAAAAGGCTGGTACATGAAGAACATGGCTAACGTTATTACAAAACTGAGTAGCCTAATAACATTTGACCAATCTAGCAGACGCGGCTACAACACTATATCTGCCATGCAATTTCGTCTAGCCTACATCTGACAATTTTGGGTTCAAACATGCCCTGCACACCACACATCACACATACTTAACAGTGTTAAATTTGAAAAATACCGTTCGATAGAACTGCTTGGTTTGTTACCACAGTTATCTGCGTGCTTCTTTAGCTATGAAGTTCCACATTTGCGGCTTTCCAACATGAAAATGCATGCAGCAAAGCCTTTTACAATATTGTTTTCTTCACGTAACTCCAAATTTCTCCCACACACTGGACTTGATTTTTGATGACGTATTGTCGACAACTTTACACTCTCAGAAAAAAAGGTACAAAAGCTGTTGCTGTGGCGGTACCATTTCCAAAGGTACATAGGTGGGTAATCCAGGGGCCAAAGAGTAAAAGTCCTGCCATGTGTTTATTCCACCCATGAACTCAGTCAGCTAATTTCACTAATTAGTTCTCTCTCCTGCTGAATTAGCAAATCCAGGTGATTGGAACAAAATACTGAGGAGGACTTTTACTTTCTGAACCTGGACTTTACACCTCTGGCCACATGTCAACCAAGAGCAAAGAAATAAACCAGAACTGGACCTAAACCAGAACTTATCGTAGTATATTAAATATGGAGTAATTTCAGCCACAGCCTCAGATGAAATCAGCTGAAGAGAAAAAAAGACATTAAATCTGTGAAGATCTCAGCAGAGGACGATTAAACAACTCCACAAACAGCATTACCAGCTTCACTTATTACTATCCAGACTGACTTTATTTCTGTCAGACGTCTACAGTTCTTATTGAGAATTAACAGAGGTTTAACTCTAATGTGTTTCATTTGAAGTCACCATAACAGTGATTAGTGTGTCCATTAGTTGGGCTCTTAACTCTTATTATATCTATTGTATTTTTTGGCCGCTGTGACAGTGTGTTTGTCTCCACTAGCTAGGCTATTCTTTTCTTCAACTCCTCAGCATCCATCTCGACGACTGCAAGCAGATCACGTGATGCATTTTTAAAAGTGAAGGTAGCAGAACCCGTGCAGGGCTCGCCTGTGCTCTGTTTCATGTGTCCCTTTAAATGCAAATGAGCTGCTGCTCCCCGCCTCCGTTCAGAAGAGGGACGATCCTTTACATGAGCTTCAGATACAATAACAAAACATGCAAACCTCAGTCATCCAACATCTCAGAAATAACCAGTAGTGGAGTGCAGCCTTACAGAGAGACTCAAGAAGAGAATGCAACTTTTAGACGCAGCTGGACGTTTCTGAATGTTTAGTGGATACATTTATGTAGTTGTTGTGGAGTTACATTGATTCATCTGTTTCTGGGGGATTTCCTTTGAAAATAAAATGTATCCACTGCTATCTTGTCTCATCTGAGACTGGGACCCTAAATAGTGTTCAGTGCTCGTCTGTGCAGCAACGACAGAACAGTTTGCATGCTTTGCTGGAACTTTTGCCATTGCGTTAGAACTGGTTACACTGTTGTCGGTTGTGTAAACCAAATGGCGGCGCCGTGGGTGTAAATGTGCAGATTAAGGGGCTGTAATATTATAATAAGATCCAGAAGGGAAGTGAAATCTGATCTGCTTATTTTTGACATGCTTGCAGAGAAAGGCTTACCAAAACCAAAGTTACTGGGTTGTCACTTTTCACATTTTCTGGGTTGGTAGATGCACCGGGGACCCGATTATAGCACTTAAACACGGAAAAAGATTGTCACCTTTAAAAGGATGGCATAATAGCCCTTTTTATGTAAAAGATGTAAAATAAGTATCTGATGTCCGCAGAGTAGAGGTCTGCTACCCGACCAAAGCCCGACAGGTCCCGAAAAACTTAATGTTTAATGTTTAGTAAATAGTCTCGGGTTCGGGTCGTGTTTGAGTTTGTAAAAGAAAAACTATATAAGCTAATCATATACAGTTTGCGTGCCTGCTTGCTGCGTTGTGACCGTAGAGCACACGAGAGAGAAAGTATGCGCGCATTATGAGAAAGTATATGCACACACACACATATATATATATATATATATATATATATATATATATATATATATATATATATATATATATATATATTCAGTCAGTTTCAATAGTCTGGTTACCAAGGGAGTCTTTTAGCGTAGTGGCTCCGAGGTTGTGGAATGCTCTTCCTCAAGACATCCGTCAAACATCCACCCTTCTCTCCTTCAAAAACACATTTTTTAGCTGAATATTACTCTTCAGCTCAGTCAGTAAATTCTACATTGTTATTGATATGCTATTTGTTTGAATCCCTCTTTGTTTGTATCTTTAACTTTGTAAGTGACCTCTGAATATTAGGCCTACTTTCTGCCCTTGGTGTGTGTATTGTGCTTTGATGTTGATGTTTATTTTGTTCTATTCCTTAACCCAGTCCCAGTGGTTCTCAAACTTTTTAGAGTTGTAGCCCATGAGGCTTTTAACATCCTTCTGCGCACCCACACTCTTCAGTCACACCTTTTTCAGTAAGGGACACTATTTGCCCCCTTAAATCGATTTTTTTCCAGTGCATTTTTACCTTTACAAATACCTTTATAAAATAAATAATGCTTTAAATAAAAAAAAAAACTACTACTGGTACTATACGGTTATCCGGACCACACCTATTTCCTATTTCCTGAGACGTGCACACAGCTGGAGGAGACGTGTAGAAAAAGCAGACATTTTGAATTTCTATCATATTTTTCAGAAAGCAGTATGAATGTAATTTTCCCCACTGACATGGGGAGGAGAAATTATGTTTAAGAACTCCTCTATTGACCCAGACTGTGACTGGTGTCATTCTGGATCAGTCTCTCTAATCCATGTTCTGGACTTTCTCTGCTCTGTCTCCCTTTCAGAGGCTATTTTTGTCTCACTGTCAGCCATTTCCTCTGTATATCCCATGTCCAATTACTGTATTAGGATTCTAGAATTGTAGGCTATTTTATTGCACTCAAAATGTATTTTTCTTTTTTCAATGATTTTTAAAAATATGTATTTAGTTTATATTGGGAAAGTTAATTTCTTGTTGTTTTTGTTAAAATGTATGAATAAAAAATACACAAAGGCGTCATTTTGCCTCGTCCTCCTGACAGACGGATCAACTTACCTCAATATTAGGCTAACACTCGAAGTAACGTTCAAACTACTGACCCTTCCGTGTTCAAACTCAAAACCCGTGTTCAAAGAAACGTAAACTTGAACATGATGTTAAAATCAATTCTAAAGCTTTACTTTGTTTAAAGGAGTTCCCCGCCATTTTAATCGGAAAAACTCGAACTGCAAATCCCGCTGAGTTGTGGAGGAGTGAAGCTGCGCGCGCTCTCAGTCAGCCGCTGTCACGCGCTCGGACGGTTTCAGCTCCCTCTAGTGGTTGAGTTTAACAAAACAGCAGTTTAACAGCAAAGTTTAAAAATTTCGCTTATTATTATCATCAGTGTTTGGAATAACGCCGTTTAAAAGAACGGCGTTAGGTAACGACGTTATTTTTTTCAGTAACGGGGTAATCTAACTAATTACTTTTCCCGTCGTTACAACGCCGTTAACATTACTGGACGTTAAATGCGGCGCGTTACTATGCATTGATTGAATAAACTGTGTAATCCGAACGCACCCCTGGCTCGCACAGCGAGTGAGGAGGTGGGTTAATAACGAGGTAAGCGATTATGATTGGCTAAGGCAGGGTCATGTGTTTCATGGTAGCCAATCAGAGCCAGTGTTTTTACACACATGCCAGCACACGCGCCACACACACACACACACATACACCAGCTAAACAGAGTCAGGACTCAGGAGCAGTCTATGGTCAGGAGCAATCCGATGAAAAGTTGACATTTTCAAGGTGAAGATATAAGCACTACTTCAAATTCATTGAGGTCAAAGGCAAGAACTAGGGGTGGAACGGTACATGTATTCGTATTGAACCGAGAGAGAGAGAGAGAGAGAGAGAGAGAGAGAGTGTCGCGGGCGCGATCGAAAAGTTGCAAAGTGTTTACATTTGTGTGTGTGTGTGTGTGAGTGTGTGAGAGAGAGAGAGAGAGGCGCGGGCACGATCGAAAAGTCGCAAAGTGTTTACATTTGTGTGCGTGTGTGTGTGTGTGAGGCGCGGACGCGATCGAACAGTGGAAACAAAAACATAATCCGTAATTTTGTTTATACAGGACATTCAAACTGCAAAGTGTTTAAGTTACTGCTAATTAAAATTTTAAGGAAAACAAATATATTAATCTTATATAATGTGCACAGTCAGTGCACTACAAATAAACTGGTTCAATGCCTTTACTTTATTAATAAAACTTTTTTAAAAAAAAAGTTGAGAGAGGTTGATTTAATTTGCAGAGTTAAATGCACTTTATATGGTGTAACTGTTTACTTTTCTTACAAAGATAATGCTTGAAGTGCAGGATAAACCTCTTGCTGTCTGTCGACGTGCAATAAATATCTAAAGTTATGTACAAATACCTGTCTGTTCTACTCATTTCAACTGACTTGTGAAAACTGCTCAAAAAAATCCAAATTCTTTGACATATAACAACCTTTTTTTTTTTTTTACAGTAACGCAAATAGTTACTTTCCCTGGTAACGAGTTACTTTTATTATAGAGTAATTCAGTTACTAACTCAGTTACTTTTTGGAACAAGTAGTGAGTAACTATAACTAATTTCTTTTTTAAAGTAACGTTCCCAACACTGATTATTATATAAGAGAATATTATGAAGGTAAAATGATGCCATTATGAATTGTATGCGCAGGGTAAGATTTGTGAAAGTGTACATAAGATTGCAAGCGTAAATGAAATTTGCATGCGCAAGAGAAGATTTGTAAAGGTGTAAATCTCCTTTCAAGTGTAAGAAAAAAATATTTGCAGCATTTAACTGTTATTCGTAAGTGTAATTCATGTATTGTGAAGCTGCAGCTTAATGCTAATGCAAAATAAATAGGATCTGTATTCTTCTGACTTCCATTTTTCCGCGCTTACACTTTTGGCACGGTTTTTACGCTCAAATACAGCCAAAAGCATTGCAGGCCTGTGAACAGCAATTTGCGACCGAAAACAACAGAGTTAGGAACTGCAAAACAGATTCACTGCATAAAATCAAACTTTGTGTAAAAAAATAAACTGTTGCAAATGTCTAAATGTGTGCATGGGGCAACAAAGTTCCTGAAATAACCCGATTTGTACAGTTACGTCTTTCTTTTACCTGCGCTTCCAGTTTTGGCACGATTCTCTCACTCATTGAGTTTTGCAAGCCCGAGAGGAGGGCGGGTCCACCTTCTTCATGTAGCCAATCAGATGAGCTTCTCGCTGACTCTAGGTTTACTCTTATCTGATTGGTTCAATAAACACGCCAGTCACCAGAACACATCTTTATCTTCATTTGGCTCAGAAACCTTCTGGTTGCCGAAATGGTACTTTTAATGCACACATGTTAAATAAATAAACAAATAGATCATGATTGCTTAACCTGTGCACCATTAGGCTGACTATATGAGTACATACTGAATTTCGAGCTGGTGTGTTAAGAAAGAAAATTTTGTATCTGAACTACTGCATGCATAATTTCACATGTCTACTGATTGGGAGGATTCCATAATTAGGGGTTCAAGCACGAAGTGCTGAAACCCTATTGTAATTGCCCTGATTTTTATTATTAGGGGTTCAAGCACGAAGTGCTGAAACCCTATTGTAATTGCCCTGATTTTTATTAGGGGTTCAAGCATGAAATGCTGAAACCCTATTGTAATTGTAAGGATTCGTAAAACGCATCGTGCAGGACAAACCGTAAGGCCTAGAGACTTGAAACCTGGCCAGATGGTAGGCCTCAATGTGGGGACAACCTATCAGAGTATGACCCCGATTGGCCCATAGGTGGCGCTACAGCAACCAAAAGTTCAAAATCGCTCATAACTCTTAGACCGTTTGTCCCAGGATCAAGTGTCTTATATCGTTGGAATCCTTGGCTCGAGGCGGACAAAATGGCTATCTCCGATTTGGATGTAGGCAGGGAAACATTTCTGCTATGTCGAATTTTGTCCAAAACCTACTTTTGCGAACTAGTCCCTGGTTTTTCGCCCGATCGGAACCAAACCAGTCCAGGACAATTCTCTGGACTCTCTAGATCAATAATTATCAAAAAAAAGTTGAACTTTGGCATTTGGGTGGCTGTAACAGGGTCATTTAGAAAAGGGGCGTGGCAAAATACACTCAAAAGCCTATAAATCCCAAAGGAAAACTCAGAACTTCACCAAAATTGACGAGCATATGTGTCCGAGCATGGGGAGGAAACATGCAGAGTTTCATGGAGATCGGACCATAGGTGGCGCTATAACTGGCAAAAAGCCTTCATTCTTATTAGGGGTTCAAGCATGAAATGCTGAAACCCTATTGTAATTGTAAGGATTCGTAAAACGCATCGTGCAGGACAAACCGTAAGGCCTAGAGACTTGAAACCTGGCCAGATGGTAGGCCTCAATTTGGGGACAACCTATCAGAGTATGACCCCGATTGGCCCATAGGTGGCGCTACAGCAACCAAAAGTTGAAAATCGCTCATAACTCTTAGACCGTTTGTCCCAGGATCAGGTGTCTTATATCGTTGGAATCCTTGGCTCAAGGCGGACAAAATGGCTATCTCCGATTTGCTTGCCCTTCAGGCGCCAATTTCGAGTAAATTGCATTTTTTGGAAAAACCTATTTTTGCGAACTTCTCCTATGTTTTTGGCCCGATCGGAACCAAACCACTGCAAGAATATTCTCTGGAGTCTGACAATCAATAATCATCCAAACAATTCTAAATTTCAATTAACGGTCGATAAGGGGAACCAAAATATTTGATGGCACCAGGGCCACTTTTACTAAAACGGTTATAAATTGTGAACGGGAAGGAATTTTTTTGCTAAACTTGGGGTACATCTTCCTGAGCTCAACCTGAGATCACTTGAAAAAAATCGCAACAATTGGCCACTTGGTGGCACTACAAAACAGTTATAACTTGTGAACGGAAAGAGATTTTCGCAAAACTTGGGACACATGTTCATGAGCTCATTCTGAGGTCATGTGAAAAAAAAATCATGACAATTGGCCACTTGGTGGCACTATAAAATGGGTATAACTTGTGAGCGGAAAGAGATATTTTTGCTAAACTTGGGACACATGTTCATAAGCTCAATCTGAGTTGACATGAAAAAAATCGTGACAATTGGCCACTTGGTGGCGCTATAACAGTGGAAAAAAATCATGAAAATAGCTATAAGCGCACCCAAATGTTAGTCTACTGAAAATTGGCACGCAGTGTCTTTGTCCAGGGTGCCATGATAGTCTATGAGAACATTAGTGTATCTCAAAAAACTCAGTATATGTCATTGGCACAATGCCTTGAAGGAGCCTTAGAAGTTTCAAGCCAGTGTTTTTTCACAGGAGTGACCTCCTAAGACTCCTGAATCATTGCCGAGTCCAACAATACCAAACATGCCAGGTTTTGCCTTATGGTTTTTGTAAGTGTCATTTAGAGCTTTAAAAAATTGTGTTTATCTTCAAAGCCGTTAGTCCGATCGAGACAACAATAAAAAAACAAAGGAAATTTGAAAACATAGGTAAATAGCTAAACAATAACGCCAAAATGTTAAAATTATGATAGGAACTGACAAAAAAATGAATTAAATCCAATCAATTTCACCCATGGATCATTTTGATGCTCTCACATGTTTGAAACAAACAATGATGGATTGTCATGAAATTTGTTTTGAATTGGGACTGGCGAATCCCCGTCCATACTGTCAATGACCATTCGCAAAGACCCGCCCACTTTAGTTACTGTTGCTATGTCTGACAAGCGACGCCACTCTCACACCACACCAAGTTCTCACGCAGTGAAAAATACATTGCGGATCAGAGAGGAGACTGCGCGCTGACAGACAAGTACTTTTGATATGAAACAAATGGCACTTTTCCACTACACAGTACCAGCTCGGCTCGGCTCGGCTTTGTTTGGTTTTCCACTGTGTAAAAGTTGTACCTGTACCTGCTTCCAGGTACTTTTTTTCGTACCACTTCCGGCGAGGTTTTAAGCGAGCTGGGGCAAGCTGAGGCGATACTAAAATGTGACGTGAAAACACGGCAGACTGCTGATTGGTCAGAGAGAATCGTCACTATTCACTGCGTCATCATTGCACGCGCCAGACGGAGTATCCTGAATAAAAAACAGCAAAAACAAAAACATCCAAAAACAGCATACACTCGATTTCCTCCATTGTCCATTGTGTGTGGCAGCGGATGTATCTCGCGTAGAAGATTAAGTCACGGCAGTTTCCTGCGGCGTCGCTATGACGACCAGGTACTATTGTGGAGGTACTATCTGCAATGGAAAACGGAGCGAAAAGCGAGCCGGGCTGAGTCGAGTCGAGTTGAGCTGGTACTGGTAATGGAAAAGCACCAAAAGTCTCACCTTTCAAATGTAGTCATTTTTTAGAGACATTTAAACAATAAATACCGTTTTGTGACTGTTTAATGTGTCTGACAGATCGCTGTAGACTCAAGGCTCAGTTAAAGCTGCTCGTGAACCGATCATCTCTTCCTTCTAGTTAATTTATAGCATTAAAATAAACATGAATGAACATAAAAGGAATGTTGTTTTAAAGTGCTAAGACGTCAGTACACTTTGTTTTTCAAATTTAAATCCTCCAAAGTTAATCTACTAACTCTCCTGACTGCTTTGTGGGACAAAATGGCGGATTATGATTAGTCAGATCGCCTGTCAATCAAACTCCCTGCGAAGGGTCAATTGAGAATGCCCGTGCGCACAATCCTGATCTAATCGACAACTTTGCAGTTGCACATAGGAAAGCCCGGAAAATCCCACTATAATGTATGAGAGCATCTTTTTTATGTATTTGGACCTAGGCCTAACAATGTGTTATGGTGCGCTGTCACCAGTGTTTTTTTATTGTTTTTTTTTTTGGTGAGCGTAGGCTCCTCCTGATTTTGTTAGTCATCTCATCTCTTATATGCTGTGTATGATCATATCCTGCCCTATTCATGGTAGCCTACTCGCGGACATTGCGTCATCAATGTCATCAATTGCGTCATCAAGGGGCCCGCCTTGATAATCCTACTTAAGGGCCCGGTGTTGGCTCGTTACGCCACTGAATATAATTGTCTAAACTCCTAATCAAAATTACATATTTACAACAAATTTGACACATATATATAGGCACACTTTGAGTACTACTAATAAAAGTGGTGGAGATCAGGCAAGACTGTAAGAAGACTCAGGCAAAAAGGTGCTATAACTGTAAAAACGCTTTAAAACCATATATTTCCTATGGCAAACTGCATGTATTGGCTGTAAATTGACTTTTTCATCTATGATGGCAGTTGTTAAATGCTTGCTAAATAAAACGTAATGTCTTTTGATGCTTGTGTGCTTAAAGGCCTTAACTGCTTGAACCCCGATAAATGCTGCTTGCAGCTTTAATTAGGGGTTCAAGCACGAAGTGCTGAAACCCTATTGTAATCGTCCTGATTTTTAGGGGTTCAAGCACGAAGTGCTGAAACCCTATTGTAATTGCTCTGATTTTTAGGGGTTCAAGCACGAAGTGCTGAAACCCTATTGTATTTGTAAGGATTTTTATTATTATTATTATTATTCTTCTCCGCTAAAACGCATCGTGCAGCCCAAACCGTAAGTGCTAGAGACTTGAAACTTGGCCACAAGGTAGTACAAAAATCGAGGAGAGGTTATCAAAGTATGAGCCCGATTGGCCTATAGGTGGCGCTATAGCGCAAAAAACAAAAAAAATCCACTATTTTGCTCATATCTCAATAACCATTTGTCCCAGCTTCAAGTGTCATACATCATTGGAATCCTTGGCTCAAGCCGAACAAAAAATATAGGAGGTATTTCATTTCCGGTATGCAAATTTTTCCGCCATATTGGATTTTGTTCAAAACCTACTTTTGCAAACTAGTCCCTGGTTTTTCGCCCGATCGGAACCAAACCAGTGCAGAAATGTTCTCTGGAGTCTGAATATCAATAATTATCGAAAAAAAGTTGAAATTTCGATACATGGTTGCTATGAGGTGTCAAAACGTTCGCAGGAGGCGGAGCTAATTTTACTAAAATGGCTATAACTCGGGAACGCAATGAGATATTTTCACCAAACTCGGTACACATATGTATGAGCTCAATCTGGGGTCACAGTAAAAAAATCGCGACGATTGAACACTAGATGGCGCTATAACATGAAAAAAACATGAAAAGGGCTATAACCACCTGACCGTTAGTCCGATTGACTTGAAAATTGGTATGCAGTGTCTTGGTCCAAGGTGCCATGTATGTCTATGAGGACATTGGCATATCTTGAAAAACATGGCCGCCATTGGCCAATGAAGTTGAGCACCTATTAGACAAGGTTAACGGAGACCGATCGAAACGAAACTCGATGGGCATGTTCAACTTATGGTTCTAGAGGTCTGTAAGAATTTTGAAAGAAATCGGCCACTAGTTGGCGCTAACGAGTTTTATGACTCTGTAATCACGTGGTGTTACACTCATCCACACAATATGCATATCATTTGATAGATCTCCTCATGGAGAACAACTTTGCCTCAAGAACCATTGCTGTCAATCAAACCATTCATTAAATATTCAGAATTATGTTAAAAACCTACTTTTGCAAACTAGTCCCTGGTTTTTCGCCCGATCAGAACCAGACCATTCTAGGACAATTCTCTGGACTCTCTAGATCAATAATTATCAAAAAGAAGTTGAAATTTTGCTTTTGATTGGCTATAAGAGGGTCATTTAGAAAATAGGCATGTCCTAATACACTCAAACGTCTATAAATCCTAAATAAAAAGTCAGAATTTCACAAAAATTTATGAGCATATGTGACATAACATTTTTATGGAGATCGGACCATAGGTGGCGCTATAACTGTTAAAATGCTTTAAAACCATATATTTCCTATGGTAAATTGCCTGTATTGGCTGTAAATGGTGTTTTCCATCTGTGCTCATATAATGTTCATATAATAATGTTCAAAACCAGTGCAGTGCAATTATCTGTACTCAATAATTATCAGAAAAATTATAACTTCTTCATTTGGATTAATAATTAATAATTAATAATAGGGTCACTTCAATATGTAGCCTTGACCAAGTGTCCACAAAAGCCTATATCTCTAATATGAATGATTAGACCTTAAAAACAAGTCAGAACAAGCATGAAAAAGACAGATCGGACAAAATTTGCCTCTATAACAGTTAATAAAAAAGGTGAATATGAATAACATAGCATATTAAGCCAATAAGTGGTATTTTACTGCCCCCTGCTGTCATTTCATCATACTACTCTCTAATATTGTTCTATAATTCATATTTAGACTTTATAAAATCATTATTTTAACATTTACAATCACATTTTGTCAAAATTAATCTATTGTTATATTACTATTGACAACTGAGTCACAAGTGAATACTGAAACCGAAAGTAAAACGGCATTTACGCCACGTCCCCGAATACAAATTCACTCATAACTCGAAAACGGAAAGTCGTTGCACGCTCAAATTTTGATGGTAAGGTCCTCTCCAGGCTTTTGATCGAAACGTGTTGTCGCGGGCCTGAATGATAGTCTCATTCAACAGGGCTCCTCGAGCACTATCTATGCTCTGAGTTTCAGAATTTTTCGCGTTCTGGTTACCGAGATATAAGTGAAAAACCAAATTCCCATTCATTCACTCATTCATTCAAACACTTCAATTGTAAAATGTAAGCTATAATACCACTTTTGTCCACTTGAGGGAGCAGCAAGATTACATATGATCTTTTCATTAGCTTTCAGTATTGGAAAACAAACAAATGCTTTAAAAAGCAATCTTTTTTATTATGATAGGGCTGTAGCTATCGATTATTTTAGTAATCGAGTATTCTATTCAAGTAATCGGATAAAAAAATGTGGTAAAAAATAGATTCAAGTTAACAACAGCCTTTAAAATGACTTAAAATACAAATATATAATAACAAGCAATAATGATTGGTTCAAGTAAAGTATCAAAGTAAGTAATTATATGGGTTTTATTGAACAACACTGTTAAAATATACCCATGTAAAATAAATTATATAAACTAATATAATCATAACTTATGTACATGAATAACAAATGCCTGCAGAGGGCACCAGCGGCCTGGTTGTTGTTACACTAAGGCATTATAAAATCCTTGTTTATTGGCCAAACAACATTAAATTCAAATGTCAACTTAACCTTTAATATTTGGCCACTTCTGTACGATAGAAATGCTACAGCCACTGTAATTTCTTGAACAAGAACATGTGCACATCAAAACATGCAAACTCAGAGTGAGAGTTTAAACTTTTATTTTGAAATCGCGATGTTTAAACTTTTATTTTGAAACGAGATGAACAGCAATTTGAGAAACCGAGAAGCAGTTTGAGAAACCCGAGACGCGCTCCACAAATATAAATGATAACAGTACAACTATGAAACACGTCTGACTTGCGTTCCCAAATGCACGTTATTGGAAACGTAAACAAACAGCACTGCAGAGACTGAGTTTGCTTGGAGCAGCGTTTACTGTGGATGGAGCTGAGGTAATTTTAACATGTAATCTGCACTCATGTAATTAAAGCATCTTCTCTGTGAAAAAAAAAAAAAAAAAACAGAGGATATATTTATTTAACTGAATCACAGCCTTTGTGATTTCACAATAGCACTATGCTATATAATGACTGTGTAAATGGTTTTAAATACATCGCGTTGTCTTAGAAAACTGTGTAATTCTGTGGTTGATGGATTCTCGTTTGTGGAATGCACCACTTCCGGTAAATTGCAATCGAGGATTTTTTTAAATCGAGTACTTGACTTTAAAGGGGTCATATAATGCCATTTTTGTACAAGCTAATATGATTCTTTAGGGTCTAAATTAAAAGTTTGTAATATACTTCAATTAAAAATTCTCATTAGTATTGTAAGATAACACTCATTTTACCTGGTCAAAAACAGCTCTGTTTTCAGCACGGCATTTAAGTGCATGTGTCTTTAAATGATAATGAGCTTTGCTCACCCCGCCCCTCTATTCTGTTTGACACCGTTTCTAACACAATAACCATAACGCGTTGTTCATTAACGTGGGATTATGAATTATATTGAGAACGTCGTACATAGAAAACATGTCGTAATGTACTTTGAGTGTAAACAGCCGCATTCACCGTGAAGCGTGCAGCAAGCGATTTGCAAAGATTAATATAAAGATTTAGCCTGGCAAGCCAGACTACATCAAGATGTTTAGTCTGGCAACTCACCATAGACACGCTCACTCCGAGGGGCGGGATAAACGGCTGTCTTTCAAATTCCCTCTGCACGCAATAGGACAGCGCTTCAACCAACCAGAGCGTTTTCCCAACAGCGGAGCTAGTTGATAGATTCATTCAACTTTTGCCATATCTGGCCGGCAAAACGACGAACACATCTTCCTTTTTTAAAGAATGTTCTTTGCTCTTTTCTTAAAGAAAAACTTAACTCCAAGTCCTCCAGAGTCGCGGACAAAGCCGATTCGAAAGACTGTTCTCCAGCAGCCGTCATTCTTTGTTTTCAAGTCGCAGGCAGGTAACCGTCGCAACTCTGTCGTCATATGTTAAGCCCGCCCCGCCTACTCTATAAGCGACGTGATTGGCCTGACCCAATTTAGGTTTTTGCAGCTAGGTCTATTGAGAGTTGCTAGACCCACCTGGCTGCAAAATACATTTTGCTGCCGCTAGGGTGCGTCTAGATTTCTAGGCTAATAAAGATTAATATAAAGGTTAATAAAACGTTACACTCACTTCTTCTTCTGGAGGTACAGCAGGAAAACGAATAGTTGGTACCAATCCTATTTTCAGGAGCAGCTTCTTAGCAAAACCAGTTTTACTGACCCTCCTTTGTAAAGCTGTCTGGTGTGAAATGATTTGCGCAAACATGAAAGCATGGACGTTGATCGTGGGGAATCCCTGCGTCAATGCTTTGGGAATATTACATCAAAACATCAAAATGACTTAGACGCCATTCTTCTCCAGCATATCAATGCACTATGATGATAGACAGCTCGCTCACGGTCTGTGTTGAAACGCTGCTGTCAATCACAACCGTGGGAGGGGCGTCGATTTTGTGACGTCACAAAATCAAACGGCTTGATTTCAGAAAGTGTAGAACATATAAGGAGATTTTTAAAAAAAAACACTGGATGGATTTTTATCATTTTATGATGGTTGTGTACAGGCACTGCCAACGCACATTTCAGTACAATCAACTTGTAAAAGTGCATGTACCAGTAGGCCTATATGACCCCTTTAATCGAGGAGTCGTTACAGCCCTATACTGGTAATATAGTTTTATATTATTAGATCACAAAGAAATGCCTATAGACAAATAAATATACTTTCTCAATAACATATCCCAAAAACAAATTTGTATTTGTGTGTGTATGTTTGTGTGTGTGTGTGTGTGTGTGTGTGTGTGTGTGTGTGTGTGTGTGTGTGTGTGTGTGTGTGTGTAAGCATGCATTATTGAGTTAACATGGAAAAACTGGTTTGCTTTAGTGCAGAAAACTGGTTAAAATCATGAAGTTTAAAGTGAAACTGAGCCAATAAGTGGTCTTTTACTGCCCTCTGCTGGCCATTCTACTTATTAATGAAGTCTTTTCACATGTGATTTTGCATCATTCATATTTAGACACTTAAAAATCACTTATATAACAATAACTATTATAACACAATCATATCAGTGTTTATCACTTCATTTGCACTGACACTTCACATAATTGCTAGTAATGTGGTAAATCATGGTAAATCATGCTGGAAACATGGTAAATCATAGTAAATAATACTAGAATGTGGTGTATCAAGGTAAATCATGCTAGAAACCTGGTAAATCATTCTAGAACGTGGTATATCATGGTAAATCATGCTAGAACATTGTCTTTTCCATCTATAATGTCAGTGGTTACATGCTTGCTAAATATAACTTTGTAACTTTTGATGCTTTTGTGCTTAAAGTCCTTAACGGCCTTAATTGCTTGAACCCCGATAAATGCTGCTTGCAGCTTTAATTATTATTATTATTTTCCCCTAAAACGCATCGTGCAGCCCAAACCGTAAATGCTGGAGACTTGAAACTCAGCCAAATGGTAGTCCTCAATTTGGGGAGAACCTATCAAAGTATGACCCCGATTGGTCAATAGGTGGCGCTATAGCAAGCAAAAGTATGAAATCAGCCATAACTCCTAGACGATTTGCCATAGAATCAAGTGTCTTATATCACTGTAATCCTTGGCTCAAGACGGTCAAAACGTATATCTCCGATTTCATTTCCGCCTGGGAAAATTTTCCGCCATTTTGAATTTTCTCAAAAACCTACTTTTGCGAACTAGTCCTAGGTTTTTCGTCCGATTGGAACCAAACCAGTGCAGAAATGTTCTCTGGAGTCTGAATATCAATAATTATCGAAAAAAAGTTGAAATTTCGATTCACGGTCGCTAGGGGGTGTCAAAACGTTCGCAGGAGGCGGAGCTAATTTTACTAAAATGGCTATAACTCGGGAACGCAATGAGATATTTTCACCAAACTCGGTACACATATGTATGAGCTCAATCTGGGGTCACAGTAAAAAAATCGCGACGATTGAACACTAGATGGCGCTATAACATGAAAAAAACATGAAAAGGGCTATAACCACCTGACCGTTAGTCCGATTGACTTGAAAATTGGTATGCAGTCTCTTGGTCCAAGGTGCCATGTAAATCTATGAGGACATTGGCGTATCTTGAAAAACATGGCCGCCATTGGCCAATGAAGTTGAGCACCTATTAGACAAGGTTAATGGAGACCGATCGAAACGAAACTCGATGGGCATGTTCAACTCATGGTTCTAGAGGTCTGTAAGAATTTTGAAAGAAATCGGCCACTAGTTGGCGCTAACGAGTTTTATGACTCTGTAATCACGTGGTGTTACACTCATCCACACAATATGCATATCATTTGATAGATCTCCTCATGGAGAACAACTTTGCCTCAAGAACCATTGCTGTCAATCAAACCATTCATTAAATATTCGGAATTATGTTAAAAACCTACTTTTGCGAACTAGTCCCTGGTTTTTCGCCCGATCAGAACCAGACCATTCTAGGACAATTCTCTGGACTTTCTAGATAAATAATTATCAAAAAGAAGTTGAAATTTTGCTTTTGGTTGGTTATAAGAGGGTCATTTAGAAAATAGGCATGTCCTAATGCACTCAAACGTCTATAAATCCTAAATAAAAAGTCAGAATTTCACAAAAATTGATGAGCATATGTGACATAACATGCTAAAGAAGCATGGACATTTTTATGGAGATTGGACCATAGGTGGCGCTATAACTGTTAAAATGCTTTAAAACCATATATTTCCTATGGTAAATTGCCTGTATTGGCTGTAAATGGTGTTTTCCATCTGTGCTCATATAATGTTCATATAATAATGTTCAAAACCAGTGCAGTGCAATTATCTGTACTCAATAATTATCAGAAAAATTATAACTTCTTCATTTGGATGGCTATAATAGGGTCACTTCAATATGTAGCCTTGACCAAGTGTCCACAAAAGCCTATATCTCTAATATGAATGATCAGACCTTAAAAACAAGTCAGAACAAGCATGAAAAAGACAGATCGGACAAAATTTGCCTCTATAACAGTTAATAAAAAAGGTGAATATGAATAACATAGCATATTAAGCCAATAAGTGGTATTTTACTGCCCCCTGCTGTCATTTCATCATACTACTCCCTAATATTGTTCTATAATTCATATTTAGACTTTATAAAATCATTATTTTAACATTTACAATCACATTTTGTCAAAATTAATCTATTGTTGTATTACTATTGACAACTGAGTCACAAGTGAATACTGAAACCGAAAGTAAAACGGCATTTACGCCACGTCCCCGAATACAAATTAACTCATAACTCGAAAACGGAAAGTCGTTGCGCGCTCAAATTTTGATGGTAAGGTCCTCTCCAGGCTCTTGATCGAAACGTGTTGTCGCGGGCCTGAATGATAGTCTCATTCAATAGGGCTCCTCGAGCACTATCTATGCTCTGAGTTTCAGAATTTTTTGCGTTCTGGTTACCGAGATATAAGTGAAAAACCAAATTCCCATTCATTCACTCATTCATTTAAACACTTCAATTGTAAAATGTAAGCTATAATACCACTTTTGTCCACTTGAGGGAGCAGCAAGATTACATATGATCTTTTCATTAGCTTTCAGTATTGGGAAACAAAAATAAATTGCTTTAAAAAGCAATCTTTTTTATTATGATAGGGCTGTAGCTATCGATTATTTTAGTAATCGAGTATTCTATTCAAGTAATCGGATAAAAAAATGTGGTAAAAAATAGATTCAAGTTAACAACAGCCTTTAAAATGACTTAAAATACAAATATATAATAACAAGCAATAATGATTGGTTCAAGTAAAGTATCAAAGTAAGTAATTATATGGGTTTTATTGAACAACACTGTTAAAATATACCCATGTAAAATAAATGATATAAACTAATATAGAGATAACTTATGTACATGAATAACAAATGCCTGCAGAGGGCACCAGCGGCCTGGTTGTTGTTACACTACTAAGGCATTATCAAATCCTTGTTTATTGGCCAAACAACATTAAATTCAAATGTCAACTTAACCTTTAATATTTGGCCACTTCTGTACGATAGAAATGCTACAGCCACTGTAATTTCTTGAACAAGAACATGTGCACATCAAAACATGCAAACTCAGAGCGAGAGTTTAAACTTTTATTTTGAAATAGCGATGTTTAAACTTTTATTTTGAAATCGCGATGTTTAAACTTTTATTTTGAAATCGCGATGAACAGCAGTTTGAGAAACCCAGATGTGCTCCACAAATGATAACAGTGCAACTATGAAACACAAACTGCGTCCGACTTGCGTTCCCATATTTGCACGTTATTGGAAACGTAAACAAACAGCACTGCAGAGACTGAGTTTGCTTGGAGCAGCGTTTACTGTGGACGGAGCTGAGGTAATTTTAACATGTAGGCTAATCTGCACTCATGTAATTGAAGTGTCTTCTCTGTGAAAAAAACAAACAAACAAAAAACAGAGGATATATTTATTTAACTGAATCACAGCCTTTGTGATTTCACAATGGCACTATGCTATATTATGACTGTAAATGGTGGGCTCCAGACTGCGACCAATTGGTCGCATTTTGCGACCATTTTTCCTGCCGGTGCGACCAAATATTTATTCGATTTATTCGACCACAACGTTGCCGAGCAGCGAATCCAAACAAAATGAAAGCGGAACGAAAATGCGCTAACTTACTCCTTTATGCTTCACAGACCGTTTATTAGTTCGAATCAATAATAGACAGCGCAGCCCATAGATATAATATATAAACGCGTTTATATATGATATCTATGGCGCAGCCTATGAGCGCAGCAGCCCGAACTTGCCAGTCGCGGGCCGATCTCGATCACGCGACACTGTTACTAGGAGATCCAGACTCTGGAGATCCAGTGAAGAAATCCATTGAATTCGCCTCAGAATTAATAACATAATCAGATATCAGATCAAACAGCGCTGATGTGGAAACCAGGAGAAACACTGGGCTTTCAGACCACAAATCAGCGACATTCACCATGGATTTAATGTAGTAACTGTAACCATAATGTGACAGAAATAGTCAAACGCTTAAAAGTACTAACTGTTAGGCTACTCATCTTTTTCCAGCACTTCAAAACTACCATATATAAATGTCATTTTTAATGTGATGACCAACACATTTTTTTTGTTCATCCTTCAAAAATGGTCTTATTTAAACTCTTATTTATACACTTATTTAAAAATAATAAAATAAATAAATTACCATTGTAAACAGTAGGATGCTTATTGGCTATTTTCACTCCCTAATATAATTTATTTCACTCGGTTTGCTTTTTAATTAATATTAAGACATTATGAATGATAATAATTAAAGTTAATTTCATCTACACCCTAAACTAAGCTTAGTGCTTTATTGTCAGCCCCAGTGCTACCAGATATTTTTTTGTAAAACTCAGTGTCTGCGGTGCCGCTGCCCTCAGATGTTAGTCTGGTGCCTGTGAACTTAAAATAAAACTGCACATTGTAATATCTGTACATTAAGTCTATTTATTATTAAATAATAAATAAATAATTTGTCACTAGGTATTTTGGGGAAAATTTGAATAATTGCATTGCAAGTTGATTTAAGGTGTGCCCCTAAATTTTCTGCTTGTGCTCCTAAAATTTTCAGTCAGGGGCTACAGCGCTCCTAGTAAAAAAAGTTAGTCTGGAGCCCTGTTTAAATATCGCGTTGTCCTAGAAAACTGTAATTCTGCGGTTGTTGGATTCTCGTCTGTGGAATGCACCACTTTCAGTATTTTGCCAATTAAATCGAGTACTTGACTATAATCGAGGAATCTTTACAGCCCTATACTGGTAACATAGTTTTATATTATTAGATCACAAAGAAATGCCTATTTTTATACAATTAAATATATTTTCTCAATAACATATCCAAAAAACATATTTGTGTGTGTGTGTGTGTGTGTGTGTAAGCATGCATTATTGAGTTAACATGGAAAGACTGGTTTGATTTAGTGCAGAAAACTGGTGCAAATCATGAAGTTTAAAGTAAAAGTGAGCCAATAAGTGGTCTTCTACTGGCTTCTGCTGGCCATTCTACTTATTAATGAAGTCTTTTCACATGTGCTTTTGGATTCATTCATATTTAGAGTAGACACTAAAAAAAAATCACTTGTATAACAATAACTATTATAACACAATCATATTTTGTCAGTGTTTATCACTTCATTTGCACTGACACTTCACATAATTGCTAGTAATGTGGTAAATCATGGTAAATCACGCTAGAAACATGGTAAGTCATAGTAAATAATAGTAGAATCTGGTGTATCAAGGTAAATCATGTAAGAATCCTAGTAAATCATTCTAGAACGTGGTATATCATGCTAGAACATGGTAAATCATGGTAAACTATGCTAGAACAGGGTAAATCATGGTAAACCATGATAAATCATGATGAACTATGGTAAATCATTTTAGAATGTGGTATATCATGGTAAATCATGCTAGAACATGATCTTTTCCATCTATGATGTCAGTGGTTACATGCTTGCTAAATAAAACTTAATAACTTTTTATGCTTTTGTGCTTTAAGGCCTTAAAGGCCTTAATTGCTTGAACCCCGATAAATGCTGCTTGCAGCTTTAATTATTATTATTATTTTTCCGCCATAAAACGCATCGTGCAGCCCAAACCGTAAGACCTAGAGACTTGAAACTTTGCCAGATGGTAGTACTATTGCTCGCTACTCAGATACACGGACTCAGCCCAATCGGCCCATAGGTGGCGCTATAGCAATCAAAAGCGCAAAACTGCTCAGAACTCCCAGACCGTAAGGCGTAGCTTCAAGTGTCTTATATCATTGAAATCCAGAGCTCCTGAAGAAAAAAACGTATATCTCCGATTTCATTTCCGCCATGATAGATTTTTCGCCATTTTGAATTTTGTCAAAAACCTACTTTTGCGAACTAGTCCCTGGTTTTTCGCCCGATCGGAACCAAACCAGTGCGGAATTGTTCTCTGGAGTCTGAAGATCAATAATTATCGAAAAAAAGTTGAAATTTCGATTAATGGTCGCTAGGGGGTGCAAAATTAACGTTGTGGGAGGAGCCTATTTTACTAAAATGGCTATAACTCAAGAAGTAATTAAGTAAACTTCACCAAACTTGGAACACATGTGTAAGAGGTCAATCTGAGGTCACAGTAAAAAAATTGCGTCGATTGGCCACATGGTGGCGCTATAAAACAAATAAAAACATATAGACAACTGACCGTTTTTCCGAATGACTTGAAATTTGGTATGCAGTGTCTTGGCCCAAGGGGCCATGTATGTCTAAAAGGATATTGGCGTATCTCGAAAAACATGGCTGCCATTGGCCAATGAGGTTTGAGCATCGTTAACGAAGTCCGATCGGAGCGAAACTCGATGGGCATGTTCGGCTCAAGCCCCTAGAGGTCTGTAAGAATTTTGAAAGAAATCGGCCACTAGTTGGCGCTAACGAGTTTTAAGGCTCTGTAATCACGTGGTGTTACACTTATCATCACAAAATGCATATCATTTGATAGATCTGCTCATGCTGAACAACTTTGCCTCAAGAACCATCACTGTCAATCAAACTGTTCATTAAATATTCATGAATATGTTAAAAACCTACTTTTGCGAACTAGTCCCTGGTTTTTTGCCCGATCAGAACCAGACCAGTCTAGGACAATTCTCTGGACTCTCTAGATCAATAATTATCGAAAAAAAGTTGAACTTTTGCATTTTTCGCATGGGTATAATTGGGTCATAAAGAAAATGGGCGTGGCAAAATGCACTCAAAAGCCTATAAATCCTAAACGAAAACTCAGAACTTCACGAAAATTGGTGAGCATATGTGCCACAACATCATTAACAAGCATGCAAAATATCATGGAGATCGGACTATAGGTGGCGCTATAACTGTTAAAAAGCTTGCCTGTATTGGCTGTAAATGGACTTTTCCATCTATTATTTCAGTGGTTAAAAGCTTTCTAAACAAATCTTAATGTCTTAAATGCTTATGTGCTTAAAGGCCTTAAATGCTTGAACCCCGATAAATGCTGCTTGCAGCTTTAATTATTATTATTATTCTTCCCTAAAACGCATCGTGCAGCCAAAACCGTAAGGCCTAGAGACGTGATACTTGGTCAAATGGTAGTAGTATTGCTCGCTACTCAGATACACGGACTTAGCCAAATCGGCCCATAGGTGGCGCTACAGCGACCAAAAGCGCGAAACTGCTCAGAACTCCTAGACCGTATGTCGTAGACTCAAGTGTCTTATATCATTGGAAAGCTGGATGCCTGACGAACAAAACGTATATCTCCGATTTCATTTCCGCCATGATAGATTTTCCGCCATTTTGAATTTTGCCAAAAACCTACTTTTGCGAACTAGTCCTAGGTTTTTCGCCCGATCGGAACCAAACCAGTACAGAAATGTTCTCTGGAGTCTGAATATCAATAATTATCGAAAAAAAGTTGAAATTTCGATTCACGGACGCTAAGGGGCGCCAAAACGTACGTTGTGGGAGGGGCCTATTTTACTAAAATGGCTATAACTCCAGAAGTAAATGAGGTATCTTCACCAAACTCGGTACACATGTGTAAGAGGTCAATCTGAGGTCACAGTAAAAAAATCGCGGCGATTGGCCACATGGTGGCGCTATAACATGAAAAAAACATAAAACAGGCTTTAACCACCTGACTGTTAGTCCGATTGACTTGAAAATTGGTATGCAGTGTCTTGGCCCAAGGTGTCATGTATGTCTATGAGGACATTGGTGTATCTCAAAAAACATGGCCGCCATCGGCCAATGAAGTTTGAGCACCTATTAGACAAGGTTAACGGAGGCCGATCGGAACGAAACTCGATGGGCATGTTCAACTCATAGCCCTAGAGGTCTGTAAGAATTTTGAAAGAAATCGGCCACTAGTTGGCGCTAACGAGTTTAATGGCTCTGTAATCACGTGGTGTTACACTTATTGTCACAAAATGCATATCATTTGATAGATCTGCTCATGCTGAACAACTTTGCCTCAAGAACCATTGCTGTCAATCAAACTGTTCATTAAATATTCGTAATTATGTTAAAAACCTACTTTTGCGAACTAGTCCCTGGTTTTTTGCCCGATCGGAACCAAACAAGTCTAGAACAATTCTATGGACTCTCTAGATAAATAATTATCAAAAAAAAGTTGAACTTTAGCATTTTTCACATGGGTATATTGGGTCATAAAGAAAATGGGCGTGGCAAAATGCACTCAAAAGCCTATAAATCCTAAACGAAAACTCAGAACTTCACGAAAATTGGTAAGCATATGTGACATATCATTCTAAACAAGCATGCAAAGTTTCATGTAGATCGGACCATAGGTGGCGCTATAACTGTTAAAAAGCTTTATAAACCATATATTTCCTATGGTGAATTGCCTGTATTGGCTGTAAATGGTGTTTTGGTGTAATGGTGTAAATGTTCATATAGTAATATTCAAAACCAGTGCATTGCAATTCTCTGGACTCTCCAGATCAATAATTATCAGAAAAAGTATAACTTCTTCATTTGGATGGCCATAATAGGGTCAGTTCAATATGTAGTCTTGACCAAGTGTCCACAAAAGCCTATATCTCTTAAATGACCTTAAAAACAAGTCAGAATAAGCATGACAAATTTCAGACAGATCGGACAAAATTTGCCTCTATAACAGTTAATAAAAAAGGTGAAAATGAATAACATTGGTATAAGCCAATAAGTGGTATTTTACTGCCCCCTGCTGCCATTTCATCATACTACTCCATAATAGTGTTCTATAATTCATATTTAGACTTTATAAAATCATTATTTTAACATTTACAATCACATTTTGTCAAAATTCATCTATTTGAGTATTACAATATTATTACTATTGACAATCTTCACTTCTTAATGTGACTATTGAGTCACATTAAGAAGTGAATACTGAAACTGGAAGTAAAACGGCTATTTAAGCCACACCCCCGAATACAAATTCACTCATAACTCGAAAACAGAAAGTCGTTGCGCACTCAAATTTTGATGGTAAGGTCCTCTCCGGGCTCTTGATCGAAACGTGTCGTCGCGGGCCTCGGGAGCGCGCCCCCCGCGTCCGCGGGACCCCCGATTTTGAACGGCCGTAACTCCCGACCCAGACCACCCCGAACCTTGTGTGAGAGCTCGTTGGAAAGGGCCCGTCCTTGGCTAGCTTCGATTCAAATGTGGTGTAATTTGCCCTCGGCATTCCAGGGATAAAAACCCCCAAATATTTGCATTTGAACAGTCATAACTCCCCGCCCCAATCGCCCAAAAACACCTTGATGGTCTCATTCAACAGGGCTCCTCAAGCACTATATATGCTCTGAGTTTCAGAATTTTTCGCCTTCCGGTTCCCGAGATATAAGTGAAAAACCAAATTCCCATTCATTAATTCATTCAATCACTTCAACTGTAAGATGGAAGCTGTAATACCACTGTCCACTAGAGGGAGCAGCAGGATTACAGATTACCTTTTTATTCACTTTCAGTATTGGAAAACAAACAAATGCTTTAAAAAGAAATCTTTTTTATTATGATGTACTGCTATAGGGCTGTAGCTATCGATTCTTTTAGTAATCGAGTATTCTATTCAAGTAATCGGATAAAAAAATGTGGTAAAAAATAGATTCAAGTTAACAACAGCCTTTAAAATGACTTAAAATACAAATATATAATAACAAGCAATAATGATTGGTTCAAGTAAAGTATCAAAGTAAGTAATTATATGGGTTTTATTGAACAACACTGTTAAAATATACCCATGTAAAATAAATGATATAAACTAATATAGAGATAACTTATGTACATGAATAACAAATGCCTGCAGAGGGCACCAGCGGCCTGGTTGTTGTTACACTAAGGCATTATCAAATCCTTGTTTATTGGCCAAACAACATTAAATTCAAATGTCAACTTAACCTTTAATATTTGGCCACTTCAGTACGATAGAAGTGCTACAGCCACTGTAATTTCTTGAACAAGAACATGTGCACATCAAAACATGCAAACTCAGAGCGAGAGTTTAAACTTTTATTTTGAAATCGCGATGTTTAAACTTTTATTTTGAAACCGAGATAAACAGCAGTTTGAGAAACCGAGAAGCAGTTTGAGAAACCCGAGACGCGCTCCACAAATATAAATGATAACAGTACAACTATGAAACACAAACTGCGTCCGACTTGCGTTCCCAAATGCACGTTATTGGAAACGTAAACAAACAGCACTGCAGAGACTGAGTTTGCTTGGAGCAGCGTTTACTGTGGACGGAGCTGAGGTAATTTTAACATGTAATCTGCACTCATGTAATTGAAGCGTCTTCTCTGTGACAAAACAAACAAACAAAAAAACAGAGGATATATTTATTTAACTGAATCACAGCCTTTGTGATTTCACAATAGCACTATGCTATATAATGACTGTAAATGGTTTTAAATACATCGCGTTGTCTTAGAAAACTGTGTAATTGGTTGATGGATTCTCGTCTGTGGAATGCACCACTTCCAGTAAATTGCAATCGAGGATTTTTTAAATCGAGTACTTGACTTTAAAGCTTAAAGGGGTCATATAATGCCATTTTTGTACAGGCTAATATGATTCTTTAGGGTCTAAATTAAAAGTTTGTAATATACTTCAATTAAAAATTCTCATTAGTATTATAAGATAACACTCATTTTACCTGGTCAAAAACTGCTCTGTTTTCAGCACGCCATTTAAGTGCATGTGTCTTTAAATGATAATGAGCTTTGCTCACCCCGCCCCTCTGTTCTGTGCGTACACCGTTTCTAACACAATAACCATCTGTTCATTAACATGGGATTATGAATTATATTGAGAACGTCGTACATACAAAACATGTCGTAATGTACTCTGAGTGTAAACAGCCGCATTCACCGTGAAGCAAGCGATTTGCAAAGATTAATATAAAGATTAATATAAAGGTTAATAAAACATTACACTCACTTCTTCTTCTGGAGGTACAGCAGGAACACGAATAGTTGGTACCAATCCTATTTTCAGGAGCAGCTTCTTAGCAAAACCAGCTTTACTGACCCTCCTTTGTAAAGCTGTCTGGTGTGAAATGATTTGCGCAAACATGAAAGCATGGATTTACTAAAATGGCTATAACTCAAGAAGTAAATGAGATATCTTCACCAAACTCAGTACACATGTGTATGGGTTCAATTTGAGGTCACAGTAAACAATTTTATGGAGATCGGACCATAGGTGGCGCTATAACTGTTAAAAAGCTTTAAAACCATATATATCCCATGGTAAACTGCCTGTATTGGCTGTAAATGGTCTTTTCCATCTATTATGTCAGTGGTGACATGCCTGCTAAATAAATCTTAATAACTTTTGATGCTTTTGTGCTTAAATGCCTTAAAGGCCTTAACTGCTTGAACCCCGATAAATGCTGCTTGCAGCTTTAATTATTATTATTCTTCCCTAAAACGCATCGTGCAGCCAAAACCGTAAGGCCTAGAGACGTGATACTTGGTCAAATGGTAGTAGTATTGCTCGCTACTCAGATACACGGACTTAGCCAAATCGGCCCATAGGTGGCGCTACAGCGACCAAAAGCGCGAAACTGCTCATAACTCCTAGACTGTATGTCGTAGACTCAAGTGTCTTATATCAATGTAATCAAGACCTCATGGCAAACAAAACGTATATCTCCGATTTCATTTCCGGTATGCAAATTTTTCCGCCATTTTGAATTTTGTCAAAAACCTACTTTTGCGAACTAGTCCTAGGTTTTTTGCCCGATCGGAACCAAACCAGTGCAGAAATGTTCTCTGGAGTTTGAATATCAATAATTATCGAAAAAAAGTTGAAATTTCGATTCACGGTCGCTAAGGGGCGCCAAATTGTATGTTGTGGGAGGAGCCTATTTTACTAAAACGGCCATAACTCCAGAAGTAAATGAGGTATCTTCACCAAACTCGGTACAATTATTTAAGAGGTCAATCTGAGGTCACAGTAAAAAAATCGTGGCGATTGGCCACATGGTGACGCTATAACATGAAAAAAACATAAAACTGGCTATAACCACCTGACCATTAGTCCGATTGACTTGAAAATTGGTATGCAGTGTCTTGGTCCAAGGTGTCATGTATGTCTATGAGGACATTGGTGTATCTCAAAAAACATGGCCGCCATCGGCCAATGAAGTTTGAGCACCTATTAGACAAGGTTAACGGAGGCCGATCGGAACGAAACTCAGTGGGCATGTTCGACTCATGGCCCTAGAGGTCTGTAAGAATTTTGAAAGAAATCAGCCACTAGTTGGCACTAACGAGTTTTATGGCTCTGTAATCACGTGGTGTTACACTTATCGTAACAAAATGCATATCATTTGATAGATCTGCTCATGCTGAAAAACTTCAAAGCCTCAAGAACCATTGCTGTCAATCAAACCGTTCATTAAATATTCGCGAACATGTTAAAAACCTACTTTTGCGAACTAGTCCTAGGTTTTTCGCCCGATCGGAACCAGACCAGTCTAGGACAATTCTCTGGACTCTCTAGATCAATAATTATCAAAAAAAAGTTTAACTTTTGAATTTTTCGTATGGCTATAATTGGGTCATAAAGAAAAGGGGCGTGGCAAAATGCACTCAAAAGCTTATAAATCCTAAACGAAAACTCAGAACTTCACGAAAATTGGTGAGCATATGTGCCATAATATTCTAAACAAGCATGCCAAATTTCATGTTGATCGGACCATAGGTGGCGCTATAACTGTTAAAAAGGTTTGAAAACCATATATTTCCTATGGTAAATTGCCTGTATTGGCTGTAAATGGACTTTTCCATCTATTATTTCAGTGGTTAAAAGCTTTCTAAATAAAACTTAATGTCTTAAATGCTTATGTGCTTAAAGGCCTTAAATGCTTGAACCCCGATAAATGCTGCTTGCAGCTTTAATTACTATTATTATTTTACTCAAATGAGTTACAATAATATTTTTTCGTGTATTTAAAGGGGTCATGACATGAGAAACCAAATTTGCCTTGATCTTTTGGTATATAAGAGGTCTTTTTACCATTAAAACGTCCTGCAAGTTTCATAGCTGAAGACGTCCTCCCCATTATAAACGAATCATTTATTTAATCAAGCTCTTGTAAATATTTACTTACAACACACATATTTTTAGATTTGTTGGGCCTACTCTTGTGCCCCAAAGGGTCACACCTGGTTTTACCTGGTATTGACCACACAACAAGAAGTTGCTTTATTGCTAAGACCTGAGGGAAAAGAGAGAGAGTGAGGAGACGAGGCTCAGCTCGGGAAGAAGAGATAAGAATGAGCCAGATGGATTAGATTCAGATTAGCAAGCTTTACTGTTTTATTACAGGTTAGGATTCTCAAATTCAGTCTCAGTGGAAATACATCCTTACAATTTCAGTGGCATATTGGCAATGTTTGCATATTGATAGAGGTTGAACTGATGTCTAGGAGTAGTGACATTGTCCAAGATACAAGAAAAAATATTTTAGAATAGCCATGCAAAATATGATTATACAAACTATAGCTAAACAAAAAGCTAGGAAAATTAATATATAAGGAGATAAACAAAATCCAGCCTGGCACCCCTTGTGGTCATATGAGGAAGTTACAGATAGTTGTCACTTTTGATCTTATACATATCAGGTTTTCACTGGTTGTTTAATATCCTTGCTTAAAGGGGTCATGGATTGAGAAATCTAATTCTCCTTGATATTTTGACATATAAGAGGTTATTAAAAACATCCTGTACATTTTTATTGAAATCAACCTCTGACAACGACTCGTTTTGGAATTTGTGACATTATGATGTAATAGTGTGACGAAAGACCGCATCTGCAGAAGAAAATCAACTCCTACTTCTACATTATTGCCCCTTTAGCCCCGCCCACTGATTCACGCATGTCATGTAGTAGTAAATAAGAGAGATGTTAACACAGGATTACTCCTGCAAAAAAAACATAGAGACGCCTCTGAGGATTACAAGACGTCTTTGCATTGCCATCCTCGTGATCCTAAAATTAAGCGTAGATTAACTTTATTTTTAACTAAATATTTGTAGTATTTACACTTATAGTATAATATACTACACTTGTAGTATTTATATTTATATTTGAATATGCAAAACTGTTACCCAATCAAAGCAGTGGCTGTTTACTTCCAAGTCTTGACTGTAACATGTCTATAAAAACCGAATGTTTCAAAGAGAAGGTCAAAAACAGGATAGAAAATAGATTATACTTCTACATTAGGATGCTTTGTGGTGTTAAAATCTTGATAAAATTATGAGTGGACTATTCATGACCCCTTTAATACTAGGATCAGAGATTTTCACAGTGACTGGCCCATGTTGAGCTGTACATTCCCATAGACTGTATGTACTTGGCTCTTTGGGACTTCAGGTCTGTTGATAGGTTTCACTTTAGTGCTCGTGTCTTTGTCATTCTCATACACATTCTCTTCCTGCATCAAGAAAACAAAAGTGCACTAGTAATATGTCTGCTGGGTCATTGCATACAGAATAATAAGCTGGGTTTTTAGGTTATTTTTTAAGGTCAGAGAGCGACTTAGAAAATCTTTGGCATCACTCTTCTGTTCATCTCTGCCTTTGTTTTACTTGTTGACAGGCGTCACACTGCCTATGGAAATATCAAAACAAAGAAATACATTGGTCAATAGACTTTCTATTGTTTTAATTAAGCTGAGAGTAGACATGGCTTGTTTATTTATACCTTTACTTGCTGATGTCTTGCGAACAGCGATCACTCCAACTACAAGTATGATCACTGCTATGACCAGACCAACGACAACATATGGTATGTATGTGTTCGAGGATGCTGAGGAAGAGATAGAAAGATATTTTTGTATCATTAATGTAATTTAGATTACAATCCAATTAAAGGAGCATTGACTTGTTGATGTACTTAAGTACACTTTAAAACATTGCCAGGAATTTACAGGATTAAAGAGTATTATTTGACGATAAATTAATGTAGTCAAATTACAGTGAAATTGATGCATGCTGGGTCATTTTACTATTTTTTTGGTCAAATTACTGAATCAACAGAAAAATTATGCTGACATCACAGTAATAACTGCTCTAGTTTTACTGTGAATTCACATGATCCAGTTGTCTTTATCTATGCCACTGTAAGAAATTACATTGTTTAATTGATTTGTGTTACAATTTCAGTTGAAGCAGAGGCAGAAGCAGGATCTAAGTGCAGCAATACTATTTAATAACAGTCTCAAACTAAACAAAATAAACTCAGAACGAAAACCAGAACAACCAAGACATGCAACGTAAAATAACTGACAAAGAACAAGACAGAACACAAGGTATAAATAGACAGAACTAAAGAGGCAAATTAACAAGACACACCTGAACTGAACTAACTAATCAATAAGTAACTATGGAAACAAAAAGGCTGAACTAATTGACAGAACACAGACAAAGACAGAAATCAAAACAGACTGAGAATGTAACAATTTGTCATTGATTTGAAGTCGCCATTATGGTGATTACTGTTACATTATTGTTTCATTAACTTGGGATCTTGGACCATGTTAATTCATATTCATAATTGTTATCTAGTCAGGAGAGTGACAAATTCAAACATTTGTTAAAATAATGACAAGCCAAAATATAAAAAAAGCTAATTGGATGATTATAAGTTTGTTAAAGGAGAACTCGGCAACTCTAGCGAACTCTAGTCACTTCTTCGCTGATTTTTACTTTTGTTGTCGCATGTTTTCCCCACGAGCTCCCCCTACAGCTGTGGGGGGGGGCGTATATTTCACAACATGGTCGTAAAAAACTCACTTGCGGCGGCCTCCTCCCCCTCTCTACCGCTGCTCATGTGTGTTTGTTTTGATCGGAGCAAGCCAACTGTATCGTGTGGAGCTATGTCTAATATGAGATGACCTGCCCCACATGCAGTGTGGAATGACGGCCCTTGGGCGGCTCACTCCTGTTTGCAAGATCTGGGCCAGAAGCAGGCCATAGCAATGCCACATATCAGCCAAGAGCATATAAATAAACCAGAACTGGACCTTATCTGAGCCACAAAATCTGTGTATATTAAATATGGAGTCATCTCAGCCTTAATAAGCCTGCTAATAAGCAGAATCACTGGAGAAAAGAAGTGTTCTGAAAGAAGACTTCAGCCACAGCCTGAGATGAAATCAATTGAAGAGAAAAGAAGACATTAAATCTCTGAAGATCTCAGCAGAGGAGGATTAAACAACTCCACAAACAGCATTACCAGCTTCACTTATTACTAACCAGACTGGCTTTATTTCTGTCAGACGTCTACAAAAGTTTTTATTGAGAATTAACAGAGTGTATTTTTCATTTGAAGTCACCATAACAGTGATTAGTGTTTCCATTAGTTGGGCTCTTAACTCTTATTATATTTTTTGACTTTTGCATAGAAGCCTGATGAAAAATAAGTGTTAAGTTTGAACTTCAATTCAATGTTGATCTGCTCTCAGGGATATAGTTCTTTAGAAATTAAAAACACAACAAGACTATTGACTTTTGACTAAGTGTGGCATATTCAGAACTACTGTACAGTGTGGATGACAGCCAGACACCCTGAGAACAATCTACAGGTTTCATAAATTAATAAAACATGTACATGACTTTTGAGGCAAATATTTATGTTCATATTCATATTCAATTCATGTTTAAATTTACCATAGCATATCTGTAGCCTACATACATTAGAAAACATTCAGAAAATAAGCTAATAGAAACACAGTGTGTGACATTACCAGGTGAGATGGTCACTGGTGTGACAGTTGTAGGGCTGGTGTTAATGCTGCAAGTGTCTGAAAGTTTGGATGAATAGTGATTAATGAACAGAGACACAAATATCATGAATGTGTAGAAATAGCTCATGTGAATATAATTACCTGCACAGTATACAAGACTGCAGGTAGTTGGACTAACCAGCTCATAGACATAATAATTGCCTGGACAGGCTTTGACTTTAATGGGAAAAGACCCGAAATAGCAACAGTAATTGTTCCAGTGACCGCAGACATCTCGAGTGACGACTCCATCTGCTACTGTTGGGTGTCCACCACGTATCCACAGTGGTGCATGAGTGCCACAGCTGAACTGAGCAACACACGTGTCTGGGATCTGAGCGCTCAGGCCGTTAATGAAGAGACGATACCAGCCTCTCCAGGAGACAGACGCGTCACAGTTGTCGTATGAATGTAAGCCATATCCATTATTGATGGATCTCCATGTATCATTCAGCACAGTGTAGTTGTAGCAGGGGTCTGCAGAGAGATTAGCTGTTATGAAAAACTTGTAATTATAAAATGTAACCAGAAATGCAGCTTTTGGGACAGCTTCCAACCAGTTTGATTTTATTTCTGTCAGATGACTACAAAAGTTCTTACTGAGAATTAGCAGAGGTTTAGATGTTAATGTTTTATTTGAAGTGACCATTATGGTGATCAGTGTTTGCTTTAGTGGACTCTTGCCCACTGAGTTTATAACATTAGATTTTCTCTGGATGCTGTATTTGTGTGCCCTAGTGGAAAAAAGTCTACTTATTAAATCTTATTGTATTTGAAATATGTTCCCTTTTCAACATTGCAAATATATTAGCAAAAGTTTTACTATCTTTAATGTGTTAAAAGTATATTAGCATCATGTTTTTACCTATTTTCACCATACAACTTTTAACACACTTTAAAGGGCACCTATTATGCAAAATTCACTTTTACATGGTGTTTGAACATAAATGTGTGTTGGCAGTGTGTGAGCAAAACCACCCTAGAATGATAACAATCCACCCAGTGGTTTTTTTACAATCTCAATAAATCATAAGCACTGTCTCAGAATGAGCTGTTCTCAGTTTCGGTGCAATGTGACATAGAATTGCGCAGGCCCCTCCCACGACGTTTGATTGACACTTCAGTTTGAGCCTAGACCCGCCCTGAGTGAGCTGGACACAGAGTCCGCCATTGTTCGACGCTTGAGCAGCTGTAGACAAGAATGCCTCCTAAGTGATTGAGGTGTGTTGTTGTTGGATGTAAGAATGAACATAGCAGTCTTCATTTACTCTCGTTGTTACTCGAGGATGGATCTGTACTGTTTGTGATCCAGCTTACAGTCTCCGGAGCGACAGGCCTAACATTACTGATCACGGCAGAAATGAAAGTGAGAGCGCGCTCTTTATGACAGCTCATCGAGTCGTTTTACGGATATAAGGTTTACCAGTTTATTTAGCACCCACTGAAAAGGTGTGTGTATATTTGTTTACTGTTTTTGTGTATTTCGCTGTGTATGTTGTTGATAATGAAAGGGAGGGAGAGAGAGAGTTTATGGATAAGACTTTAATGCTCACTTCTTATACTGTGTTTATTCAGCTCTTACTGTGATACTCTGGAGTAAAACTAACGCTCATCTTTTGTGTGATGTACAATAAACTTCACTGAACTCGTCAGTATATTTTGGTCATCATTCGGACGGGTTTTGCTACAGCAGGCTTGTATTAGTGGATAAAAGCAGATGACAAATAAGTTATAACCATAATTAAACTAAACTATACCTGTTCTATCTCTATACAGCATATATTCTCTGGCTCTATGGGCATTATTGTCCGACTCCGAGTCGAAATGAACACCGCAACTGAGAGTTTCTGTTCTGATATTATCAGATGAGATTGTCCTGGCTCGAGCGCGAGCTTGTGAGGCTCCGCCCCCTGTGACGTGCAGCAGCAGTTAATTTGCATTTAAAGGGCACACACTAAAACAGTGCGTTTTTCTGAGCCCCAAAAATGACAATTTAAACATGCTGTAAAAAATGATCTGTTGGGTATTTTGAGCTAAAACTTCACATACATACTCTGGGGACATCAGAGACTTATTTTACATCTTGTGAAAAGAGTCATAATAGGTGCCCTTTAAAATAATTGTACTTTAGTATATATTTTTTTTAATATATATTTTTAAAAGTGTATTTATTTGCAGCTTATTAATAATTAAAAACAAACATACTTTTATCATATTTCTAAAAAGAGCACTATAAGTACATTGGTAATAAATATATGCTTAATTATACTTTTAAGAAATATGCTAAAAACAAGCATAATTTTAATATATTTCTAACAAGTGCACTATAAGTACATTGGTAATAAATGCTTTATTATACTTTTAAAAAATATACTAAATACATAATAGAAATAGGTATTTAATATAATTTTTTTTTTTTTTTTTTTTTTTTTTACCCAGCTTCAAGTTTGCATCGGGCTTGACATTTGGAACCTCATTATATTGTGATTCTAGGTAAGATTTCTATTACATTAACGTTACTTGTCTGTGCCAGTCGTATTTTTTACAAAGTGTAACAGCACATCTCTTTCAATTCAGCTACATTCAGTTTGACCAATCAGAGCCAAGCTTTTCAAATCGAAGTCGAAGCAGACTCGAAGAGTTGAAGTTACTGCCCTCAGAAGTTACTGATAAGTTTTAGTTGCTCTTTGCATAAATGAATAGCTCACTGTTTAGTTTTTTCCTATGTGGATAGGGCTGCTATGCATTTGCTAATATGACTTACATGTGGAATACTGACGTTAACCACTGTAACATGATGCTGACACTGATTTCTACCCAGCTAACAGAATTTTGTTATAAAAACGTTCTCCATAATCTCCAAATATTCAGTGTTGGTTCTGGGAACATTAAAAATGATGTTACAGGAACATGTTTTAAAAGGTATAATGTTCCTCAAACGTTCTGAATTAAAATTCAACATTATAGGAACGTTGATTTCTAACATTCCAAGAACATAAAAATGTCCAGTTTCCTTAATGTTACTAGAATGTTATTTAAAGGTTAGTGTGATGTTCCTGAAACATTCTTTCAATCATCTTTCGAAAGAGTAATAAGAAAACAAACTACAACTTTATTCAGACACAGCTTTAGATGAACTAAAGATAAAAGACATTAACTCTCTGAAGATCTGATTAAACAACTCCACAAACAGCATTACCAGCTTCACTTATTACTAACCAGACTGACTTTATTTCTGTCACACGTCTACAGAAGTTCTTATTGAGAATTAACAGAGGTTTAGATGTTGATGTCTTATTGAAAATGTTTGATTTGAGGTCACCATCATGGAGATCAGTGTTTGCTTTAGTTGGGCTCTTGACCCTGTTTAAACAGATCTTCAGAGACTTAATGTCTTCTATCTTCAGTTCATCTAAGGCTGTGTCTGAATAAGATTGTAGTTTGTGTTCTTATAACTCTTTCTTTCAGTGCTTGCTCACAGTAGGTGTTTGAATGATTGAAAGAATGTTTCAGGAACATTACATTACATTCAGGACATTTTTATGTTCTTGGAATGTTAAAAATCAACGTTCCTATAATGTTGAATTTTAAATCAAAATTAAGTTGAAAGAATGTTTGAGGAACATTATACCTTTTAAAACACTTTCCTTTAACGTCAAGAAAACTAGACATTTTTTATGTTCCCAGAACACTGAATATTTGGAGAACGTTCTTATGACAAAAGTCTGTTAGCTGGGTAGCAACTTCAGCAATGGGTATATAGTCAAAGTCTAAAGTATTTGATAAATCGGTTTAAAATCTATGTGGAGACATTTGTCTTAATACAACTAAAAAACATTGTCCAATGCATCTGCAAAAAAACAGAATTAGTCATTACATGTACATTACATTAACATTATTTTTGTAAAATGAAGCTGTGTATTTATTTATTTTTTGATTTCCTGAACAATTTGGCTTAATTGTTATGATGTAAATGATCTTTGAAAAGTAAAAAAAAAAAAAAAAAAAAACATGTTATGAACATAAAGCAGGGATGGGCAAATGCTGTCCTGGAGGGCTGGGCAAACTCGGTCCTGAAAGGCCACTGTCCTGCAGAGTTTAGCTCCAACCCCGATAAACTCTCCTGTCTGTAGCTTTCTAGTAATCCTGAAGACATTGATTAGCTGGTTCAGGTGTGTTTGATTAGGGTCCCAGATAGATAGTGACCATCAAAATAATGTTAATGTGTCAATGTTAACTACATTGAATCAATATATCTTTTGTTCCAGCGATTAATGTCTTTTTTTTTTCTTTTTTTTTTCATCCATAAATCAATGGTAATGGCATTGAGTCAATGTTACAAAGTGATGTTGGTTCAACATCATGGTTGCCATCTCAGAAAATTAAACACAACAATTACAACTGACTTAAAGCCACACAGCATGAAATCAATTGCAAATAAAATGTTTAAAAATGTTTGGTCACCATTGTTGTGATCAGTGTTTGCTTTAGTTGGACAGTTTGACTCTTGCCATTAAAGGGGGGGTACAATGGTGTTTCATGTATTCAGAGTTGTTTACAGTGTTAAAGAGATGGATTCTCATGTTAAACATGGGCAAAGTTTAAAAAAAATATTTTGGACGAATAACGGAGAATTTCTGTGCCGAAAATCTTACTTCCGGGTTGGTACAAGTTTCGGCTGTTTTTTTTCGATCGTGGATCTAATGACGTAGATGAGAGTGGAACTCCTTATATGAGCATTTCTCTCGGAAAATCTCGCCCGCGCACACGTCGACCAGAGGAGGGCGAGACCGCGCACATCAACGCGCTTCAACAGGAAATCATCGGCAGCCAGCGCTGCACAGGATTTGTTCAAGAATGTCTCCAAAAAAGTGTGTTTTTGGATGTGAGGGAAAGCTTACCGTGTTCAGCTTTCCAAAGAACCCAGTGTTACAGGAACAGTGGATGCAGTTTGTTTTTCCGGGGCAGCAACGGAGTGTACCAAGTGCGGTTTCTGGTCATTTCAGTGACGAATGTTTTATTAACAAGGCCCAGGTCGACGCTGGATTTGCAAATCGTTTGCTATTAAAACGTAGAGCGGTCCCAGTGATAAAAGACCCCATTCATGTAAGTACAACTGGATCAGATTTCTGTCTTTTGCTGGAAATCAAGCATTACCGCTTGACTCTATAGCTCCGCCTCCAGGACCTCGGCATTTTCCGGAGAGAATCGAAAAGCTGTATTTTTCTTTTATAAATATAATAAAACTAAACATTTTTTGGAGATATTAAAGATGCACTACTACTCTATAGGTACTCAAGATTAACATGAGATTAGGTGAAACTGTGCATGTTATGTACCCTTTAAGAAACAGTGTTTCTGATCTTTGCAGCCAAAAAAAAAAAGAAAAAAGGCAGAAGCAAAGATAATCAAGTGGAAGAGTTTTCAACATAATTAGAAGAAGAATAGCTTACAATTGACCACCATAACAACAAAAGTGGATATTGCTTTCTTGCAACAGCTCAAATGTTCAGAATTGTTGTTAAGACGACACACAGACATCAAGAATCATCATACAAATCTCAACAATGGTGACATGCTTCATGCCAGTGCATGCTTGTTTTATACTATGGTGGCTCCCAACATGCATTGCAGCATGAAGCATGTCACCATTGTTGAGATTCATATGCTGTTTCTTGATGTCTGCATGTGTATATAAAAACATGTTTTCTTTAATGAATTTTAAAAATCAAAATTCAGAATGTATGATCTGTGGGAAAAAAGTATTGTTGAACTATTTTTCGTCTTATTATGCTGAAAACTGTTTCAACTGATTATCTTTGTGTCTGGCTTTTTTTCCCCAACCAATTATATGATTTGAAAAAGACCAGTAACATAAACAAGAGTCAAACTGTCCAACCAAATCAAACACTGATCACCATAAAACATCTTCAATAAAACATCAAGTAATAAACCTCTGTTAATTCTCAAAAAAACAAACAAAACAAAAACCTTCTGCTGAGATCTTGAGAGATTTATTGTCTTCTTTTATTTGCAGTTGATTTCTGGCTGTGTGGCTTTAAGTCAGTTATAGATGTTGTGTTTATTTCTGAGAGTGCAGGCATGTTGAACCAACATCACAGTGTAACATTGACTCAACACCATTACCATTGATTTATGGATGACATTTAAAAAAATGTTCAACATTAGTTGCGGGAGCAAAATATATGTTGATTCAATGCAGTTAACATTGACACATTAACTTTGTTTTGATGGTTGCTGTCTATCTGGGACCCTAATCAAACACACCTGAACCAGCTAAAATCCCCAGTGTTAAATCAACACTGCTCAGAGCAAATATGGTCCCACTCTACAGAGTGTTAAAGTAACACTAAAGCAGTGTTAAAGTTAATGAAATAATTAAGTGATTAACTGAGTGATGATTGAGCATTAGTGATGAACACCTGCAGTTAACAAGCAGAATCACTGAAGGAAAGAGAAACACAAGAACTACAACTGACTTTTAGTCACAGCCTTAGATTAAATCAACTAAAGATAAAAAGAAGAGATTCAATCTGTGAAGATCTCAGCAGAGGAGGATTAAACAACTCCACAAACAGCATTACCAGCTTCCCTTATTACTAACCAGGCTGACTTTATTTCTGTCAGACGTCTACAGTTCTTATTGAGAATTAACAGAGGTTTAGATGTTGATGTTTTAAAATCACCATTATGGTGAACAGTGTTGCATTTAGTTGTGCAATTTGACTCTTGACTTCTTATGGGAGTTTATGGTCTTTATAACAGTGTTTACTAAAACACATAATTTGTTGCAAGGAAAGCCAGAATCAAAGACAGTCAGGTGATAGGCCTATAGTTTTCAATATCATAAAGTTTACAAATATTATCATTGACTAAAAGTGGTTATTTGTTATTAATATATATTTTTAACAACATTGACTTCTTTCTTCAGATCAGACATCAAGCTGATTTTTTTTTTTTTTTTTTGATTTATTGGGAAAATACTCTTTGGACAAACACACAGACATCAAGAATCCACATATGAATCTCAACAATGGTGACATGCTTTGTATGCCGCAATGCATTCTGGGAGGCACCATAGTATAAAACGCTTGGCTCCCAGCATGCATTGCAGCATGAAGCATGTCACCATTGTTGAGATTCTTATGCTGCTTCTTGATGTCTGTTTGTTCCTAAAAAAAAAAAAAAAAAAAAAAAAAGATTTTCCAAAAAATTGTTAATGTATATAAAAATCAAAATGTCTGCTCTGTATCAAGAAAGGTGTAAGCTATTTGTAAGTAACAAATGACAACTTATGATCAGGGAAAAGATTAGTGAATCACTCTACTTTATAATCATGAAAACTAAACCACCTGAACGCCTTTGTCTTTGGCATTTGGCGTACTGTTACAAAGACCCAAATTGTACTTAAAATGCCAAGATTCAAACTGCCCAACTAAAGGAAACACTGATCACCATAATGGTGGTCAAACATTTTAAAACATCAACATCTAAACCTCTGTTCATAGACATATGACAGAAATAAAGTCAGTCTGGTTAGTAATAAGTGAAGCTGGTAATGCTGTTTGTGGAGTTGTTTAATCCTCTTCTGCTGAGATCTTCACAGATTTAATGTGTTCTTTTATCTTCATCTGATTTAATGTGACTGTGACTGGAAGTCAGTTGTAGTTCTTGTGTTTCTCTTTCCTTCAGTGATTCTGCTTGTTAACTGCAGGTGTTCATCACTAATGTTCAATCATCACTCAATTAATCACTTAATTATCTCATTAACTTTAACTCTGCTTCAGTGTTATTTTAACACTCTGTAGAGTGGGACCATATTTGCTCTGAGCAGTGTTGATTTAACACTGGGGATTTTGCTGTGTAATCGATGTCTTCAGGATTACTAGAAAGCTACAGACAGGAGAGTTTATCAGGGTTGGAGCTAAACTCTGCAGGACAGTGGACCTCCAGGACAGAGTTCGCCCATCCCTGGTGAACACTATCTTATTGGTTAACCCGGTGTTACTCCCCTCATATTCTTGCTATATCGCATATTGCTATTGTCGTCTCCCTCAGCGCGGAGTCATTGCTCATTCAAATGCTAATTGCTAGAAGGACTTTAATGAGACACATGGAATCTAAAATCTAACAATGACTCACGCAGTTTAATTCCATATGGAAAGTGTGTTATATTATTAATACATATTACAGCAATCAGTTATGAGTGATGCACAAAAAAAGCATTATAGCATAACTTGACATCAACAATCAGTGAATTAATCTCAACAAGTGACAATACAATATTCAGATAAACAGATAAAACAGGCTACTTAAAGGGACACTTCACCCATTTGCATTAAGCTTTGTATTGTTAGAAACCCAGTCATATATTATAATAAACGTGGATTTTTCATTCATTTTTCCCTGAGATGGGAGAAATAAGGATTTAAGTGTTTTACTTCCTGCTTATTATGACGTAAAAATCATCATTTTGCGTCATAATAAGCAGGAAGTCACATTTCATTGAAAAGTGTAGAGACTACAAACACTGGCTCCTCATTATTCCAGGGGGAGGGACCCGCTCACGCTACAGGCCTATTACAGATCAGTGGGTGGGACTTCACTTTCTGAAACTGAAAGCAATATCCTCCATCTTGTTTGGAAGCTAAGCTAACAGGCGCTGTGGAGACAGATGTGAAGATATGACAATAGCGGAGGAGAGTGCTCAATATGATATAGAGGAAGAGGATTTCGGAAGTCTGATGCTTGAATCAGGTGTTTGTGGCTACCTTTACAAGTCGCATAGCGAAGAGCAGCCGAGGCAGAAGACCTGCCTGTCGCGGACGAGAAGCCCAGACTGGCTCGAGCTGGGGGCGGACTGGTGGCGCCGGTGATCTCACACCTCTCGTTTCAATCTAACTGAATTCATTCCGATTGGTGAATCTGACTGTAGTGTTTACATGAACGCTAAACAAGTGATCGGTTGATGTGCGCTTTACCCTTGCTAAGAAAATTTCCGCTCCTCCGTGAGAGATGCGAGACCCGGCGCGTCTCAGTAATGAGCTCCAAATTCAAAAATTTCTCCACATTTCTTCTACTTAAATGACCTATTTTAAATACACATTCATCTTCCCAGAGGTGAAGTATCCCTTTAAAATCACAACAAAAGCACAGTTAAAGAAAATAGTAAGATCATTCAGCTGCAGAATTTATTCATGTCGCAATGCATGCTGGGAGTCATCGATGTGTTTTGTTTTCTGCTGGCTCCCAACATGCATTGCGGCAAAAATATGTGTGTTGATTGTCACCATTGTTGAGTTTAATGTGCTGATTCTTGATGTCTGTGTGTCTGATTTTTTTTTTTTTTTTTTTTTGTAAATCTTTACATTTATTTATAATAACCAGTTACAATAACACTATTGGATCTCTTGCTGTTGTAACTGTGTGTTAATAAAGCAAAGGTGATCAGGTGATTTTGGTAAACTGTTGATCTAATGGTCTGAATCTCTGATCTCATCCAGTGTCTACATTTTGAGTATATGGTCATGTGTTGGTCATTTTTATTTTTGATTATAGTTGCCCTGTGATTCAACATCATGAGATCCAGTAGTGTTATGGTAACTATTTATTATAAAGACATTTATAATACATTTATATTCTATATCTGGCATGTAAGCCTGATGAAAAATCAATGTTGTTTCAACCTTGATTCAATGTTGATCTGCCATCAGGGATATAGTTCTTTATAATTAAAAACACTACAAGTACTGTTTTTGACTAAGTGTGGCATACTCAGAACTACACTGTTAAAAAAAAACAGTGAAATTTACAGTAAAAAAACAGCAGCTGTGGTTCCCAGTACCATAACCTTTTAGTTTTCACGGTACAACCTTTATATTTCATAAACTGATGAACGTTATCATTCAATTTCACTAAAGAATTAAAATCTGCTTTTTACCTTTGTAATATACTGATAACCACCATAACAATACAGATGGTAAAAAAGAAACCACATGATGATTTAAAGTACACCGTTTTTTTTCCACAATCTGAGGCACATGATAGAGGTGGGCGGATCGATCCTAAAATATCGATACTTCGATACTGACGTGGTATCGAAAAGGATCGATCCTCACATAAAAATATCGATCCAAATGTGTGTTTTTTTTACCAGTAATTTTTATTAATTTAGCACGCAATTCAGTGCGTAAAATAAGCTTCTAAGTGGAAAAATAAGCGAATGTTAGCGGATAATTGTGTAGGATAGAACTTTTTCTCCTAGTCATCTGGATACAAGACGAAACCAATCAATCACAGAGAGCGTTCGATGCTGGTGCTTCACTGAGCTCACAGGCACGTTTGGGAAACGAAGCCTTGCTTAGATGACAGAGAAATAATCGGGAGTTATTTTGCAATAAACAAAGCAAAAGTGTATATAACGGTTCAAAATGTTGAGGACAGTAAGATTTTTTTTAATGAAATTAATATTTTTATTCAACAAGGATCGATGCATTAAATTGATCAAAAGTGACAGTCAAGGGTTTTTCACTGTTAAAAAAATCTACTTCATATAAATGCTGTTCTTTCAACTGTGTTCATCAAATAATTCTGCATCATGGTTTCCACAAAAAAATATGAAACTGTTTTCAACATTGATAATAATAAGAAATGTTTTCTGAGCTGTAAATCAGCATATTAAAATTAAGTATCATCATAACTGGAGTAATGATGCCGAAAATTACGCTTTGATCAATTGAATAAATTACAGTTTAGTATGACATAGAAAACAGATAGCCTATGTTAAATTGTAATATTACAGTTTTTACTGTATTTTTGATCAAATAAATGCAGAAGAGAATTAAAAATCTTACAGACCCCAAACTTTTGAACAGTAGGCTAGTGTACAATAGTACTTTTACTATAATTAGGATAGTTTTTTAAAAGTCACTGACTAATAATTACAGGCGAGTTGAGAGCACAAATCACAAAATATTTAGTAGTCATGAAAACGTTTTCAGATTTACCATATTAATGATGCATTCACCTCATAAATCATGACACACTACTCTAGCACAGGAAAGTGCATACAAGTTCAAGTGCATGCTTTTAAAATTAAAAAGTATTGGTATCGGTATCGATATCGGCGATACTGGCCCTGTATTTACTTGGTATCGGATCGATACCAAAATTTGGAGTATCGCCCACCTCTAGCACATGATAATATAAAGAAGGTGCACAGTGTCATACACACAAATACAAAACACCATCATGGTGACACACACATTACTCCAAATAATGCCATAAACATTCATTAAACAATATATGATGTAACCCAAATGTATATAACTGATAACAAAAACTAAGAATAAACATAATTATTTAAATGAAATAACATCAAATGTGAAGTGTCACACAGGGAATTCTGGGAATGTCCATTTAGAGAAACAACAAGAACAGAAAAAAAGAGAAGCGACGAGCAGAAACACAAGAACTATAACTGATTTCAGCCACAGCCTAAGATGAAATCAACTGAAGATAAAAAAATAAAAAATAAAAAATAAAATCTGTGAAGATCTCAGCAGAGGAGAATTGAACAACTCCACAAACAGCATTACCAGCTTCACTTATTACTAACCAGACTGACTTTATTTCTGTCATACTACAGTTCTGTTTGAGAATTAACAGCGGTTTAGATGTTGATGCTTTATTGTTTCATTTGAAGTCACCATGATGGTGATCAGTGACTGCTTTAGTTGGGCTCTTGACCCTTGACTTTCTAACATTAGTTTTTCTCTGGCTGTTGTAACTCTGTGTTTATAAGACACATTGGTTATGGCTTGGAAATCAGAGAGGAAAATAAATCACGTGATGTTGGTTATGTAATGATGATGGCAATCATCATTAGTGGTCTGATTCACTGAGCTCTTATAGAGTCTTATTTTTGATTACTGTATATGTGTCATTAATTTTACATTATTGATTGTAGTAGCCCTATGATTCTACAGCATGTGATCCATCAGTGTTGTGATAATCTGATTTTAAAAAAAAAAACATTGTGCACAATTAGCCTGGCTAGCGTCAGACCTCTTCTCATTGAGACGTGGTCTGGGAACCACGTTCATTTTCTCGTATTTGAGGCGTGGTTTACGAATGCCCAGAGCCATTTATTGGGCGCTACAAATGTCTATTAAATGCGCCTGTACGTAGCTCATAGCCAATCGTTTCAATTATACCAGAGACGTATGAAGAGCGACAGAAATTCGACAAGGAAGAAGACGAAATAAACTTGCATTCTAAACTACTTAGAACACTATCTAAGGCTGCAGCGAAAGGTAACTTCACGTCTGATGCCATGTTGGATCCATAGATATAAACAAAACTTCTTCGGTGTGTCGCATAGATGTTGTCATCGTCTTGCTGTCCCCTTTCTGAGAGGAAAATCTAGTCCATGGTGTCCAGGCTGCCTAGCAGCATGAATAAAATCACGCTGCGCTCAAGGCAGCATGGGGAAACCCAGGCTTGTACACAATTAAGGTTTGAACAACTGTAGCTCTCAACTGCTCTCAGACACACACAGACATCAAGATTCAGCGTATGAATCTCAACAACGGTGATGATAAAAGTGCAGTGCATGATGGGAGCCTTCAATCAAACCTCATCAGTATCTCCCAGCATACATTGAATAAATTATGCAGCATGAATAAATTATGCTGAATTGCCTTAGTATTCTCTTTTATTATTATATCTGCTTTTATTTGTGATGTTGTTTTTGTTGCAGCTTTTAAGTAGCTTGGTTTGTGATGTTCAGAGTTTTATCTGATGATTTTGTTGATTGTCACCGTTGTTGAGATTCATATGATGATTCTTGATGTCTACGGTTTAAATTGTTCTTTAGTTCAAAACCTTTTTTGTACACCATGTGTTTTTAAAGTTCTTCAGATTATCTGTTTGTCACTGCTGGCTCACATGCGGTGGGGACACAGTGCTATTATACTCAATAACGTGAAGTATATTAGTATTAAACGTTCCTCATACAATGAAAGATAAGACTCTTTATGAGATCAGTGAATCAGGCCACTACCTGATGATTACATCATCATAAATCTGCCAACAACATCTGATCACATTTTCTCTCTGATTTTCATGCCATAACGAAAGTGTTTTATGAACACACAGTTAAAGCAGTCAGAGTAAATCTAAAGTTAATAAAACATCAACGTATGAACCTCAGGTAATTCTCAATAATGACTTTTATTATGACAAATTGGTTTGTAATACAATATTTTTTAAATTACAGGAAACCACAGCTGGCAGTTTTTTTGTTTTTGTTTTTTACCATAAACTGAAGTTCAATGCCATAAAATCTTAAATATTACTACCATATTTTACGATAAAGCACTTGCAGCCAGCTGCCAGTTTTTTAGCGTAAAATTTAGTTCAGTGCCGTAAAAACTAAAATATTTCTACCGTATTTTTTACGGTAAAGTACTGGCAACCACAGCTGCCAGTTTTTCTTTCCATAATCTTTAGATCATTGCCGTAAAACCTAAAATATTACTATCATATTTTTTACGGTAAATCGCTTGCAACCAGCTGCCAGTTTTTTACCGTACACTTTAGTTCGATGATGTAAAACGTTTAAAAAAAATTTTTTTACGGTAAGGTACAGTAAATGCAACGGTAAGTTTTTTTTTACAGTGTACTTCCAAAATCCATACATTTAACAGTATATTGCTGTAAAATTACATGAAATGTCCCGTGAGAGCTATTTTCACTGTATATAGTAAGGGTACATACTGTTAAGCAATTAACATCTCTTTTTCCGTTGCTTTACAGTTTTTTACTGTTAAAATTACGAACATTTTTTACAGTGTACTGTACAGTGAATGACAGCTAGACATCCTGAGAACAATCTACAGGTTTCATACGTTTCTACCAAAACATTTCCATGACTTTTGAGGCAAATATTCATGTTCATATTCATATTCAATTCATGTTCAAATTTACCGTAGCATATCTGTAGCCTACATACATTAGAAAACATTCAGAAAATAAGCCAATAGAGAAACAGTGTGTAACATTACCAGGTGAGATGGTCACTGGTGTGACAGTTGTAGGGCTGGTGTTAATGCTGCCAGTGTCTGAAAGTTTGGTTGGATAGTGATTAATGAACAGAGACACAAATATCATGAATGTGTAGAAAGAGCTCATGTGAATATAATTACCTGCACAGTATGCTGAATAACAGCCAACTGGTGTAACCAGCTCATAGACATAATAATTGCCTGGACAGGCTTTGACTTTAATGGGAAAAGACCCGAAAAAGCAGCAGTAACTGTAAGCGTTAGCGCAGACATCTCGAGTGACGACTCCATCTGCTACTGTTGGGTGTCCACCACGTATCCACAGTGGTGCATGAGTGCCACAGCTGTACTGAGCAACACAAGTGTCTGGGATATGAGCGCTCATGTTGTTAATGAAGAGACGATACCAGCCGTTCCATGAGACAGACGTGTCACACTTTCTGACTGAAGCATATGTATTATTGATGGATCTCCATGTATCGTTCAGCACAGTGTAGTTGTTGCAGGGGTCTGCAGAGAGATAAACGTTATGGAAATATATTAAGAAATTAACAAGTTTCTGAAAAACATGTTATTTTTCAAATTTAACCAGAAGTGCAGCTTGAGACATGACTTTTTTTTTTTTTGCTAATTCGGAGCGATTAATTTTGATTCACAATATTTTTTTAAATGCATTTATAGGATTATTTGAATATCAATGCATCTTAAAGAAAAAGACAAACTTGTAAATTGGACGTAAACACATTACATTCCAGTACAATCATAAAAATATTATATATTTTTTAAAATATATTTTAGTATTTTATAAGATTTTATTTAAATTTTCTTGGTCTAAAAATGACCATTTCAAAATGACGTAACATTGCCAGGTTTTATGTGGGAATCCTGGGTCATAAACTAATATTAAAGTGACAATCTGACATTCCGTTTCCTCAACATGTCATATGTAAATAATGGAAAGAAAAAAAGAAAAGAAAAAAAAAAAGTCACTTAATGCTTTCACTAAAACAGTGAGTTTCTCCGCAGCATGTGAAGTGTTTTATTCCAGTAGTGTGTGTGTGTGTGTGTGTGTGTGTTTTCTCCACCAGGGTCCTCAAGTTTTAGCAAAAGCTTGGAGTGAGATCACATGCGGTTAGGATGCCCTAATGGAGCCCAGCCCCCCGCCCGTCCCCGCCCCCCGCCCGTCCCCGCCCCCCAATTTTACCCATTGTTCATAATTAACCAGCACAAATTGAAATTATAACAATTGGTAAATCTGATAAATGACAGAGCAATTCATCACATCAAATATACTCTTTAATGTTATATTTTAAAATTACAAATATACAAAAATTACAAAAATATAACAAATTGTTTATTTTGTTAGGGAGGATTAGGGGGATGTAAAAAAAAATATTGCATAACAATAAGTGTATTGTGATTGTCAAAACATTTTAGTAACTAAACTGAATTTTATTAGGTTTAGTGACAACATGTTACAATGTTTACATGGTACAATTTCTGGTAAGCTACGCTTTTTTATTATTTCAATTCAATTATTGTGATTTGATTTAATATTGACTCATTTGGATAAATATTAGGTAGGCTACACAAGATAGGCGTTCATTTTTCTCAAGAAAAAAACAACTCACCTAATGCTGTAAACATACAGAGAGCCCTATCAGCATTTAAGGTTAAAAATAACAAATTAAATAATATAGCTGCAAGCAGCAATTACCGGGGCCAAGCAGAATAAGACGACAAGACATGTCTGAAAGTGTCAGATCAACTGCAACAATGAGCAATTAAAGACATTTAAAGAGGATTTTAGCGAAATGGCTGAAAAATCATAGAAACAGTAATTAAAAATATGATTTAATTGACTATCACTTTCGACCAATAGGTGGCGCAGTTACAAAATTGGTGTGATGTGGTCAGAGTGAAGTGACAATGACACATACAAAGTTTGGTGTTTGGCATTGCAGAGATAAAGCCTGAATAGTGCTTTTGGCATCATGCCTCAACTTTGCTGCTGTGCTATACGAAAACGGTTTCATCTATCGACACAAAATCCATAACTTTTAGTCGGCACAGTCTGGAGATGATACGATTCGATTTTGGTGAAAATCGGACAAATGGTCTAGGAGGAGTTTGAAAAAGTAGGTTTTGAATGAAAATCAAGATGGCGGACAGGAAGTTTGGCCAAATAAGGAAAACTTGGTATCTATGTTCTCGGCTTGACCCAAGGAATATATTAAGACCAGTGGTATTTCAATAGGCAGATTTATTCAAAAGTTATTAGCCTTTTTGGAAATTTTGTTATAACTTTTGACCCCTAGGTGGCGCTTTCTCGAAATATTTTGGGTACCTTCAGGGGATGGTGCTGATGGCACATTCTGAGTTTCGTAATATTACACCAATGGATTTGTTTAGTATAGCATTTTATTTCACAAAACTGTATTGAAGTCAATGGGAATTTCATGTTTTGTTCTATTATAGCGCCACCAAGAGGCTCAGTCCCACAATTTTTTTTATGTGTCTTCAGAGTGAGCCCATACATATATGTGTCGATTTTGGTGCAAAAATCTCAATTTGCTTCGGAGTTATAGACATTTATATGAAAAAACACGTAAAAAATGACTGACACATGACTTTGATTGAATATTACTACCCCTAAACATCAATATTTTCGCATTTGGGCATTGACTTAAGGTTATGGATCTATGTTTCCAAACTTCTGACGGTGGTTTCGTCTCGATCGGACAAACGGTTTCGAAGATATAGCCTAATGTTTTTTAAGCGCTAAATCACAACGCTACACAAACCGTAAGGCAAAACCTAGCATGTTTGGTATCGTTGGACTCGGCAACGATTCAGGAGTCTAATGAGATGAGTTTCGTGAAAATAAGTCGATCACACCCAAAGTTATAAGCATTTGAAAAAAAAAATTCACCACTAGGTGGCGCTGTTTCGAAACTTCTCACACTCCTTCAGGACATCGTGCTGATGACCCATACCAAGTTTCGTAACAATCCGTTCATGCATTGTTAAAATACAGCATTTTAGCACAAAATTCAAAATGGCCGACAGTCAGAATGGCCGATATGGCAAAATTGGATATCAGTCGACTCGGCATGTCGCCCTGAATCTAATAAGATCAATTTTATGATTTTTGGACAAACTGTTCAGAAGTTATAAGCAAAAATAGCCATTTTTCATATCTCCGGACCAGTAGGTGGCGCTGCGCCGAAACGCAGCATGTTGCCTCAGGTCATGCTTGTGATGATGTGTACCAAGTTTGGTCTGAATCCGATAAAGCGTTGCGGAGATACAGCCTTACATCTGTTTTCGCAAGCGCTACGTGAAATTTGTTCGTGGGTTTATCAAAAACGGTTTGACGAATCAACTTGAATTCCATAACTTTTTGTTGACATCGTCTGGAGATGATCTGGTTCAATTTTCGTGAAAATCGGAGCAACGGCCTAGGAGGAGTTCGAAAAAGTAGTTTTTTTGGAAAATTCAAAATGGCGGAAAAATTTCCATGACGGAAAATGACGTCATAGGGTGCAATCGAATCGTCTTGAGCCAAGGAATCAGAGGGAAAAATAATTTTGTTGATAGGCCTTGTACTTCAAAAGTTATTAGCATAAACATGAGTGAAACTTTGGACAGTTGGTGGCGCTAGAGGGATTGGTTTTAAGACACCAAATTTGCTATGGTGACTTTTCAGAATGTCCTCTATCAGTGTGCCAAATATCCGCACCTTCGGCGCTTGGCCCCTAATAATAATAAGAAACGGAACAGAAACAATAGGTGCCTCCGCACCTTCGGTGCTTGGCCCCTAATAATGCATTTTTTATTATAATAACAACTTTATTTAATGATATAAGTAAAAATATAATAAATATGTAATATAGTAGGCTACACATATTTAGCAAAATACTCTCTATAGCTCTTTTTTTCTAGTTGTAGAGTTTTTGACTGCATAAACTGAATAATGTATACGATGGGCTATATATTAAATGTTCTAGCCTAAAAATGTTAGACGAGCTTTCTTTCTTCCAACTTACCTTCTCCAACACGACGTGTGTTCGCGCGATGTTGTTGGTTACCTAGTAACGAACGTACGGTGGCCGAGAATAGACCTTTCTCACAACTTCCGTATTTGTGACCGGAAATACGCAATCGTCATGGTAATCTTCTTCCGCACCAGTCAGAACAAATGGCGCAAGCAACGAGCAAGAGTTATTGTAGCGTACCGGGCTGATTTTGTTATTCCCAAAAGCAGCCACATCTGTCGGTTTCATTCCTTCCCTCAGTTCCCTGTTGATGATGAAGTTCGGCGGAAATGGATTCAGGCTATCCGGCGCCCGGGATGTTTTTGATCATGTGATGATCTTTTCTCCTTATCATGTCACCATTCACTAACGCGCCATTGTGTGTGTGTGTGTGTGTGTGTGTGTGACGCTCCAAATGTTAATTTTATTTTCTTTAGCCTTTTTGCCTTTAACATTTGTATACACAGCAAAATCCCCAGTGTTAAATTAACACTCCTCAGTGTACATATGTGTCCACACTACAGAGTGTTAAAATTAACACTGAAGCAGTGTTGAAGTTAATGAGATAATTAAGTTAACACTGAAGCAGTGTTGAAGTTAATGAGATAATTAAGTGATTAATTAAGTGATGATTGGCCATTAGTGGTGACACCTGATGATAACAAGCAGAAACAAGAACAGAAAAAAGAGAAACACAAGAACTACTGACTTTGAACCATTATTGCACTTATTATTTTACCAGTTTGACTTTATTTCTGTCATACATCTACACACGGTCTTATTTAGATTTAACAGAAGTTTAGATGGTAATGTTTTATGGAATGTTTCGTTTCATGTCACCATTATAGTGACCAGTGTTTACTTTAGTTGGGCTCTTGACACTTTACTTTTTAACATTAGTTTTTCTCTGGTTGTTACAACTCTGTGTTTATAAAGCACATTTGTTGTGGCAAGATAAACTATGATTTGGGCTGCGTTTCCCGAAAACGTTCCAAGCCTAATTTAATCGTACAAACCATTTGTTGCAGTTGGTCTGTGATCAAGTAAGGCTTAAGATGCATTTGGGAAACACAGCCCTGGTTATGTTTTGATGATGAAATTACTAGTGACCTGATTCAATGATGTCACTCATCATTATAAACGATTATCCAAATGCTTTATTCATTTTTCACCACAGTAACTTCTTCCAGGAATGTTTTAGGAATCTGAAAGTTTTAAAATCACACACAGACATCAAGAATCTACATATGAATCTCAACAATGGTGACAATCAGACAAATGCTTAATGTTGCAGTGCATGATGGGAGCCACCAATCAGAACGCATCAATGGTTCACATTATGCATTGCAGCATGAATAAATTATGCAGCTGAATTGTCCTGTAATTTTCATTGATTGCTTTTATTTTACTATTGTTTTGTTCTGACTTTCGTAGCTTGTTTTGTGATGTTCAGAGTTGATCTGTTTGTCACTAGTTTGTTTATTGTCACCATTGTTGAGATTCATATGCTGATTATTGATGTCTGTGTGTTCAAACACAATAACTTCTGTGCACAAAGTATTTTCAAAATTTTGATATTGCTGTTGGATCTCAAACTGTAGAATCTCAGAGCTACAATCACCAATACTAAAACAAGACATCAAGCATATAGTCAAAGATTCATGCTGATAATGTCACTGTCATCAAAACATATTGTGAGCAGGTCATGTTTTCTCTTGCAGTAACAAATGTGCTTTATAAACACAATGTTGGAACAGTCAGAGAAAAACTAATATTAAAAAATGAAAAGAGTCAAGAGCCCAACTAAAGCAAACACTGACCACCATAATGGTAACTTGAAAAGAAAAATTCCATAAAACATTACCGTCTAAACTTCTGTTGAATCTCAAGAACTTTTGTCGATGTATGACAGAAATAAAGTCAAACTGGTAATAATAAGTGCAACAATGTGTAATGACTCGAAGTCAGTTGTAGTTCTTGTGTTTCTCTTTTTTCTGTTATTGTTTTTTTTCTCTTTCCGTCAATGATTCTGCTTATTAACATCAGGTATCTTCAATAATGCTCAATCATCACTTAATTAATCACTTAATTATCTCATTAACTTCAACACTGCTTCAGTGACTACGTTTACATGCAGACAATAACCCGTTCAAAACCGGAATATTAGCAATAACCCGGTCGCGCACGGCCATGTAAACACCGGCAAAAACCTGGATATGCTCATATCCCGGTTTTTAAAAACATGGCGAGACGCAGCACAGCACCACACAGTCAACACTTTATGTTGACAACGATGTATGTTGACCTTTTGTATGCACAACGACGTATGACAGAAATAAAGTCAAATTGGTAATAATAAGTGCAACAATGTGTAATGACTCAAAGTCAGTTGTAGTTCTTGTGTTTCTCTTTTTTCTGTTATTGTTTTTTCTCTTTCCGTCAATGATTCTGCTTATTAACATCAGGTATCTTCAATAATGCTCAATCATCACTTAATTAATCACTTAATTATCTCATTAACTTCAACACTGCTTCAGTGTTAACTTAATTATCTCATTAACTTCAACACTGCTTCAGTGTTAATTTTAACACCCTGTAGTGTGGACACATATGTACACTGAGGAGTGTTAATTTAACACTGGGGATTTTGCTGTGTAGAAATAGAATCCCCAAACCAGGTCAGGGTGTCAGTGAAATTCAGTTAGTCAGTCTGTTCAAACTAGGGCTGGGCGATATATCGCATGACATTGTTAGGCGCATCTCGTCAGTAAAGCCGGTTCCTTGATTAGTAGTAAATCGCCATCACCTGCTTTCAGATGGAGCAGCATTTACTACACAGCAAAAACTCCAGTGTTAAATTAACACTCCTGGGAGTGTATATGAGTCCACACTCAAGAGTGTAAAGTGTTAAAATATGAGTGTTAAAGTTAATGAGATAATTAAGTGATTAATTTAGTGATGATTGAGCATTATTGAAGACACCTGATGTTAACAAGCAGAATCACTGAAGGAGAAAATCACAAATTGTAAGCCACCGTTAATGGCGATCAATGTTTGCTTTAGTTGGGCTCTTGACCCTTATACATTCACTTTAAATTTTGTTTGTCTGCTGTTATTGATTTATAACAGTCAAATGAACAAAGAAGAGTGTGATCTGATAGTGTTGTTTATGTTTTGACATAATCATGCTGTGATCTGAAAAATAAAACTTATTGAGATAGTTTGGTTTATGTTGTTAGCAGCAGCTTTGTGATTCTACAGCATATGCTTATCAGTATTTTTCTTATAATCCAAAATATTTAATAAACATTGTTCTGATCAAAACACTTTCAAAACACTTTCATTGTTCATTGTTCACTTCCGGGCGCTGTTCATGCGGCGACTGGCTGAGCTGCGTGTGTGCCTCAATTGTGTACGTTGGTTTCTGTCTTGGCTTCTGTCCTGTTTTAAATATATTTTTTTATCGTTCTTAACTCGTTTTTATTACTTTGTAAGAAAATGATAAGTCTGTGGAAGCTGGTGTTCCTTATGCTACTGCTGATTAACTGGGGAAATGCGACCGTCTTGGTGAATGGCGGAGTTTTGGTGGAGAGCGTGCCAGTGATGACCAGGGAGTTCCTGTTAGGTCTGCGTTCTAATGCCGGCTTTGTCGACCCTGCCTGGGAAGTTCCCGAAGAAATTCTCCAGTCCTCTGCAAACACTCAGGAATTGAAAAGGAAAACTAGGAGGACACGTGGGAAGCGAGGTGGAGTTCGACGCAGATTAAAGAGAGCTCAAAGATTCATCCCGCTGCCTGGAATACTCCTAAGCAATGTACGCTCGCTTCGCCACAAACTTGATGAACTACAAGCCAATGTGAGTTTTATGCATGAATACAGAAACAGTCACATGATGGTATTCACCGAAACCTGGCTGGATGATTCGGTTGACAATAGTACTTTACAGATCGAAGGTTTTGGAACACCTATTCGACTTGACAGAGACAAACATACAACAGGAAAAAGTCGAGGAGGAGGTGTGTGTGTTTATATTAAGGAAAGCTGGTGTAAAACAGCAATGGTGCGTTTTAAGATTTGCAATTCAGATATCGAACTCATTGCAATATCTGTACGTCCTTTTTATCTCCCTCGTGAGTTCCCTCAGCTGTTTTTTATTGTGGTATATACTCACCCACGCGCCAACTTCGATGTGGCTTTTGAGACTGTTAAAAACACCCTAGATAAACTTGATAATTTATCCCCAGATGCACCCAAATTTGTTTTAGGGGATTTTAACAATTGTATTATGGACAAAAATCTAAAAGGCTACCATCAATATGTTACCTGCGCTACTCGCGGTGATAAAGTCTTGGACAGATGTTATGGCCCCATCCCGGGAGCGTATCGGTCTCCGTCTTTACCTCCTCTTGGTTCAGCCGATCACAATATGATTTTACTGACTTCTGTATACATTCCCATTGTGAAGCAAGTGAAGAAAGAAATACGATATGTGAAAGAATGGACACCTTCTAATGTTGAAGTTTTGAAGGGTTGTTTAGATTGCACCGATTGGAATATGTTTTTGAATACATCTTCTGATTTGAACGATCAGGTGGCTACCATCTCTAAATATATCACTTTCTGTGTTGATTCTGTTATACCTACGAAAAAGATCACTTTGTATCCTAATAATAAACCTTGGATCACGAAGGAGTTAAAATGTATATTGAACGAGAAGAAGAGAATATTTCTTGGGGGGACCAATGAGGAGAAAAAACAGATAAATAGGGAAGTTAAAAGAGCAATTAAAATGGCTAAAAATAATTATAAAAATAAGATTGAGGATGTGTTCAGGCAGGGTAATCTTAAAGCTGCCTGGAAAGGAATTAAGAGTATGGCTGCAGTGAGTACATTAGTACCAAAGCAACATATACCAATTGGAAATACTGACAATGATTTAATTCTATCTAAAGAGTTTAATGACTTTTTCTCTCGTTTGGATACATCCTCGGTCACTGATGAGATAACTATTTTTAAAAAGACCTTGAGTATTTCTAATAATTTTAAAATTAATGTATCTAATATATCAAGACAGCTGAAGGCCACACCACTTAACAAGGCCCCAGGTCCAGACGGTATATGTAGTAGAACACTGAGATACTGCGCTGACCAGCTCAGTGAAGTTCTCCAGTTACTTTTTCAGTCCTCTTTAGATCAAGGGTTGGTACCTGATTTGTGGAAAAGTTCAATCATCGTACCAATACCTAAAAAAACTAATCCAAATTCTTTGAACGACTACCGTCCAATCGCCTTGACTTCCTTAGTTATGAAGATTTTTGAAAAAGAGATGAAGAGGTACATAATGACAGTAGCTGGGCCATTTTTAGATCCGCTGCAGTTTGCATATCGCGCTGGAAGAGGCGTAGATGATGCAAAACTGTTTTTGATAAATACTCTTAGTCGTCATTTGGAAAACAGCGGAGCTTTTGCACGGCTTTTGTTTGTAGATTTTTCATCTGCATTTAATCTTTTGCAACCTGTTACGTTGGGGCAAAAACTTATCAGTCAGTTTAACTTTGATCATGGATTAGTTTTATGGATCATGAACTTTTTATCAGACAGACAACAGAGGGTTAGGATTAATGAGGTGTTATCAGATATTGTAAATATCTCCACAGGTACCCCACAAGGGTGTGTGCTCTCGCCTATTTTGTTTATACTATATACAAATGACTGTCAGAGTTTGCAAGATAACAGTTACTTGGTAAAATATGCAGATGATACTGTGTTGCTCTCCTTGCTTTCACATTCAGATCAGGAGTATGGTTCTGTTTTGAGTAATTTCATCTCTTGGTGCAGTAATATGAAGCTAGATCTGAATGTCTCAAAAACTAAAGAGATGATTATTAATTTTAGCAGGAGGACATTAGCACTTCAACCGATAGTTATTAATGGTACATATGTGGAGGAAGTAGAACAATATAAGTACCTGGGCACGGTCTTTGACAACAAGTTAAAGTTTGATCAGAATTCTGAGGTAATTATTAAAAAGTCACATCAAAGATTGTTTGTGCTGAGAAAGCTAAATTCCTTTAATGTACAGAGAGTTGTTCTTAAGTCATTTTATAATTCATTTGTTGAAAGTATTCTTTCTTTTTCTTTTATTTGTTGGTTTTCATCATTGTCTATAAAAAATAAAAATCGTTTGCAGGGTATTGTTAGCACGTGCTCTAAAATCATGGGTGTTCCCTTAAGAAGCCTTACTTCCTATTATGAACAGCAGGTGCTGAGGATGGCACACAAAATATTAGGAGATAGTACTCACCCGCTGTTCTTGGACTTTGAGTGGATGCCCCTGGGGCGACGTTTAAGAGCAATTAAATGCTCTACAAATCGTTATAAATTTACTTTTGTGCCTGAAGCAATACGGTTATGTAACACACGCAGGTGATTTTATTTTATTTTATTTTATTTTTATTTTTTATTTTTTTATGTTCTATGTGTTAAATGTGTATATGTAGATGTTAAGTGTTTTATGTGAGGCACCATGTAAGCTTAAATTAATTGCCCCATGGGGATCAATAAAGCTTTAAACTTAAACTTAAAATGATTTTATTTAGAAACACAGACATCAATAATCAGCCTGAGAATCTCAACAATGGTGACAATAATAAAGCATGTTGCAGTGGCTGCCACCAATCACAACTCATTAATGGCTCCCATCATGCATTGCGGTATGAATAAATTATGATCTGAATTGTCTATGTAATTTACTTTTCCTAATTGAATATTCTGCTCGTCACCATTGTTGAGATGCATTGACTGAATCTTGACGTCTGTGTGTGCCTTAAAGAAAGTTTTTTGTTTTTAAAACAATTTTTAAGAAATCCTTTATATTATATCTAAAATTCTGGATATTTATGCAGAATCACAGTTATGCTGTAACCAACAACATAAATCAAAAACATAAAGTTCAAATGATGATTGTCATAATATAACCAACACCATCAGATCACTTTTTTTCTTCATTCATCTGGCAGTTATAACTCAGATACAACAGCCAAACAAAAGTTAATAATATAAGGGTCAAGAGTCCAACTAAAGCAAACAATGATCGCCATAACGGTGGCTTACAGTTTGAGATTTTCTCCTTCAGTGATTCTGCTTGTTAACATCAGGTGTCTTCAATAATGTTCAATCATCACTAAATTAATCACTTAATTATCTCATTAACTTCAACACGTGGACTCATATACACTCCCAGGAGTGTTAATTTAACACTGGAGTAACACAAGCTGAGCCATATCGCATTAATTATCGCTGGCGATACGTCTGCGATATTAATGCGATATGGCTGAGCTTGTCAGTTGACTACGGCTCTTTGTAGTAAATGCCGCTCCATCTGAAAGCAGGTGATGGTGATTTACTACTAATCAAGGAACCGGCTTTACTGACGAGATGCGCCTAACAATGTGATGCCCTAGTTCAAAGTATATTTGATAGTTCCCTTTCGTTGTCACTCCGAGTTACGTCGGATGACGACGAATGGGGTTTCGCTTAGAAAGCCTATCATCTTCGAGTATATAAAACGAGCCAATGGCAATGAAATGCCATGGGTCTGCGGAATTTGCATAGCGTATCTCTGCCCCACGCAGGGGGTATATAAGGAAGCGCGAGCAACATGCAGATATGTTTTCGCTTCGGAGCCAAGTTGATTCTTCACTCCACAGCCAATTCTGAGTTCATCTCTTCATTCTCTTCGAGACGAGCCTCTCTCCAAGTGTTGGTATGACAGCGAGTTCCAGCGAGTGCACATTCCCTGCTTATCTGTGCAGTGATTTGCCAGAGTTTGTGTGTTCATCTCCCTGGTCGCTTCAACATTTGTGGAGAAATCTCCTTTCACAAAAGAGCATTGCACGCGGAACGTCTTTTTAAAGATGCCTCGCCCGTGTATTTCTGGTTGCGGTCTGTATGTGTCTGACTCTGATGGGCACAATCGCTGTCTTGTGTGTCTGGGTGTTGAACACGCTAGGGCAGCGTTTGTGGATGAGTCATGTTCCCATTGCGGGAACATGCCCATCGCACGGTTGCGGTCGAGACTCAATGACCTTCGTGGTAGAGTCCCCTCACCCGCACCCCGATCTACGAGCTCCACGAGAGCTGGTACTTCGGCTGGCGGCCAGGGTGACCTGAGGGTTACGGTGTGGAACAAAGCGCCGACTATTCCACGCTCCACACCGTCCTCTAGCGCCGTGCAACCCGCGAGTGTTTCAAATGAGCCTGCAGTACAGTCCTCTGACTTGCCGCATGTCCCATTTGGCGCTCCAGAGGAGGACCGTATGTCGATCGCTGCATCACAAGGTGGGCAGGAGTCCTTGGGAAGTGACGATTCGGCTGTGCTGCCACCCTCGGGTGTCCCAGCATTGCCCGAGTCTGATCCCGAGCTGACGGCCATGCTTTTCCGGGCAGCCGCGGCCATTGGCCTTGAGTGGTCCCCGCCACCTGGTCCAGTGCGCTCGCGGCTGGATGATTGGTTTTTGGGAGCGGCCGCTGACCCTCGTCGCCGCCCAACCCCAATACCTTTCTTCCCGGATGTGCATGAGGAGGTCACAAGGTCCTGGAAGGCACCATTGTCTTCCCGTGATCGCTCGGCAACCTCCTCCGCCTTTCCTCCTCTCGATCAGGGGGCTGCTAAAGGGTACACTGGGGTTCCCCAGGTTGAACGCTCTGTTGCGATGCAACTGTGTCCTCAGAGTGCTTCTTCCCGTGGTGACCCAAAGCACCCCTCCAGGGCCTGTAGGTTCTCCTCCACCCTTGTGGCGAAGGCCTACAGAGCTGCGGGGCAGGCAGCCTCCTCACTGCATGCCATGGCGACACTGCAGGTCTACCAGGCCCAGTTGTTACGTGACATGCACGAGGGAAGGACTGACCCAGCACTCTTCGATGAGTTGCGTGCCGCCACCGACCTCGCTCTCCGGGCGACGAAGGTGACAGCACGCTCGCTGGGTCAGGTGATGTCCACATGTGTGGTCCAGGAGCGACACCTGTGGCTTAACCTGGCTGATATGCGGGAGGCCGAGCGGACCCGGTTCCTCGACACCCCCATATCCCAGGCTGGCCTCTTCGGCGGTGCAGTCGAGGACTTTGCCCAGCAGTTCTCGACTGCCCAGAAGCAGACTGAGGCTTTAAAACATGTCCTGCCCCGGCGGCCCGCTGCTCCGGCAGCGCAGTCGTCGGCACAGGTGCCTCAGCCTGCTCGCCGCCGAGGGCGCCCTCCTGCGGCTCCCGCCCCTCCCGATCGGCCCCAGCAGTCCGCTGCTTCCGGGTCGCGTCGTGGAGGAAGCCGCAGGAAGGCGCCACAGCCCTCTCCCGCCCTGGCCCCGCTAAACGCCAGGCCAAGCGGCGCTCCTGAGACGGGCTGCTCAGAGATGGCACTGAGTTCTTTTCAGGAGACGGTAGCAGGGCCGCTCCTTCCCCCGGTGGAGGGCCGAGGGAGAATCCTTGGTTATCCCATTCTCGCTGCTCGTCCCACGACGGGCAGCACCCTAAAATGGTTAAAGAAAGAACTCACACCCCCATCTCTGAGCACACAGAGTTCTCGGATGACAGTGCGCGCCGCTCACGAGCCCCGCCACTCTCATCCCCCTCTGTCGCCAGACCCCTGCCAGAGCACGCCCCCATGGGACGCTGGTCCTCCCCTGGCCTCCTCTGGCAGGATGCGGCTAATGACCGTGCCCCCGCACCGGGCCGCTATGCCACCCACGCCTGGGCCGGTCGTTCCGCCTCGCTGCACCACCGACGGTACATCTGTGGTCCGTATGACCCCGCTGGTTCAGTTTCTGGGAGCCTGGTTAGAGCTTCCCGGTCTGTCCCGCTGGGTCGCGAGGACCATCAGGCTCGGCTACGCGATTCAGTTCGCGCGGTCTCCTCCCCGCTTCAGGGGAGTCCGCTTCACAATGGTCGGTGGCAATGCCCCTGTCATGAGAGCGGAGGTCGCCACTCTACTGGCGAAGGGTGCGATCGAGACTGTCCCTCCAGCCGAAATGAGGTCCGGCTTCTACAGCCCTTACTTCATTGTACCGAATAAATCCGGTGGGTTACGACCTATCCTGGACCTGCGCGTCTTGAACCGCTCCCTTCACAGGCTGCCGTTCAAGATGCTCACGGCCAAACGCCTTTTCGAATGCGTACGGCCACAGGATTGGTTTGCAGCGATCGACCTGAAGGACGCCTACTTCCATGTCTCCATTCTTCCTCGACACAGACCGTTTCTTCGGTTTGCTTTCGAGGGGCAGGCATACCAGTACGCGGTTCTCCCTTTCGGGCTAGCCCTGTCTCCTCGCGTCTTCACGAAGGTCGTCGAGGCAGCCCTTGAGAACACGGGGTTTGCATCCTGAACTATCTCGACGACTGGCTGATTCTAGCTCACTCTCGAGACCAGGTTTGCGAACACAGGGACCTTGTGCTCCGGCACCTAGCTCGTCTGGGCCTTCGGGTCAACTGGGAGAAGAGCAAACTCTGCCCAGTGCAGAGGATCTCTTTTCTCGGTATGGAAATCGACTCGGTCGCCATGTGTGCGCAGCTTACGAGCGAGCGCGCGCAGTCACTGCTGACTTGTCTTCGTCAGTTCGAGGGCAAGAGTGCGGTCCCACTGAAACTCTTTCAGAGGCTCCTGGGGCATATGGCATCCGCAGCCGCAGTAACGCCGCTCGGTTTGCTTCATATGAGACCGCTTCAGCTTTGGCTTCGCGATCGAGTCCCGAGGTGGGCATGGCAGCACGGCACGCTCCGAGTTCCAGTGACTCCGGCCTGCCGTCAGACCTTCCCCCCGTGGTCGAACCTCAATTTTCTACGGGCCGGAGTTCCCTTAGAACGAGCTTCCAGGCATGTTGTTGTATCAACAGATGCCTCCGCCACGGGTTGGGGTGCCATGTGCAATGGACATGCTGCCGCGGGCTCCTGGACAGGACCCCAGCGCCTTTGGCATGTCAATTGCCTCGAGTTGCTGGCCATACGCCTTGCCCTGCACCGCTTTCGGGCGTTGCTCAAGGGTCAACACGTACTAGTCCAATCAGACAATACCGCCACAGTAGCGTACATCAACCGTCAGGGTGGTCTACGCTCCCGCCGTATGTCACAACTCGCCCGCCACCTCCTCATATGGAGTCAGAAGCATCTGAGGTCGCTTCGAGCCATTTATATCCCGGGACACCTGAACCAGGCGGCCGACGAGCTGTCTCGAGTTCGGCCTCTCGCTGGAGAATGGCGACTCCATCCCCAGTCGGTCCAGCTGATTTGGGATCAGTTCGGGGACGCTCAGGTAGATCTGTTTGCCTCCCACGACTCGTCCCACTGCGACCTGTTCTATTCCCTGTCCGAGGGCACACTCGGCACGGATGCACTGGCGCACAGCTGGCCGCGGGGCCTCCGCAAGTATGCGTTTGCGCAGTGAGCCTTCTTGCGCAGACCTTTCGCAAGATCAGGGAGGACGAGGAGCAGGTAATTTTGGTTGCCCCGTATTGGCACAACCGCACCTGGTTCCCAGAACTAGTACTCCTCGTGACAGCACCTCCCTGGCCTATTCCCCTGAGGAAGGACCTGCTTTCTCAGGGACGGGGCACCTTATGGCACCCTCGTCCCGATCTATGGAACCTCCACGTGTGGCTCCTGGACGGGACGAGGTAGGTTTGAGTACCCTACCACCAGCGGTGGTGGCTACCATCACTTCCACTAGAGCATCGTCCACGAGACATGTCTATGCGTTGAAGTGGAACCTCTTCGTCAACTGGTGTTCTTCTAAAAATCTTGAACCCACGAAATGCCCCATCAGTGTCGTGCTTTCCTTCCTGCAAGAAGGGTTGGAGCGAAGGCTGTCTCCCTCCACCCTGAAAGTGTATGTTGCCGCCATTGCCGCACATCACGACGCAGTTGATGGTAAGTCCGTAGGGAAGCACGACCTGATCGTCAGGTTCCTGAGGGGAGCCAGGAGATTGAATCCTCCTCGTCCTCCCCTCGTACCCTCTTGGGACCTCTCAGTGGTTTTAACTGCCCTACAGAGTGCTCCCTTTGAGTCTCTGCAATCAGTGGAGCTTAAGTTCCTGTCAATGAAGACTCCTGGTTGCATTGGCCTCCATCAAGAGGGTAGGGGACCTGCAGGCATTTTCGGTTGACGAAGCGTGCCTGGAATTCGGACCGGCTAACTCTCACGTGATCCTGAGACCCCGGCCTGGATATGTGCCCAAGGTTCCCACCACACCCTTTCGAGACCAGGTGGTGAACCTGCAAGCGCTGCCCTTGGAGGAGGCAGACCCAGCCTTGGCACTGCTCTGTCCAGTACGTGCCCTTCGTGCTTACGTTGACAGAACGCAGTGTTTCAGGACCTCAGACCAGCTCTTTGTCTGTTATGGTGGGAAGCTGAAGGGAAAGGCTCTCTCCAAGCAAAGGTTGTCTCACTGGATAGTGGACGCCATTGCTTTGGCTTACCAGCAGCAAGGTCGACCATGCCCCCTTGGTGTGACGGCCCACTCCACTCGGAGTGTGGCATCCTCTTGGGCTCTAGCGCATGGCGCCTCGCTAACAGACATCTGCAGAGCTGCAGGCTGGGCGACACCTAACACATTCGCGAGATTCTACAATCTCTGAGTAGAGCCAGTTTCTTCTCATGTACTCGCTTCAACTAGCCGGTACTAGATTCTGCTCAGGTGTCTTCGCTTGCTCGCCATTCCTCTCCACGGACGGGATACGTGCGATATTCTCCTCAGGTGAGCCTAATAAGCCCTGAGTCTCCTCCAGCACTGACGACGTCAACGCCAGAGTTATGCCACTGGCAGCTTTTCCCGCTTGGCTAGGTGCCTCCATGTGCATGGTTCCCCCTCTGGGCGACCCCCACATGTGTATTTCCACTGTAAGCCTCTCTGAGCATGTGTCTTTCCCTCGGCAAGCCACCTTGCCACCCCTGGGGTTGAAATATTCCACCTGCGGCTGGACACCCCAGTGTTACTCCGTATGCAGCCCTTCGGGGTCATATGTGTATTCTAAGTCCCCCCCTTCGGGTTGGGCATGATTGCATATTTCCACTGAGATATGCTTCCCAGTGTACCTTGGTATTCCTGTGTTAAGTAGGAGTCCTTCGTCCGTGCCAGTCTCACTACAGGGAGCTCAGACTTACGCAGGGCACTGGAAGACAGTCGAGAGGTGGCGTGATTACACTGGGAACCCCATTCGTCGTCATCCGACGTAACTCGGAGTGACAACGAAAGGGAACGTCTCGGTTACGTATGTAACCCTCGTTCCCTGAGTAGGGAACGGAGACGTTACGTCTCCCTGCCACTTCCGCTGTACCGCTGGAACGCCTGAGTTCAGTCTCGGCTCCTCAGCGAAGACATATCTGCATGTTGCTCGCGCACTTCCTTATATACCCCCTGCGTGGGGCGGAGATACGCTATGCAAATTCCGCAGACCCATGGCATTTCATTGCCATTGGCTCGTTTTATATACTCGAAGATGATAGGCTTTCTAAGCGAAACCCCATTCGTCGTCATCCGACGTAACTCGGAGTGACAACGAAAGGGAACTATCAAATATACTTTGAACTAGGGCATCGTAACCGAGACGTTTCGATTGACACAACTCTTTCTTATGATACATCCAAAGACTCCAACTATCTTCCTGTTGTACTTTGATTTAGATTGAATATCAATCTATAACGATTAAACTCCAAAGGCAAACACAAATTATTCCATTCAAATGCTAAACTTCATTCCGCCGTTTCGCTTTTTATCTTCAGTTCATTTAAAGCTGTGTCTGAATAAAGTTGTAGTTTGTGTTCTTATTACTCTTTTGAAAGATGATTGAAAGACTTTTTCAGGAACGTCACACTAACCTTTAAATAACATTCTAATAACATTAAGGAAACTGGACATTTTTATGTTCTTGGAATGTTAGAAATCAACGTTCCTATAATGTTGGATTTTAAATCAAAATTAAGTTGAAAGAACGTTTGAGGAACATTATGTCTTTTAAAACGCGTTCCTCTAATGTAAAGAAAACCGGACATTTTTCACATTCCCAGAACCAACACTGAATATTTGGAGAACGTTCTCATAACAAAAGTCTGTTAGCTGGGATCAAACTAGATAAGGTATTTTAACTATCTTGGAGAAATCAGGTTATACTGACGGTTATGCTTCAGTAAAACCGTTTTTTTTTTTTTTCAGGTTGTTTGAATTCACAATCAGTAGTCTTAATTTATTTAATTTCAATAAAACCAGTTATTGTAGATGTTTCCACATGAAGTACAATTTCTAAGTTAAAATGAAAACCATTTTTTCAGTGTACATTACCTATTGCAGTCGTCACCGGTGAGACAGTTGAAAAGACCAAGTACAGTCTTAAGACATCTAAAAAATAATTATAAATACAAATGAATCAACATGTTACAGAGGACACAATGAAATAGCAGTCAAATAAACATATATAAATTCAAGCATGTACTTAAAGTGACAGTTCACCCAAAAATGAAAATTCTGTCATGACTTTCTTTCACAGAATAATTTCCTATCTATCCTAGAAATTCTTATTATTCTCACACATATTTTCCACATAATGAAACTCTTATGCCTTTTCTGTTCAAACTAAAAAAAAGCACCATTGCAGCACTACAGTATCTATATGCAGGGCCGTAGCTAGAGGATTCGGGGCCCCCTGAAAAAATATTGATGTGGGCCCCCTCCACCCTCCACCGATAACATATACTGTAAATAGATGAGTATGGAGGCCCACATATAACAGAAGATGGTGATGTTGTTGTAAAACCTTTATTTTAAAAGCTAAATGTATATAAAAATTACAACTAATAAAAATAAATTGTTAAATAATAATAAAACCAATTTTTAAAAAGTAGCAGCAAAATAATGTTTTTTCCCCCATCAGTCTGTTATACATCATAAATCAAAAAGTAAACATTTATAAATTGACAAGAATGCAGTCAAATTTAAAAAATAAAGTAATTTATTGTCTTATTTTTTAATAAAGATAATATTATTAAATAAAGCTAAAATTGATTCATTCAAGTGCAGTGTGTTGTATTCGTGTTTTCTTGATTTAATAAATACATCATCAGCCGGCGATCAGGTGCATAATGCAATGCGTCGTGACTCGTGTCAATTTTTTTACTATTTACAATAGTGTAAAAAGATAGGAATTTTGACCACGTAATCATTTGGTCGATTGTGGTGCGCACCGATAATGAAAAGTGCCAGGACCCGGCAGGCTGTAGACGGCAGTTTTCTTATTCCCAGCGAAATAACAATACAACCTGTCTTTAAGAACGTCTTGATCGACTGTGATACAACAACTCTCCTGGCCTCCATCTCCTTCTTTTCATAGAGTTTCTGGTACCCTGATTTATGTTTTCTTTTCCCCGACATTTTGTCAGTCAATCTCCTGCTCTTCCACCAAGTTCATCGTTAACTTCAGGACCTGCCGCCTCAACTCTGATTGGTTCTGTTCACGAGCTTGGGTGGGACTTAATACTTTAGATCAGACTAAACCATTTATAGGGAGGTAAGAGATATTTGGAAAAAATATTTAACCAAATTGCATGTTTTTGTGGTTTTCATTTAAATCTCAGGCATACAACTAATATAAATATTAGAATTTTTCATACAACAGGGGCCTATATAGTATAACTGCTGGATTTTGTGGGGCCCCCTGGGCAGTGGGGGCCCCTATAATTGTCACCACATTTCACCCCACTAGCGACGGCCCTGTCTATATGTATGCTTTGTGTGTCATATTCCAAATCTTCTGAAGTCAAACACCATCTTTATGTAAAAAGAAGACTGAAATGTAAGAAGTGTTTGTTGTTTAGAGTTTCTTCTCTACACAGATAAATCAATCATATTCTAGTTGTATCAATATAAATTAAAGCAGGAGTGACCAATTCTAGAGGTTTCAAGAGAAAGAAAAGTAATTTCTCCCAAACGGATCCTAAAATACAAAAATGAATTAGTGCTTCAGTGACTTGAGTCCAAACCAAATATCGGGTCTGTTACTGTAGCTTAAACCAAAAAACATCATTTATGTGTTACATTAACAACTTTACTCCAGCTCCCAAACAGATCGAGACACATCACAGTAAACTCCCCAGTATTAAATTAACACGAGCAGTGTTATGTGCTTCTGTTGCTGCTGGTCAAGCAAATGTTTGTGGTATGTTTCTGTTTGATATAATTGTAAATATATCCATTTAAATATTCTGGTCAGTAACTCCTCCCCGAACTTCCCGCTGTCCTGTATCTCACTCTCTCATTGGCTGTCGGTCATCGCCGATGTAGTTTTCAGTCAGCACACATTCATACAGCAGGACTTGAGTCGCCGACAGGTCCAGATGTTTAGCATGACAAATATCTCACGGGTATTGGCGATTCTCTCAGATCACATCTTTGATAATTCACACTGTGTGATTTGCCTACACTGTTAGACCTTACCGTTTTTTTTTTTACTGTAAAATACTGGCAACACTGTTGCCAGTAAAATACTGTTAATTGTACAGTTCTTTACTGTAATCTAGTTTGTTTCTGTAAAAATGCACTAAATTATAGTTAACTAATTACACTTGCAGAAACCGACTGCCTTAAATTGACCAACTGTCATTTAAATGTATTAACTAAAATTTATAATGCATTAATAATGTGAGCAAAGTATTACTGCGAACTTCTTTCATTTGAGACACTAAAAAACTATTGAACATAAAGAGATTTCCACTGGACCAGAGACTACACAGTCACCGCCTGTTAAATAAAGCAACATGCAGCAAATCATCAATGTTTGTAGATCTTCTCCTGGACTGAAGCACAGGCTCTACTCTTCTGCACAATGGTGACCCAAAAAAATAATTTTACAGTAAACTACTGGCAACAGTGTTGCCAGTATAAACCTGTTTTATAACTTACAGTTTATTACTGTTAAAATACATTTTGTGGGTGTGTCTTTTTTATCTTACACAGTTAACCCTTTCAACCCCTCAGGGAAATCCACACTACGAGTAAAAAGTAACGATGCAGTGAGATAATTAAGGGAATATGTAAGTGATTGTAAGCAGAATCACTGAAGAAAAGAGAAACACAAGAACAGAAAATAGAGAAACACAATAACTACGACTGACTTCCAGCCATTACACATTATTACACTTATTATTAACCAGTATGACTTTATTTCTGTCATACAGAAGTTGTTATTGAGATGTGTAATTGAAAATGTTTGGTTTGAAGTTACCGTTATAGAGATCAGTGCTTGCTTTAGTTGGGATGCTGATGCTAAAACATTAGTTTTTCTTTTGCTGCTTGAGCTGTGTGTTTGCAAGTCACACTTGTGCACACACAGTTTATGAATGACTGCAGTTATAATGATTATGATGACAAAATCATCATATTGTCTGTTCATTCACTAAGGAATTCATTCTCACTTATTCAGAGTTTAATCCTCAATCAAAAGTGTTACATTACCACCACTGTGAAAACGCAGCAATAAGATACAATGACTCTTTTTTTTTAACACATAATGCATAACCAGAGAAACAGAGCTACACTGTGTTTTAGAAACACCGAGATATCACAATTTAGCACATGAATCTCAACAATGGTGGCAATATTTATTTTGTATTATTATTATTATTATTCATGCAGCAGTGCATGCTGGGAGTTTTATATTATCCTGGAACCCAGCATGCATTGCGACATGAAACTTTTCACCATTATTGAGATTCATATGCTGATTGTTGATATCTGTGTGTGTCTGAGTCAAGCAGGAGTAAAATAAAATTGAATGCATTATATGATTACAATATTCTTCAGAAGACCTGATTACAGAAATATTGATTTCATTTTGTAGATTCACAGATATATGCTAAATATGAGATAACTATAATTTCAATGACTATATACTGGAAAAATCTGAAAATCAGGCATGTCCAGGATAATTGTGACATCATCACAAAAAAATAAAAACACCTGATCATCTTCCTCTTGACTCTTTCTTGCCATAACAAATGTGTTTTATAAACTCACTGTTACAGCAGCCAGAGAGAGATGAATGGTAAGAAGTCCAGGGACAAGAGACCAACTAAAGCAAATACTGATCTCCATCATGGTGACAACAAATTTTAGTAATAACTAAATCTCTGTTAATTCTCAACAAGAACTTTTGTACATGTATGAAAGAAATAATCGTAAACTGGTTTGTAAACTGGTTTCACACTCAGTGTGGCTGGAAGTCAGTTGTAGTTTTTGTGTTTCTCTTTTTTCTGTTCTTGTTTCTCTGTCCTTCAGTGATTCTGCTTATCAGGTGTTCATCAGTGTCTCAATTCACTCACTTCTTTTCATTCAAGTGGACTATATTAGTGAACTAATGTAGGGAATAGTGAATGAGGGTATAGGGTGTGATTGGGAAAACAGCCTCTGAGTGTCGACTTTGAGCGCTGTTAATTCACAGTATATTCCTGTAGGCTTGTTTTATTTTCTACGGTATATTACTGTTTTAATGGAAAATGGTATAATATTGTCAGAATTTTACAGCAAGGGTTAACAGTGTATGATTTCGGGCGTTTGTCAGTGATATCGCAAACCGAGTTGTAGCTAGGACAAGTTTAATCTTTAAGATCAGTCAAATTCACCAAAATGAACCAGGTGATTTAGAAGAATTGGTTCAAAAGTATGTCTTGTCATGTTACTGATAACGATACCGATACATCATTTTAATTTCCTTTCTCATACAATGGTGTATGAAATAATCAAAAATGTCATAAATCATTCAGCCTAATCCATTCCTCTACCTGAAGACCTGAGGGTTGTTCCATAAAAGACGCTTAGAAAAGCGGGGATTAAACTCCAAAACCGGACTTGAATGAGCCTAACAAATAAGTTGGGGCTAAAGTGGTTCCATAAAAGGTAATTGAAGTTCACGCAATCTCACTAATTTGATCCAGGTTTATCAAGTCTAGATAATTGCGTGTGCACGCGTTTCTGAAGCAGCCCTAGAGGTCGATCGTGGATCAAATCGATCCACCATCAAACAGCGTATATTTTGTGCTGTTTTATGCGTTTGTGACATGTTTTTTTTTTTCCTCTCAGTGCAAAACTTACATTTTACAGTTATATTCTCCATCTGTAAATGTTAGAAAGTCGTGTATATGTATCAATTTCGCTGCTAATCTTCATATTGAACGAGCGCTGCTGCGCGCATGCGCGCCAAATAGGAGCGCAATAATTCTGACTAAAATATACATTTTGCTTGGAAAATTAATATGCAATATTTTATAACACTAGAAATATCTTCTAATTATAATAATTTATCTTTAGGATGTTGGATAAGTTGCAGTGAACTTCTAGCGAACATAAGTACTTCAGTGAACAGAAGTAGCCTAATTCAGGGAAGATTTTTTTTAAGAAACTAAATATATAAAGATACAATATATAGTTTTGGGTATAGGACCTATGCTACTTAATAAAGATGAGGTATACTTATTTAGAATGCTGAGAATTACAGCTTTTAATGCAATAATTTTTTGGAGAAAGCAAGAATCCCCAGTTTTAAATGAGTAGATTTAGTTTCTAAAGTACATTATGGAGAGGATAACATGAAATTAAGAGCAAATGTATACATTTTGAAAAGATATGTGCAACTCTAAAATCAAAGAATATTCCATAAAATAAAGGAATATATATTAGCCTACATTAACTACATTTTTATATAACCCTCCCTCCCTTTTATTTCTAGTTATTTGTTATTTTATTTATTTACTTATTTAATATTGAATATTTGATATTTAAATAATATTACTTGAACAACTATTAGGAATTATATGTCATTATAAGAGTTTGATATAAATATGTGAATGTTAAATTTGTATTAATATTTATTTATTATTTTTTGTCTTTTACCCCTTAAATCATATGTAAAATTGTCTAACTATGTACTTTTTGGTTATTGTTCTAATCACAAGTTTTTTAGGCTATGTGTTGGTGGGTATTATCACAAAAGAAAAAAAAGTAGAAGGAAAAATAAGGAATATTTATTGGGGGAAAATATGATGTATTGATGAACTGTCAATTTGTATAATTGTGTTAAATGTGTTTATATGTTTATATATATATATATATATATATATATATATATATATATATATATATGCTAAAATATTTGTTATTTAGACATTAGATGTGCCTTATTTAGAATTTTAAACCTACAAGTGTATTTTTATGATAGCAATAACTGTAAAGGGACTATTGTATTGGGTTAAATCAAATGTAGGCTAATATACTGTCAATTACTAAGCTCAGATTCATCTTACCAGTTAAAATTTATACTGTGCTTTTGTAATTATTTATTTTTAATTTTGTGATTTTAACTTCTGCTTTACAAAGCTTTTTTTTTAAATTGTGTTCTAATGTTCTTCTAATAATCATAAACATGTACTACAGCTGCCAAACAAAACCAGAGAGAAATGTATTCATAAATCTTTAAAACAATCTAATTAAATCTTGGGCACAAAACATTCAGCCAGTAAAAAAAAGAAAACCTGTAGTATATATATTGTATTTAGGCCTATATATATATATATATATATATATATATATATATATGTGTGTCTATATTGTCTAATTTATCATTGTAGCCTTATTTAAGTTGATTTTCTGTATAGTGTATTTATTTTTGGACTAATTGTGGTTAATAAAGTCCAATAATGGTATGAGAGAGTGTCAGTGGTAACATCATTGTGTTCTAGTCGGTCAGTGTTAGAGGATCTGTGTAACAACTGAGGCTTAGCCTGACAGTTAGCCTGCCCTGGACCAGGCTAGTTTCCCAGCATAAGTTGCCAGGGTAACTGAGTTTGAACTATTTTAAGTTTGCTTTATGAAACAGAAATCACCGACAATAAGTCTGACTAACCAAAATAAGCCTGGCTTGTATTCTAATCTTGTTTTATGGAACAACCCTCTGATCCTGCTGTGAATAATCAACTCGTTCATTTTTTTAAATGTTTTGGGGTCCTTCACGTGTTAGCCTAGTTAGATTTAATGTCTTTTCAGTTGATTTCATCTAAAGCTGTGGCTGGAAGTCAGTTGTAGTTGTTATTGATATCATAAGGTTTCTTCAATAATCAAACAATCATCAATCAATTAATCACTTAATTATCTCATTAACTCTAACACTGCTTTTGGAGTTTCCCTTATGAACACTGAGCGATGGTAATTCAACACTGGGGAATTTACTGTGTGAAGTGACGTGAAGGATAAACCAGATCTGATTCAGTGGTCATTACATCAGCATACAGACAAAAGCAAAAAACACTGTTTAGACTTACACAGAATAGCAGAGATGAGAGGATGTGTTTTTATAAAACCTGAAATATGAAGAAAAAGTCAATAAAAACACTGAAATCGTATTGGATTGAGTCTGAGAAAACTACATTCATCATACGTTCACAGTGCATAAGCTTTTTGGGGCGATGAGAGCCAACCTTTAAACACAAGAAGAATACTCACCTTTATGTAAGGAAGCCATTGCCAGTTTTGACAGTCCAGTTTATTTGTTTATTCACAAACCAGTTCAGGGGACGAGTTTCCTTTAGAGAATAAACAAATTAGCCATTGCATTTACGTAAAAAAAAAGCTGTTTTCTCTTTGTTTCAAACACGTATATAAAACATTCCACAGCATTTATGATTTTGTTTAAGAGTTAAAATTGAGACTTTTAATTGTCAAAGCATAATGCAATAAAGGATGAAATGATGTTCTTGTGTTTTCCTAGAAATTATATGAATCATCTTAGAATCACAAACTGTTTCCCAAAAACATCAGATCTGAAAATTGTTGTAGATGTACAAGTGCTCTGGAGTTATTAATAAAGTTTCATCCTTAAAAATGTTAGTAAGAGTCCTGACCTGGTCAAAGCCCAAATTACTCAACTATAACTACACACAAATCAATTATAACTACACAACTGTAACACACACACACACACACACACACACACATCAATACGTTATTGACATAAAGAAAGTGATGAGGATCATTATGAGCAGAAAGAAGATCTCACCTGATATAATCTGATATACAGTGATCATCAACCGACACGACTGACTGAATACAAAGTTTGTGTGTGTTGAGATGATATAGTGAAGTTATCTGTCAATCATTTTAATAAGGAAATATAAACAATATAAACTGATCTCCTTCCTCAAATTCAAATACAACTTTCCACACAATGCTACACAACAAAATCCCAAATGTTAAACCAACACTGCTCAGAGCACATATGGCCCCACTCTACAGAGGGTTAAAGTAACACTGAAACAGTGATAAAGTTAATTAGATAATTGAGTGATTAATTAAGTGATGATTGAGCATTAGTGATGAACACCTGCTGTTAACAAGCAGAATAACCAAAGGAAAGAGTCACTATTTTAAGTTACAATTATGGTGTTTTATTATTATTATTATTATTATTTATTATCAGTGTTTGCTTTATGCTGTTTTATTATCATTATTTATTATCAGTGTTTGCTTTATTTGGGCTCTTGTTGGACACTTTTCTATCCCAGAAGGCCACGGGAGAGGATCCGTCAGTGGTCTCTAACTGCCCGCGGACACCTGGTAGCCTGTGTGGAGCCTGTGAGTTGCCCGCTATTCTATTTATTCATTCTATAAATAGCCCTAACTTGCCAGTAGCGATCCACTGTAAATCGGGGCTCCAGACATCAACTAAATTGTATCATTTTGCAACCCCTTTTCATGCCGGTGTGGATAAAATTTTGCACTGTTGCCTCTACAAAATTACATAAATTAAAATGACATAAATAATTTTGGACTATTGTTTTTGAAAACAAGTTTGTTTTTTCTTTTTTTTTCACTGCACAGCAAAAACCCCAGTGTTAAATCAACACTGCTCAGAGCACATATGGTCCCACTCTACAGAGTGTTAAAATTAACACTGAAGCAGTGTTGAAGTTAATGAGATAATTAAGTGATTAATTAAGTGATGATTGGCCATTAGTGGTGACACCTGATGATAACAAGCAGACTCACTGAAGGAAAGAGAAACAAGAACAGAAAAAAGAGAAATACAAGAACTACTGACTTCGAGCCATTATTGCACTTATTATTTTACCAGTTTGACTTTATTTCTGTCATACATCTACACACGGTCTTATTTAGATTTAACAGAAGTTTAGATGGTAATGTTTTATGGAATGTTTCGTTTCATGTCACCATTATGGTGACCAGTGTTTGCTTTAGTTGGGCTCTTGACCCTTTACTTCTTAACATCAGTTTTCCTCTGGCTGCTCCAACTCTGTGTTTATAAAGCATATGTGTTGTGGCAAAAGAAACTGTGACTTTGTCTGTGTTTCCTGAAAGCATCGCAAGCCTAATTTGATCGTACAGACCATTTGTTGTAGTTGGTCTGAGATCAAGTTAGGCTTAAGATGCTTTTGGAAAATGCAGCCCTGGTTATGATTTGATGATGAAATTACTAGTGACCTGATTCAATGATGGCACCCATCATTATAAACTGATTATCCACATGTTTTATTAATTTTTCACTACAGTAGTTACTTCCAGCAATATTTTATTATCTGAAAGTTTTAAAATCACACACAGACATCAAGAATCTACATATGAATCTCAACAATGGTGACAATCAAACAAATGCTTAATGTTGCAGTGCATGATGGGAGCCACCAATCAGAACGCATCAATGGCTCACATCATGCATTGCAGCATGAATAAATTATGCAGCTGAATTTTCCTGTAATTTTCATTGTTTTTCCTGTTTGCTTTTATTTTGCTATTGTTTTGTTCTGACTTTAGTAGCTTGTTTTGTGATGTTCAGAGTTGATCTGTTCGTCACTAGTTTGTTTATTGTCACCATTGTTGAGATTCATATGCTGATTCTTGATGTCTGTGTGTTTTAACACAATAACTTCTTTGCACCAAATATTTTCAAAATTTTTCATATTGCTGTTGGATCTCAAACTGTAGAATCTCAGAGCTACAATCACCAATACTAAAACGAGACATCAAGCATATAGTCAAAGATTTAGACTCTGAATGACATCAGTGAATAAAGTCACTACATGATGATAATGTCATTATCAAAACATATTGTGAGCAGGTCATGTTTTCTCTTGCAGTAACAAATGTGCTTTATAAACACAATGATGGAACAGTCAGAGAAAAACTAATATTAACAAAATGAAAAGAGTCAAGAGCCCAACTAAAGAAAACACTGACCACCATAATGGTAACTTGAAAAGAAAACTTCCATAAAACATTACCGTCTAAACTTCTGTTGAATCTCAAGAACTTTTGTAGATGTATGACAGAAATAAAGTCAAACTGGTAATAATAAGTGCAACAATGTATATATATATATATATATATATATATATATATATATATATATATATATATATATATGCTAAAATATTTGTTATTTGGACATTAGATGTGCCTTATTTTGAATTTTAAACCTACAAGTGTATTTTTATGATAGCAATAACTGTAAAGGGACTATTGTATTGGGGTAAATCAAATGTAGGCTAATATACTGTCAATTACTAAGCTCAGATTCATCTTACCAGTTAAAATTTATACTGTGCTTTTGTAATTATTTATTTTTAATTTTGTGATTTTAACTTCTGCTTTACAAAGCTTTTTTTAGATTGTGTTTTAATGTTCTTCTAATCATAAACATGTACTACAGCTGCCAAACAAAACCAGAGAGAAATGTATTCATAAATCAAAATCTAATTAAATCTTGGGCACAAAACATTCAGCCAGTAAAAAAAGAAAACCTGTAGGATATATATTGTATTTAGGCCTATCTATCTATCTATCTATCTATCTATATCTATATCTATATCTATATCTATATATATATATATACACAGTATATATATCTATATATATATATATATATATATATATATATATATACACAGTATATATATATATATATATATATCTATATATATATATATATATATATATATATATATATATATAGCCTGGCAAGCCAGACCTACATCAAGATGTTAGGTCTGGAAACTCACCATAGACGCGGTTTAATCCGAGGGGCGGGATAAACGGCTGTCTTTCAAATTCCCTCTGCACACAATAGGACAGCGCTTCAACCAACCAGAGCGTTTTCCCAACAGCGGAGCTTAGTTGATAGATTCAACTTTTGCCATATCTGGCCGGCAAAACGACAAACACATCTTCCTTTTTTTAAGAATGACTTAAGTGCCGTTCTTTGCTCTTTTCTCAAAGAAAAACTTAACTCCAAGTCCTCCAGAGTCGCGGCCAAAGCCGATTCGAAAGACCGTTGTTCTCCAGCAGCCGTCATTCTTTGTTTTCAAGTGGCAGCCGTCGCAACTCTGTCGTCATTATGTTAAGCCCGCCCCCGCCTACTCTATACACAACGTGATTGGCCTGACCTATATTGGTCTATATTGTCTAATTTATCATTGTAGCCTTATTTAAGTTGATTTTCTGTATACTGTGTATTTATTTTTGGACTAATAGTGGTTAATAAAGTCCAATAATGGTATGAGAGAGTGTCAGTGGTAACATCATTGTGTTCTAGTCGGTCAGTGTTAGAGGATCCGTGTAACAACTGAGGCTTAGCCTGACAGTTAGCCTGCCCTGGACCAGGCTAGTTTCCCAGCATAAGTTGCCAGGGTAACTGAGTTTGAACTATTTTAAGTTTGCTTTATGAAACAGAATCCACCGACAATAAGTCTGACTTACCAAAATAAGCCTGGCTTGTATTCTAATCTTGTTTTATGGAACAAACCTCATATGTGCTCTGAGCAGTGTTGATTTAACACTGGGGTTTTTGCTGTGTGTGGTAGTGAAGAGCCATGTATGGTTACCTTGGTTACCATGATCTACAAATGTATGCTACTATGGAAGAACAATGGTACATTTAAATGAGCAAATAAAAAACAGAAGCAATTCAGAATATTTAAATATTTAAAAATGAGGTTTTAACACTTTTTACTGATGTAGTTTATTTAAACATTTGCATCCTGACTCAAGCTTTTTTGTGTTACTGTCCATTTCCATGATGAGAAGAAATCAAACATTTATTCATTTAGCAGACGCCTTTATCCAAAGCGACTACAAATTAGTACTAAATTAAGCGAGTCATCGTGAAGAGGCAAAAACAACGCAAGAAGTGCTCAAAATACAAAGTTCAGGCATTGTTCAGAGTAGCATAAGCCATACAAGGGAGGATTAAAGGAAAAGGGATAATTTTTATTTTTTATGAGGTTAAGTGCTCACGGAAGAGATGAGTTTTCAGTTGTCTTTTGAATGTTGTCAGGGATTCTGCATTCCGGATGAGGGTGGGGAGAGCATTCCACCAGCATGGAACCGGGAATGAGAATCTTCTGGAGAGTGATTTTGTTGCTCTCTGTGATGGAACCACGAGAGTTGATCAGTTTATCTGAATATACGGTTTGACACCATTGCTGAGATTCATACGCTAATTCTTGAGAAAAGTTTTTTTTTTTTTTTTTTTTTTTTTTTTAATCAAAACAACTATTAAGAAATCATTTTGATTTAATTGAAAAGGCTAAAAATGTTATGCTGTACAAGGATAGAGCTGCTATAATAATTGTCGGCGCCAATAGCCCCATGGTTAACGCGCTGACATATAGCGCAACTGCGCCTCCGGCGACCCGAGTTCGATTCCCAGCTCGAGGTCCTTTGCCGATTCCCTTCCCCTCTCTCTCCACCCCACGCTTTCCTGTCAAAATCTCTACTGTCCTATCAAATAAAGGCACAAAAAGACCAAAGACATAATAAAAAATAAAATAAAAAAAGAGCTGCTATAATCAATAAAGTAAACCTAACTCAGAAATTATGCTCTTGATGAGTTCAGTGTTTTAGGTCAAATAACAATAATGCTAAAACACAACCATCACCTTCATATCACCCTTTCTCTTCATTCATCTGGCTGTTTTAACTCAGTTACAGCTGACAAACTAAACCTGAAGTTAAAAATGTAAAGGTCATGACTCATGAGCGCAACTAAAACATACACTGATCACCATAATGGTGTTTACAATTTGTGCTTTTCTCCTTCAGTGATTCTGCTTGTTAACATCAGGTGTCTTCAATAATGCTCAATCATCACTCACTTAATCACTATCTGCTTCAGTGTTAGTTAAAACACTCTGAGTGTGGACTCATATAAGCACTGAGCAGTGTTAATTTAACACTGGGGATTTTGCTGTGATATGCCTGCAGTCCAGATCGGTCTCTTATTGAAAATATATAATGACCCATCATGTAGGAGAATCAGACAACAATGACCACAGACTGTTGAGCAGAGGTGGAAAGTCCAGGGGTCAGAAAGTAAAAGTCCTGCCATATATTTATTCCACCCATGAACTCACACAGCAAAAACTCCAGTTTTAAATGAACTCTCCTGGGAGTTTATTTGGCTCCAGACTCAAGAGTGTTAAAGTTAATGAGATAATTAAGTGATTGATTGAGTGATGATTGACCATTATTGAAGACACCTGATGTTAACAAGCAGAATCACTGAAGGAGAAAATCTATTTTTTTAAGTTGCCATTATGGTGATCAGTGTTGGCTTTAGTTGGGCTCTTGAACCTTAAACTAATACCGTTAGATTTTGTTTGGCTGTTCTATCAGTGTTATAACTCTCAGATGAACAAAGAGAAAAGCTGATCAGGTCATTTTGGTTGTGTTTCGACATAATCATCTTTTGACTTGAATCACAAAGCTCATTCAGAGAGTTAGGTTTACCTTGCTGATTACAGCAGTCTATGATTCTACAGTATACTCTTATCCATATAATCAGCATTTTCAAAATAATCCAAAAGGTTTCTTTAAAGTTGTTCTGATCAAACACTTTGAAAAGTTTTTTTTTTTTTTTTTTTGGACACACTGACACCAAGAATCAGCCTGTGATTCTCAACAATGGTGACAATAATAAAGCATGTTGCAGTGCATTCTGGGTACAACCAATCAAAACTCATTCATGGCTCCCATCATGCATTGCGGTATGAATAAATTATGATCTGAATTGTCTTACTAATTTCCTTTCCCTAATTGAATATTATTTTTGTCACCATTGTTGAGATTCATACACTGATTCTTGATGTCTGCACTGTAAAACTTTACTGTAAATTTACAGCGAATTTCCTACAGAATTGTACTGTATTTCCATAATACAGTATTAGGCTGTATATTTTACAGAACAGCTGTAAAAATACAGCACATTTCTGTTTTCAACCCGATAAATTCGTAATACAGTATCATACTGTAAAAGCACTGCATTGTGGGATTGATTTCTTTCGCGCTCAATTCAGTTCAAATGAGACGCGCGCCGACAGTAGCTACTACAGGCAAACTTGATTTGTCAGCGGGATTCAACTGAACAAAATAATCATTCCTGTTAACAAGATAAACAGTGTCTGCGAATCTGTGAGCAATTTTTAAGCTTTTGTGAGCTTCGGTTCGTGTTTCAAACATTAGTTGCCTGTGACGCAGCAAAAAATGGGCGACATTAACGTGCTACATGAAGACGGATGGAAGAATTTGTCATCTGAATAATCTAACCTGCGCCTGTGACGATTAGTGGGATTTAGAGTTTGAGAAGATGGAAAATTGTTCAACTGAGTGATACGGTAAGCCAATATATTTTGTTTTTTTTGCGTTCGCATTTCTACATTGTTTTCATGAATGCTTATTTGGTTTGATTTTGCGAACGCGGTTTACTACCGCGGCCGCGCAAACAATTCACTCTGTTCCACCTGTTTACCAAGTAACGTTAACGTTAACTTCGATATTTCACATAATAGGCAACATATACCATGTTATTTGCATGACCTGCTTTTGATATATATATATATATATATATATATATATATTTTTTTTTTTTTTCGTTTCAGGCTTTGTAGTTAATCTGATGACGGTCCAGTGCTAATGTAAGTGCTTTTAAGTAGTGTTACAGTTATAGTCTAACGTTATGTGGTAAAAAAAAAAAAAAAAAAAAAATGCTATCAAATGCTGTGTCAGTTCTGTGATCGTGCTTTTGAATCGTTGTCAGAATTTTGCTAGCACAAGAAAATCCATGTTCCCATTAATCTGTAATATGTTTTATGTTTTGGTTCTGTTGATCATGGTTGTGCTGAAGATGAATACATTTTTTTTATTTATTAATTCTTTTTAAAAATTGTTTCAGGAATTTGCAACTCTGATGTCCAGCAATCTACATTTGCCAGAGAGTCCACACCTTATTTGGTATGTAAACATTAAAGGTTTAAGTTTAAACCTAAAATGAAAAGCCATCATTTACTCACTCCACTGCAAAATATGTTTTTCTTAATTAGTGTTTTTTTTCTTGTTTCCAGTCCAGATATCTAAAATTCTTACATGAAGAAGCATTTAATTGACAAGTAAAAATTGTCTTGTTTTCTGAAAGAATAAGTCAAAATTTAGTGAGTTTATGCTTAAAACAAGCAAAATAATATGGCAGTGCGTTTTAGTGTTCTAACCCTAATCAATTTTAATTTTTAGGTGAAAATTTTAATTTATAGAACTATGAACAGATAGACAACTACATCGAACCACAGTGGAACCCACAATAGTTATTTTAATTATTAATATTATTTATTAATTCTTTTTCTTTTTTCAATTACAGGTCAATCTCTAAGCAACCAATGCTGGACATTACGTTTGGAAGGTCAAGGTGTGTGTGAAAAGGATCACAGCCTCTTCATCCCTGGCCTGGTCTGACAGCGTGGTTTGCCTCCTCCTAGAACTTCAGCTTGCAGTACCAGGAAGAGGCAGCACCTTGAGTTTGTTCAGAGGTTAGTTATTAGCATATTTGCCATTCATATAAATATTAGACTGAATTGTGACTTGTCTTGACAGTATTTATTAAGCTGACTACTGGTATGAACAATATGGCCCTGGTTTCCATACTGGACTTAGCTTAAGCCAGGTCTAGGCCTTAATAAAATTAGGGTATTAAAGCAGCTTTTATAAAAAATGTCTAATAAAAAAAAAAAAACATTACTGGTGTGCATCTTGAGACAAAACAGTGGCAGTCACATATTTAAGATATGTCAGTGCAAGTTGTTTTCAGTTGAAGGATTAGTGAAAATTCTATCATTAATTACTCACCCTCATGTCGTTCCAAACCTGTAAGACCTTCGTTCATCTTCAGAACACAAATGAAGAAATTAGGTTTCTGAACCAGCCATAGACAGAAACGTCTTTGCAACTTTCAAGGCCCTGAAAGGTAGTAAAAACATTGTTTAAATAATCCATGTAACTACAGTGGTGAAACCTTAATATTATGAAGCGATGAGAATACCTTTTGTGCACAAAAACAAAATAACGACATTATTCAACAATCTCTACTCTTTCACGTCATTCTCCTACGCTGTTGATGTAGTGTAAACAGTGTCAAGTCACCTTCATTTATATAGCGCTTATAACAATATAGATTTTCAAAGCAGCTTTACAGTGATAATAGGAAATTACAGTAACATAGATTGTTTTGGCTTTACAGCAGCTCTAGAATAAAGTTATTAGATCGACTATTTTTGACTGTCAAAATGGCTTGATGGTGTTTTAAGCCCCCAATGGCTCCTTAGAGGCAGCTAACCCTACCCTCAACATTAAACCTACCCATCCCCTCGCTGCCTGGAAGGCGCCGTTGGGGGCATAAAACACTAAACACCGTCAAAATGCCGGCGGACACAGCTTCAGCGAGTTGTTCAAAATCTTTCTTTTTAGTAAACTCTGTGTACACAAACAATGTTCTCAATGCTGGAGTTCATGTGTAGAGCCCCTGGTGATTCTTCCAGCACAGTTTCATGTTGTGTCGAGCCTCCTTAGTGTTTAAAAAAATAGCGATTTTTAATGCTATCATAGTCATGCCCCTAGCACTCCCATTCAAAAGGCAATTTGACCGTAAACGAAAATACGGTCAAACTTAAAAGTGGTGTTTTCATCCTAATTATGCTTTTAAATGGAAGTTTGCCTCGGGTAGATTAACAAAAAGACCCAAGGTTGCATTTTGGCAAGAGTTATCCTTTAATACGCTCCGGCCCACTCATCCTCACAAAACAGTGTAGGAGAATGACATGTAAAAGAAGAGATTATTCAACAATGTCGTTATTTTGGGGTTATTTTGCGCACAAAAAGTATTCTCGTCACTTCATAATATTAAGGGTGAACCACTGTAGTTATATGTACTATTTTACCAATGTTTTTACCACCTTTCTGGGCTTTGACAGTTGCAATGACATTGATGTCAATGGAGGGACAGAAACCTCCCAGATTTCATCAAAAATATCTTAATTTGTGTCCAGAAGATGAACGAAAGTCTTAAGGGTGAGCAATAATGACAGAATTTTCATTTTTGGGTGCAAACATGCATTTTAGTCTGGTAAATGTCATGTTTAACATTATCATGTAGTCATGTATGCAATAAACATTGCAAGGCTTGCAATTAAAGTTAAATTATTTCTGTCACAAAGGTTTGGGCTGGATTCTGGCAATGTGTGCTCTAAATAAACAGAGTCTATGGCTGCCTTTCCACTGATACTCTGATGGACCTGATGAGGGGATGATATTAAAAGTTGTAAAAATAAAACTTTAAATCTGGCAACCCCACTTCCAAAAGTTTAGTTAGTTGACAGTGCACATGTAAACAGACACATTGAATTGATGTATTTTAACCAGGGCAGAAAAAATATCAGTTATTGATCACGACATCCAACATTGCATTTTTTTTCATGTTGTTCAGTTTTATCCAAACAAACTAGTCGTTAAAAACGTTATCTGGTTTCTATTTACACATCTTTTGTGCTGTCTCTCTCTGTCAAAATATATAAACTCAGTCCATAATATTTCATTGTTTTTTTTTTCTTTCTTTTCTGCCTTTTAGACGCTTTCTTGACATCAATCCTGAACGTGGATCAAAAACAAAGAAAGGACAAGTAACTTCAAAGAAAACTGGCCAAGTTGTGCAAAAAAGAACACTGTAAGCCTACAGGTGTCCTCACTTCTGCAAAAACTTGAAGACTTTGAATGGGATTTCGTTTGCACTTGTATGGACTTCAAAACAGAAACAGCAATTCACTGTCGTTATAAAGCTTGGAAGAGCCAGGACATTTTTAATAGAACTCCGATTGTATTCGTCTGAAAGAAGAATGTCATATAAACCTAGGATGACTTGAGGGTGAGTAAAACATGGACTAATTAAAATTTTTGGGTGAACTATCCCTTTAATTAAGTGCTAAGTGTTACCTGTTTGTTGTTAAGTGTTAAAATTGAATTTTATGTTTAAAAAAATTCAGCCAACATGTTCACAGAAGGCAATTTTCTGATCTTTGCTTTTAACCAAAATAAATGTTTTAAAACCCAGAAAATGTTGTTTTCTTTTTCCTAGTGTGACTACTATACAATTTATTGCTGTAGACAAGTTTAATATTGTAAAAGTATGTGGTATATACTGTATTTGGTAATTACAGTGGAGTACTGTAAATGCTGTTTACTGTACTAGTGCTGTAAAAATACAGTATGTGGCTGGCAACCCAGCTGCCAGTATTTTACTGTAAATTTACAGTACAACATTTTACAGTACAATACTGTAAAGTACTAGTTCTGTAAAAATACAGTATGTGGCTGGAAACTCAGCTGCCAGTATTTTACTGTAAATTTACAGTACAACGTTTTACAGTACAATACTGTATATGCAGTTTACAGTACTAGTTCTGTAAAAATACAGTATGTGGCTGGCAACCCAGCTGCCAGTATTTTACTGTAAATTTACAGTGAAAAGTTTTACAGTGTGTGTGCGCCTTAAAGAAAGATTTTTTTTTTTTTTTAATATCAGAACAACTTTTAAGAAATCAATTGGATTATAATGACAAATCTGCATATTATTCTGTAGAATCACTGTGATGCTGTTATGACCAATATACATTTAAGTCAGAGATTAGACTCTAAATGAGTTCAGTGATTCAGGTTAAATGATGATTATGTTAAAATATAACCAACACCTGTTCACCTTTTCTCTTTGTTCATCTGGCTGTTATAACTCAGATACAACAACCAAACAAAATCTAAAGTTAAACATTTAAAGGTCAACTGCCCAACTAAATCAAACACCGATATCCATAATGGTAACTAAAATTGTGATTTTTCTCCTTCAGTGATTCTGCTTGTTAACATCAGGTGTCTTCAATAATGGTCAATCATCACTCAATCAATCACTTAATTATCTCATTAACTTTAACACTCTTGAGTCTGGAGCCAAATAAACTCCCAGGAGAGTTCATTTAAAACTGGAGTTTTTGCTGTGTGAGTTCATGGGTGGAATAAATATATGGCAGGACTTTTACTTTCTGACCCCTGGACTTTCCACCTCTGCTGTTGAGCAGATGTCAGGTGAGATCGGGCAAATATTCCACTTGCAAAACTTTGATAATTAATATCCTTAATTTGACAAAATGCCCCAACTATTCTGGAAAGGGGTTTGTAGTTATTTTAGTCGATACAGTTTTAAACATGGATATTTTTCTCACACGAACGCATCGCTTCACTTCAGAAGGCCTTTATTAACCCCCGGAGCTGTGGAGCACTTTTATCATGAATAGATGCGCTTTGATGGACTTCAAAAATTATAAAGCTATTTGATGCCGTTATAAAGCTTGGAAGAGCCAGGATCACTTCAGGGTGAGTAAATCATGGGCTTATGTTCATTTTTGGGTGAACTATCCCTTTAAGATATAATTTCTGTGAACTCTTTTGGTGTTTAACAGAGTGCCGTTAGTCATTTTTGCTACAGTTTGATGTTGATAACATCAGTTCCCTATTAATCCTATTTGTATATTTCTTTATTATTTGAGAAGCCTAAGGGTATGAGTGTATTGTTGTTTTCTCCTATTCATTAGTTAGATAAAGAGGCAGGGTAGGCCATTGTATGTTTTGTTTCTCTTTTTTTTATTTGTAGGGAAGTTCCTTTTCTCGTGGGGAAGTTAGTTTCTGTTGGTTTATTGTTTTAGGCACGAGCTCAGCCCTGAAGGTTTTGCTTCCAAACTGTTTGGTTGTTTTTTCTAATTTCTCTCTTTTTTTTAAAAAAAAGTTGTTTTGTTAAAACTACAAATATCACTATGAAAACGATCTAGAGAACAAGAAAATAAAATAAAAAATGGGGTTTGTCATTTATGTTACACCCTAACCTAAACCAGGGACTGTTACATTCATTGATTCTGCTGATCATGTGTTCACCAGTGTCTGAATTCACTCACTTCTTTTCATTCACTCTATCAAGTGAGTGTGTAGTGTGTGCTTTGGAACAGCCTCTCCCTAATAGCAGACCAACACTCAATCTACATTTAATCAAGGTTCAAACTTAACATTGATTTTTCATCAGGTTTGCACACTGAAATATTGTTATTTCAATGATGAAAAGTAAATCAAGATTAACATAAAATCGATATTTGTTCAACTTAAATTAAATTATTATTTTACATCGAATGAACAATTCAAATCAATCTTGCTTTATGTACAACAGGATCTTAATTAAATCTTAAATAAATAGAATAAATCATATTTTATTTATATGCCGGTGAATCACACCCACACTCTAAAAAGAGATGTGTTAACACACAGCATGTGTTGATGGTAGTTTGACACATGTTGTGTAGATTTTTAACACACAATGTGTGTTAAAATGTAACTCTGGATAGAATAGCACTGGGTGGAGGAGAGTTTGTGTTTATGAAAAAAAGTATAGGTATATTTTATATGGTATCCCATCAAATACTCTAAAATAAATAAAGCAATACATTCAAAATAAATAAAATCTTAATTCATAAAAACTTAAAGATTAAAGGGTGTTTTTTGGCAGCCAATCACATCATGCCTCTTTTTCAGGTCTTATTGAGAATGAACAGGTTTTGGTGTTGACGATTCATTGAATGTTTCATTTAAAGTCACCAGAATCGTGATTAGTGTCAGCTTTATTTGAGCTCTTGACTCTTGACTCTTTAACTTTAGTTTTCTCTGTTTCCTCTATTTGTGTATCATTTTGCACCTTTGAAGCAGCAGGAATGTCTATGAGAAAAATGTATGACCAGTACAGTACAGAACATTATCATCATGCAGTTTTGCTAAGCTCAGCAAGGGTTTAATATCTGAAAGATGAGTTTAATATCTAAGATGACTTTTTAAAGGTTTAGCAAGGTCAGTATATTGCAATTTGTTTTTAAATACTTTCTGCATACAGGATCTTATAGTCTGCGATATCAAACAGACCTCAAGAATCAGCACATGAATCTAAACAATGGTGACAAACGAAAAGCTTCATGTCGCAGTGCATGCTGGGTGCCACCATAGTACAAAACGCATCCATGACTCCCAGCATGCATTGTGGCATGAAGTTTGTCACCATTGTTGAGATTCATGATGTCTGTGTTTGACTAGTTTCTGCTGCAGCTCAAAACTTCCTGAGAACATTTTTTTTTTTTTAAACCATTCTGCACTGCTGGACAGTACATAAATAAAATAAAGGCAAAACATCCATATTTTCATAAACTTGATCAGATCAGCACTTGCTGATTATGACATCACCAAGAAACATTTGATCATATTTTTTCTCGCCATAACAAATGTATTTTATTAAAATACAGTTAAAGCAGCAAGAGAAACACTAAAAGAAGAGTAAAGGGTCAAGAGCTCAAATAAAGGAGCCATTAATCACGATTCTGGTGACTTCAAATAACACATTCAATGAAACATCAACATCTAAAACTCAGTTAATTCTCAATAAGAGCTTGTCTATGTAGATTCATGATGTCTAAACCATCCAAATGTTCAAATAAACTCTTTATTAAACACCACTGGACTCCATAAAAACAAGTTAACAATATGTTTCAGTGTTCATCCAAACACTCAGTTGTAAAAACACAGGAAGTAACTGGCAAATACACACCGACTACAGTCACATGTGACACATATCTGACACAAGTTGTGTAACTATAACACATTAGTGTGTAAAAGGTTTCAACACACTTCTGTGTAAGAGGAATAACACATTAGTTGTGTTAAAGGTAATACAAAATGTGTAGTCCTTATAAACACAGAGATGTGTTAAGAATCGACACAGGTTATGTGTTAAATTTGACACAACATGTGTTGTCCCTGAGCGCACACACTACATGTGTTAAAATCTACACAACATGTGTTGTCCCTGAGCACACACACTACATGTGTTAAAATCTACACAACATGTGTTAAAATCTACACAACATGTGTTGTCCCTGAGCACACACACTACATGTGTTAAAATCTACACAACATGTGTTGTCCCTGAGCACACACACTACATGTGTTAAAATCTACACAACATGTGTTGTCCCTGAGCACACACACTACGTGTTAAAATCTACACAACATGTGTTAAAATCTACACAACATGTGTTGTCCCTGAGCACACACACTACGTGTTAAAATCTACACAACATGTGTTAAAATCTACACAACATGTGTTGTCCCTGAGCACACTCACTATGTGTTAAACCAGAGCTCAGTGGCTGAACCAGAACGACACCGGTCACACTCGGGTCAATGGAAGGGTTGATGTGAGCTAACCTGCTCTTAGACCAGTCGCTCTATGAACCACCTTCCACTGTATGAGCCTGTGACGTGCACAAAGAGAGGAGTAAACACTGTTCAAAACTGCTTTCCATGTCTCCTCATTAATGTCATTACCAATGTCTTGACCAGATGATGCATAGATTGTGTTATGTCCTATGGAGTAATTATATTTTTAACATCATCTGTGTCAAGCCACTAGGTGGCAGTAATGGTCGTTTTTCATTAAAAAGCTTATTTTACTTGTCATGTCAGTTGCTAACCTGCTGTGATTTATTACAAAACTTTCATTTTATTTCTTTTTGTTGTTTATCTGATGTTTCTCGCGTAAATATTGTATATAGACAAAACTTAGAAGTTCTGGGGAGTGGGTGCTATTTTTATTTTTGTAATAGTATGCTTTTCTCCTGTTCAAAGTAGAGAGGGAGTCAGGGAACTATTTTGTTGTTTCTTTCCTTTTCTTTCATTAAGGTAAGTGTAGATTGATTCCCTATAGTTAGAGGTAATTTTTGTTTGTTTTTATGGCTTTTCCCACTCCTGAAGTTATTTAACACTTGCTATACTTGTGTTACACCAATACACCTTCACATTTCTGTTGCTTTTAGTATGTAACTTTTGGAGCCAAAGTTTTGTTTTATGTTAATACTTTAGTTATCATTAACTGTAATGTTGCTTCCTCTATCCTAGACTGGGTGGAACGTAACAATTGTCAGAAGATGAAAAAAGCAAATGAACAATTATATTCACTAATTCAGAAATTGACCCTTTAACACAAGGATCCACACATGAAGTCCAAATCCGAAGGGAGGGGCACATTGGGAAAGTTGATAGGCTAAATGCTTTAATGCACAAAATCTCTAATTTGTGAATACCTAAAAAAAAAAAAAAAAATGCTGTCCAATAATATATTTGGAAATTAGGAAGAGCCAGACTACTAAATTCAGATTGCCTTATTATTCCAAATGATATAGAAAAATCAAATGCAACAAAAAAGGACTTTAGAAAAAAAAATCTGAATGCATTGAAAAAAAAAAAAAAAAAAAAAAATGGCAAGCACGCTCGTCTTTATACAGTTAACCCTACCAACTAGAGAGATAAGTGTGGAAACTGGATGGATGGATGATTCAGCTGCAGGCGCCATCTTCTGGCGAGATGTGGGAATTAATTCGGCTCGGCTGTCACAGTGCATTATGGGTATTCTCTATCTGTTGAGTGTACAGGGGGCAATCATTCGGAAAACACTGAAGCTTCCCCGGGCGCCGCCATTGATTAGCAGACCATCACCTGCAATTAGCATTCCATTGACTCCCATTCATTTTGGCGTCACTTTGACAGCGAATAACTTTACATCTGCTGCGTTTAAAGACTCCATTTGTCCATTATTTCTAAAGAAACACGAAAATGTATAAAAGGCTCCATTACCTTGTATCTTACGTTATGGCCCTGTAGAAGCAGTTTTTGTAAAAATAGGCTAACGATTGCATCATACCCACGCGACTCTCTGTCGCACAGTAGAGAGATTACCGTATGGACAGGAGGAGAAGCTCGCGGGCAATCGGGGGGACGTGGAGGCAAAATGACAAAATAATTAATCAGAATACTTAGCAAAAGTTTCTCCTGCTCCAAGCTCATGAACACCTCCTTCTCACGCTCTCCGTCTCTGCAAGTTTCGGAAGGGAATGATTCAGATTTCTCTTGGCACAGCTACTAGAAGACAGACGGGTTGCTCACGTCACATCTACGTCGTCAAGCTCAGTTTGAGTCTGCGCAGTACGCTCAGCCATCAGGAAGTGAGAGCTTCTATTTGACTTCACTTTTCTCTGTTGAATCCGCTTGTCCATTTCTTTTACTGTCTATGAGCGTATTTAAGTTGCACACTCATTATTTCAGTGCATAGTGGGATTGAATGAGTGCACTCGATAACGTCCACTATGGTTTAGGACACCACTACAAATAACTGTCCCGTCAAATAGTGCCCTATTTAAGGGTGTAGGGGGCGATTTCAGACACAGCCTCAGTTTTTGAATACTCTTGAAGTCCTTGATTAGCTTGTTCAGCTGTGTTTGGTTAAAGTCAGAGCTAAACTCTGCAGGGTTGTGCATTCAGGATCTGAGTTTGAAACCCTTGCTTTAGTGTATAGAGAGAAATAAATAAATACGGTCACAACGCAGCAAGCACATGGCACGCAAACTATAGCCTATATCATTTTTCTTTTACACACCCGAACACGAGACTATTTACTAAACATTAACCTGAGCCCGACGGGTCCCAAAAAACTCACGGGTTTTGAGTCGGGTTCGGGTTAATGTTTAGTAAATAGTCTCGTGTTCGGGTAGCAGACCTCTACTCTGCGGACATCAGAGACTTATTTTACATCTTGTAAAAAGGGCCATTATACCACCCCTTTAAAGGTGACATATCATGAAAATCTTTTTCCGTGTTTAAGTGCTATAATCGGGTCCCCGGTGCATCTACCAACCCAGAAAATGTGAAAAGTGACAATCCAGTAACTTTGATTTGGTAAGGCTTCTCTGCATGCATGTCAAAAATAAGCAGATCAGATTTCACTCCCCTTCTGACGTAGAAAGAGGATCTTATTATAATATTACAGCCCCTTAATCTGCACGTTTCCCACGGCGCCGCCATTTGGTTTACGCAAGCGACAACAGTGTAACCAGTTCTAACGCAATGGCAAAAGTTCCAGCAAAGCAAGCAAACTGTTCTGTCGTTGCTGCACAGACGAGCACTGAACACTATTTAGGGTCTAAAAGTTTTAGGGTCTAAAAGTTGCAGCCTCTTCTTGAGTCTCTCTGTAAGGCTGTAATCCGCTACTGGTTATTTCTGAGATTTTGGATGACTGAGATTCGCATGTTTTGTTATTGTATCCGAAGCTCATGTAAAGGATCGGCCCTCTTCTGAACGGAGGCGGGGAGCAGCAGCTCATTTGCATTTAAAGGGACACATGAAACAGAGCGTTTTTGCTCACACCCAAAAAGGGGCAACTTTGACAAGCTAGTGTATGATCTGGGGGGTATTTTGAGCTGAAACTTCAGACACATTCTGGACACCATAGATTTATGTTACATCTTGTGAAAAGGGGCATAATATGTCACCTTTAAATACCCAGACCAGAACGAAAGAGTTGTAAATATTTACTTACAACACAAATATTTTTAGATTTGTTGGGCCTACTCTTGTGCCTCAAAGGGTCACACCTGGTTTTACCTGGTATTGACCACTCAACAAGAAGTTGCTTTATTGCTAAGACCTGAGGGAAAATAGAGCAGGGGCGGTTTCTTCATTAGGGCGATTGGGCGACGCACCACCAAAGTGTGAAAGGGACTTTTTCAATCACATTCACAATCTCATTCAACCACAGAGTTACGCTAGCCGTCACTGTCTCTGGATATAGTCCAATCAGCGTCATGTCACGTTCTGTGGAGTACCGCCTCTTTTTGGGCGATTTCACTCTGGCTGAGAATCGCCCAGAGTGTTCCCATAGACTTACATTCAAAGATGTTTTTTTTTCGAACTGCAGGCACTGCAATGCATTCTCTATGGGTTCCGGGAGGGCTCGCACTAACGTGCTTACGTCATCATACGTATCCTTCACTTGTGCAGCGATGGGAACAAACATACACTATTAAAAATCTTTAAGACGAAGTGACAAATAATATTTGAAAACAATTTTGAATTTGAACAACAAGAACAAATGAAACACTACTTTAATATCTTTATCAAATGTGATTAAAAAAATACAAATAAAAAAGAGAACGAGAGCGAGAGCGACTGTTAGGACATCTCGCGAGTTGAGGCCAGTTGAACTTGAACAACGTCATGGCGAACGCAGTTAATTCTTTCGTCTGAATGCACTGGCTATGCTTTCCATGGAGAGGGAACTAGTCAGGAACATGCCTTTAAATGAGAGATTAATTGATCACTTTGCTACTTTGAAAGAGAGAAGAGCAAAATTTCAGTACAAGTAAGCAGTGTATTAAGCGAGTAATGTGATGTAAGCAGTGTAATAATAGTGAATAGTGTAACTGTGAGTAATGTGCAGGGTTCGTACGGGTGCTTGAAATCCTTGAAAGTGCTTGAATTTTGATGTGTTTAAGGTTTGAAAAGTGCTTAAATTTTGGATAAAATGCTTGAAAATGTAACTATATCTCTTTCACAACAAATATTTATCTGACGGAATAGTTCGTTTATTAAATGGAGAAATAAAATAGCCCTTCAGATTCAGAGTGATTTGCTCTACGCTGGCCAGAGCAAATAACGTTAGCGTAAATAGTGAGTTATGTGATTTCAGTTGTTTCTTATTAAATTGAAATTGGAGTAAACGTTTGTGGAAATTCGCATCTTGGCTGGGCTTTGTTTGAATTGATTTTAACTTGCTGCTGAATTGTTAACACTCATAGAAAAAAACAAGGAGATTTATTTATTGTAAATAAATATTTATGTATTTGTTAGTATCACTTTATTTTTCATTAATATTAAAGTAGTGAAGTTGCCTTTACATGCTTAAGCTGTTAATTTATCCATTGCATGGGTGGACCTTATCCTTATCAATCATCCAAACATTTGCCCCCCCTGAGAGATTTTGCAGGAGCCGCCACTGAAATAGAGAGTTAGGGGAGACAAGGCTCAGCTCGGGAAGAAGAGATAAGAATGAGCCAGATGGATTAGATTCAGATTAGCAAGCTTTACTGTTTTATTACAGGTTAGGATTCTCAAATTCAGTCTTAGTGGAAATACATCCTTACAATTTCAGTGGCACGCTGGCAATGTTTGCATATTGATAGAGGGTCACCGTGATTTTGCCAAGTAAGACATGTTCCAGGATCAACATTTTGTTGATCCTGGAATAACATTCCTGCCCCAAAATTTAGTCCTAACCCTATCCCTATCCCTACCCCTAAACCTAACCCTACCCAAACTTTTCCCTAAAATCAGAGGGAAATGATAGGTGAATGACACTGATGTTGAAGCACCTCACCCTGGTTTTAAGCCTAAACTTGACATAAACTGTAAACTTGTTCCTCAAATCTGATTGGTTGATTGGAAAGTTGTTCCAGGATCAACAAAGATGTTGATCCAGGAACATGTGGTACTTAGTGAAATCACGTTCACCATTGATGGAGGTTGAACTGATGTCTAGGAGTAGTGACATTGTCCAAGATCAAAGAAAAAATATTTTAGAATAGCCATGCAAAATATGATTATACAAACTATAGCTAACTAAAAAAGCTAGCAAAATTAATATAAAAAGAGATAAAAAATAATAATTAAAAAAAATCCAACCTGGCACCCCTTGTGGTCATATGAGGAAGTTACAAATACTTGTCACTTTTGATCTTATACATATCAGGTTTTCACTGGTTGTCTGAATATCCTTTCTTAAAGGGGTCATGAATTGAGAAGTCAAATTCTCATTGATCTTTTGACATATAAGAGGTCATTAAAAACATCCTGTAATTTTTTTTTTTATTGAAACCAAGCTCAGAAAACGACTTGTTTTGGAATTTGTGACATTATGATGTAATAGTGCGACGAAAGACCGCCTCTGCAGAAGAAAATGAAGTCCTACTTCTACTTCATTGCCTCTTTAGCCCCCCCCCCCCCCCACTGATTCACGCATGTCATGCAGTAAATACAAGAGATGTTAACACAGGACTACTCCTGCAACAAAACCATAGAGGAGTACAAGACATCTTTGCATTGCCATCCTTGTGATCCTAAAATTAAGCGTAGATTAACTTTTTTATAACTAAATAGTTGTAGTATTTACACATTTAGCGGGGATGTTGAAAAATATTTGAATATGCAAAACTGTTACCCAATCATAGCAGTGGCTGTTTACTTCCAAGTCTTGACTGTAACATGTCTATAAAAACTGAGTGTTTCAAAGAGAAGGTCAAAAACAGGATAGAAAATAGATTATACTTCTACATTAGGATGCTTTGTGATGTAACAATCTTGATAATATTACGAGTGGACTTCAGAGAACATTAAAAATTCAGTTCATGACCCCTTTAATACTAGGATCAGAGATTCTCATAGAGTTCATGTGACTGGCCCACACTGAGCTGTACATTCCCATAGACTGTATGTACTTGGCTCTTTGGGACTTCAGGTCTGTTGATAGGTTTCACTTTAGTTCTCTTGTCTGTGTTAGGAATGCCATTCTCGTACACACTCTCTTCCTGCATCAAGAAAACAAAAGTGCACTAGTAATATGTCTGCTGGGTTATTGCATATACGGAATGATAAGTTGGGTTTTTAGGTTATTTGGTCATATAGGTCAGTGAGCGACTTACCAAATCTTTGGCATCATTCATATGTTCATCTCTGCCTTTATTAAGCTTGTTGACAGGCGTCACACTGCCTATGGAAATATCAAAACAAAGAAATACATTGGTCAATAGACTTTCTATTGTTTTAATTAAGCTGATAGTAGACATGGCTTGTTTATTTATACCTTTACTTGCTGATATCTTGCGAACAGCGATCAATCCAACTACAAATATGATCACTGCTATGACCAGACCAACGACAACATATGGTATGTATGTGTTCGAGGATGCTGAGGAAGAGATGGAAATACATTTTTGTGTCATTAAAGTCATTCAGATAGTCGTCATCTGCATCATTTCCCTCCAATTAAAGGAGCATTGACTTGTTGATGTACTCAAGTACACTGTAAAAAAGTGCCAGGAATTTACAGGATTAAAGTAATTATTACTAGAGCTTCTCAATGATTTTAGGGGAATACTACACTGTTAGACCTTACCAGGTTTTTTTACAGTAAAATACTGGCAACACTGTTGCCAGTAATTTACTGTTAATTGTGCAGTTCTTTACTGTAAAAATGCACTAAAACTTGAGTTAACTAATTTCACTTGCAGAAACCGACTGCCTTTAATTGACCAACTGTCATTTAAATGTTTTAACTAAAATTTGTAATGCATTAATAACTTGAACAAAGTATTACTGTGAACTTATTTCATTTGAAACCACAAAAAAACTTTGGTAAATAAAGAGATTTCCACTGGACCAGCAACTACACAGTCACCACCTTTTAAATAAAGCAACATGCAGCAAATCATCAGTGTTTGTAGATCTTCTCCTGGACTGAAGCACAGGCTCTACTCTTCTGCACAATGGTGACCCAACAAATTCATTTTACAGTAAACTACTGGCAACAGTGTTGCCAGTATAAACCTGTTTTATAACTTACAGTTTATTACTGTTAAAATACATTTTGTGGGTGTGTCTTTTTATCTTACACTGTTAACCCTTTCAACCCCACAGGGAAATCCACACTACAAAGAGTAAAAGTAACATTGAGATGGTGTTGCAGTGAGATAATTAAGTGAATATGTACGTGATTGTTGAGCATTAGTGATGAACACCTGCTGTTAGAACAGAAAATAGAGAAACACAAGAACTACAACTGACTTCCAGCCATTACACATTATTACACTTATTATTAACCAGTATGACTTTATTTCATACATCTACAGAAGTTGTTATTAAGATGTTTAATTGAAAATGTTTGGTTTGAAGTTACCATTATAGAGATCAGTGCTTGCTTTAGTTGGGATGCTGATGCTAAAACATTAGTTTTTCTTTTGCTACTTGAGCTGTGTTTTTGCAAGTCACACTTGTGCACACACACAGTTTATGAATGATTGCGGTTATAATGATTATGATGACAAAATCATCATATTGCCTGTTCATTCACTAAGGAATTCATCCTCAATCAAAAGTGTTACATTACCACCACTGTGAAACCACAACAATAAATTACAATGATTCATTTTTTTTAACACATCATGCATAACCAGAGAAACAGAGCTACACTGTCTTTTAGAAACACAGAGATATCACAATTTAGCACATTAATCTCAACAATGGTGGCAATATATATTTTTTTATTCATGCAGCAGTGCATGCTGGGAGTTTTATATTATCCTGGAACCCAGCATGCATTGCGCCATGAAACTTTTGATTGTCACCATTGTTGAGATTCATGTGCTGATTGTTGATGTCTGTGTGGGTCTGAGTCAAACAGGTGTTCAAAAATGTTTTAATGCACTATATGATTACGATATTCTTCAGAAGACCTTATTATAGTATTGATTTTATGTTGTAGATTTACAGATATGCTAAATAGGAAATACCCATAAATTCAAAGAATAAATACAGAAAAAATCAGAGAATCAGACATGTCCAGGATGATTATGACATCATCACAAAAGCCAAAAACACCTGATTAACTTCCTCTTGGCTCTTTCTTGCCATAACAAATGTGCTTTTTAAACTCACTGTTACAGCAGCCAGAGAGAGATGAATGGTAAGAAGTCCAGGGACAAGAGACCAACTAAAGCAAATACTGATCTCCATCATGGTGACAACAAACTTTATTATTAACTCTCTGTTAATTCTCAACAAGAACTTTTGTACAAGTATGAAAGAAATAATCGTAAACTGGTTTCACACTCAGTGTTCCTGGAAGTCAATTGTAGTTTTTGTGTTTTTCTTTTTCATTCAGAGTTCATTCACTCTGTCAAGTGGACTATATTAGTGAACTAATGTAGGGAATAGTGAATGAGGGTATAGGGTGTGATTGGGAAAACAGCCTCTGAGTGTCGACTTTGAGCGCTGTTAATTTACAGTATATTCCTGTAGGCTAGTTTTTTTTTCTATGGTATATCACTGTTTTAATGGAAAATGGTATGATATTGTCAGAATTTGGCCTTTTTTACAGCAAGGGTTAACAGTGTACTGTATTTCTCCTGGTTGTATAAATTATTTTTACAGCGTTAAAGCAAAGGGCAAAAGAGTTAATTTCCATAAACTGCCACTAAAACGGAGAACGTACAGCTTCACTGGCTAGCGGCACTGGAAAGGAAGAACCCTTCAATGGGCGCTGATGTCAGAGAATGCAGTGAGCAGTTTTTGGAGGAAGATTACATTGAGGAAAATACCTTTGATTCGGGCAGTTTAGTCATTCGCTGCACCAACAAACTTAAGCCTGAAGTTGCTCCGTTTGTTTTGAATTTTTCTGGCTATAGCTTAACGCGCGCTCTACCGACCGCTCAGCACTCGCCGGTACCAATCAAGTTTTCGCTGCATTCACAAATCTCCCTTCATCACACTATTGTTTTTCTCCTGCGAGGAACAGAACATGAAGACACTCTAGTCTATAGTTATTGATGTTATTCAATAGTTACAAACTATTTGTGAAAGGTTGTTTTAAATCATTAAAAATATATTATTTTTTTTACAGTGGAAGAAAACAGCACTCCGTCAATGCACTGATTTAAACTGTTTATCAGAGTGAATGAAAGAGAGAAACATGATGTTATCATTTCATTCTACTAAATAATGACCCTGCAGCTGATTGTGACAAATTTATAGCCTTACAGTAGGGGTGGAACGGTACACAGAAGTCACAGTTCGGTTCATACCTCGGTTCAGACATCACGGTTCGGTACAATGGAGGGAAAAGCAAAACAAAAATGCAGAAGGCATTTTTATAAATGTCTTAAGCCCTGTATTTTTAAATACGTATTATTAATAAAGTAAAGGCATAGAACCAGTTTATTTGTAGTGCATTGCCAATAGTTTTATATAATTAGTTTATTAATTAAATTAATAAGAAGACAAAAGACCCTGAGATGTGTTTGGTAATTGTACCTGAATGAATTTAAAATTAATTTGCTCAAATTAATTAATTAACTCTAACTTTATTCTCAACTGAATTATAAATAATTTATTTCTGTATAAAATAATACTACCATTAAAAAAAACATTTGATTTTCTTTTTTAATCAATGTAGAATGTGTAACTTAAAAATAAACAGATTAGTGCTCTGTTTGAGGACAAGAAATGAAAACCAATGCAATATGATGAATGTCCATGGCACCCACAGACTGTGTTTAAATGGGGATGGATAAATAGATAAGATAACAGCTGTCATGACTCATGAATGTTTTGCTTATCAAACGGAAAAGATATATAGTTCAGAATTTATTTCCCCCGTTTATGTACAGCTCAGATCTAGAATTCTGAAGTGACAAAGCTGTAATAATTTTTTTATGAATTAACCAGAGCGAGAGAGACAGAGCAAGAGAGAGAGTGCGTGTAAGTGAATGACTTAATTTTGAAGCTTGTTGGTTTAATTAATTGTAACTGACTGGGAAACCGAAGTTTTCCCAAACTTGTGATTTTAAAGAGGCCGGCGGGTCCTCTAACTCTTGTGGGTCGCCACCACTCGCATCCTTAGTGCTGCTATCTCACTCTGACTCACTCACTGGACCGTCGACCTGACAAAAAACTGCATACATAGGCTCGGCTACATAGGCTTATAAAAATACTATAGTTACTACTTCAGAGCTAAGGCGGGGCTACAGATTACATGTCCCTAAAGAACCCACATATCTAACAGTAGTTCCGCATTACATTAATTAATTTGCACGCGAGTTTTATTTTTTTTTTATACCGTGTATTCTCTGTATATAGTCATGTGACTTACACAGAGATCAAGAATCAGTGTGATGGCCGCACTAGCAGCCACACATGGAAACAACAATAACTTACGGTGGTAACTCTTTCATTTGTTTTGAGCACATTACATACTATACAAAATAAATAACTGGACACACACTTTAGTTTTAAAAACAGTTTTATTGGTTATTTGACTTAGTTTTCTATTTGGGTGCACACATTTAGTTAACTTTGCCAATTTAGCTCATTTCAGGTTCATTATTTTTAAGCTACGTTCTGTGAAATTAATATCTTTCTCTTTGAGTTACCAGTTATTGGGGAGTTGCTGCTGGCGGTCTCTGGCTGGCTGACAGGCAAAAGGACTTTCAACTGACTCTCAGCTGTTTAAATAGGGGAATGGATAATTGGACTGCGCCATGTTTTCCCATATCATGGGGGTGGCAGAGTATTCCATTTTTGAGTTGTGTTCTTTTCTTTGTTAGTTATATTTTGTTGTTATAATTATTTAATTGATTTATCTTTGGTTCATATCAGGTAGCGTTGGTTTAACGTGTTGTAGTTATTGTGGTTTGTTTATATATTATGTGTTTTGTTGACCCCCTTTTGTGTCAGAATGGCCTGATCAGCCACTATTTAAGTTTTCCCCATGTCTCAGTCTAGTAGGTCTGTTTGGGTTGTTCAGCCTATGTTAAGGTTATGTTACCTGAGTTAAGTTCTGTTTAGTTGATCTCTTTTATGGGCCCAGAATTTTCTGTTTTTCTTTAGCCCTCAAACCGTATTCACTTTATAGCCCTTAATTCTGTAATTGTGGACAAATGTGGGCACAGAGGACTCAGATGTGATCCTATTTTTTATTTATTATAAATGTTATATCACTGTCTTCGATAAAATTTTGTCTATCCATTTATGGTGTGTTTTTTTTATTTTGGGGGTATTTTTGAATTTATTTACTTCAAAAAGTACCATATTTTCTATGTAAATTATGCTTATTTTTTTTGAGTGTGAGTTTTTGCCATGATGAGAATGTTGTACAGGATCAGCCCTTCATTTGTGTGTATGTTAGATATGCATTGTTAGATATGGATCTATTGATTTATTTTTACAAAAAAACAAGAAGAATGCTCTAAATTACAGTTTTTCCCATTCATTTCTATGGGTGCCCATTTTTGACCCAAATACAAGATTAAGGAGTTTTTTTTTTCACCCACTTAACATTGTAGAATTGAGTCAAAAAAAATTGTGTGTGTTCAGGAGGCAAACTTAGGAAAATTAGCCAAGTCTTGTACCGCTCAGATCAAGGGAAGTATTTTTTTTAAAATAAATCAAAATTATTTTGCCCACATTTGTCCAGAATTCGGTTTTAGGGTTAAATTAGTGGGGTTTTTTTTTGTTTTTGTAAATAAAAACCTATATTTTTTTGAAAACCTATTTTCTGACTCCTCATGCCTGCCAGCTTGGTCTCTCACAATCAGCATATGAATCTCAACAATGATGGTGATAATTTTTTTTAGATAAACAGATCAAATCTGAACATAACATAAGCTTCTAAAAAGTCACACCAAAAACAGCACACGTAAAAGAAAATATTGAGAATCAAAGAAAATCAGTCAAACAATTGAGCTGCATAATTTCGTTTTGCCGCAATGCATGCACTGCAGCATGAAGCATTTCATTGATTGTCACCATTGTTGAGATTCATATGCTGATCCTTGATGTCTGTGTCTAAAGGCCTGTTTGGATGGGATGAGTTTAACATGGAGAGGTAGGATAAAGTAATTATAACTAGAGCTTCTCAGTGATTTTAGTCCCATCCGAATGTGCCATCTCAGTGATCTCTACGGACAATGTAAGTAAAGATTACGGTGACGTTTACCTTCTGTAAAAAGGTCCAGATAAATGACTTCAGGCAATACTAATCCTGTGCGATAGACCTGCTATAAATATGTACGTAAATGATCCGTCATTTCTGGTTCAAAAGCAGTTTTTTTGCGTTATTTGCGTTATAACTGTTATAAAGGTTATATGTGTTTGCGCACATTATATCAGTAAGCTATACGCACATGGCGACAGGGAGGTGACGGCGGTGCATAAATCGAATTACCCCTCCCACTTCTGCTATTTTTACTGTGATATCTTATCCTGTGCTAATTGGCCATTATTATTACAGACGTCCTGTGGCAAAATTACATTACTCCATCTATCCTTGTAAAACTAATCCTGTCCGAATAGGGCTTAGGAATAATTACATATCATTAAGAAAATGACCAAAACCAAAGACAGCCAAAACGTGATCCAACAGAGGAAACATAAGACTACATTACCAGCTGAGGTCGTCTCTGGTGTGACTGTTGTATTGGTGCTGCTGATGTTAGAAACAGCTGGAAAAAATAATGACTCTTGAATACCAATGAATCAATAGTCAAACAAATAATACAAAGGGTTCATGTGTAAATAATTACCTGCACAATATGCTGCATAGTAGGTAGTTGGACTTACTAACTGATAGACATAATAATTGCCTGGACAGGCTTTGACTTTAATGGGAGAAGACCTGTAAATGCAGCAGTAACTCCCAAAGGAACCGCAGACATCTCGAGTGACGACTCCATCTGTTACTGTTGGGTGTCCACCACGTATCCACAGTGCAATATTAGTGCCACAGCTGTACCTTTCAACACACGTGTCTGGGATCTGAGCGCTTATGCTGTTAATGAAGAGACGATACCAGCCTCTCCAGGAGACGGTGGAATCATACATTCTGACTGAAGCATATGTATTATTGATGGATCTCCATGTATCGTTCAGCACACTGTAGTTGTAGCAGGGGTCAGGCAGATAAACTGTTATAATTAAAAGTAAACAAATACAAAAAAACTGTTGTAATACTTTTACTTTAAAGTAATTCTACTTTAATGTGGTTAGATATCACCAAGCTGAGTTTTTTTTAACAATAACCATTTACTTTGTGTTGCATGGTATCATGTCACACCGATGGCACAATTAACTTAATGCTTTATTTTTGACTCGTCACAAGTTTATCCACGTATCCTCAGTGAGACATCAGTGCCACAGCTGTACCTCGCAACACATGTGTCTGGGATATGAGCGCTCATGTTGTTAATGAAGAGACGATACCAGCCTCTCCAGTTGATGGAACAATCATAAAATATGACTGAAGCATGAGTATTATGGATGGATCTCCTTGGTTCGTCCAGCACGGTGTAGTTGTAGCAGGGGTCAGACAGATGGGCTGTTATGAAAATGTTTTTTTGTTTTTTGTTTTTTTTTAAACATGTTTCTGAAATATTTTTTTCATTATTATTTAAAGCTGTAGTATGTACATTTTGGGATAAAAATAAATAAATCAGTTATTGAATAAGTACATAACCCAGTCAACATGTTGATCTCACAGTGATCTCTCCATATGATCACAATGTGAGTTCACAGTGAGCTAAAAGTGTAACCTCACAGTGCACTCGCTGTGTGCTCATTTTATGGCCACAATGTGAGTCACCCCAGCTAGAAATGTTATTGGACATGGACTCCAACATTGCTCAGATGTCAAATTTTGGTTGAAAATGAAAATTGGGTTGACGTGTAAACATCTGATGTTACGCTCCAACTTCATTAAACAACTCCTTCACCAGCGTGAACCAGCTTCACTTATTACTAACGAGACTTTATTTCTGTCATATGTGTGGAAAAGTTCTTATTAAGATTAACAGAGGTTTAGATGTTGATGATTTATTGACATTAATAGTTTGGTAACTGTTGGGAAGTTTGACTCTTAATGTTTTGCTCTGGCTGCTGTAACTGTTTGTTATGGCAAGAACAGTAAGAGAAAATGTGTTCAGATGATGTCAGCTATTGATGATGACGATAATTAAATAATCATCATGTAGTGTTATGATCAGATGATCACTACTAGATTGTAATTTGTATTATTAATTTCATATTATTTATTAAAGTAATGTTTCTAGAGCATGACGTCCAAATATGAAAATCTGTATAATGATTTAAAAAAATACCTAAACATTTTAAACTTCTGTTTCACTTAGACACACTCAAACTTCATTTGAGACAAACACATACCTCGAGAATCAGTGCGTGAATCTCAATAACGGTGACATGCTTCATGGCGCTATGCATTCTGGGTGCATCATACAACACTCATCAGTGGCACCCAGAATGCATTACGGCATGAAGCATGTCAACGTTAGTGAGATTCACACACTGATTCTTGAAGTTTGAGTTTGTCTTAAAAACTTGTTGTACACCAATTTTGTTTTTTATATTAAATACTCCAGATTATCTGATTAAAATGCTGCAGGATTTCATGATGTAGAAATCCTGGATTATGATATCTTTATTATAACCAACACTTTGTTCTTGCTATAACAACCACTTATAGCATTTAGTGAAAACTAACATCAAATAGTCAAGGCCAAAGAGCCCAACTAAAGCAAACACTGACCTCCACAATGGTGACCAAACCAAACTATTACTTTCAAACAAACTCTTTTAAGAGGTTCAGTCCTGTGTCTGCTGGGAAACCTCCCGCTAAAACTGTATAATGTTAGGGGATAATGTTCTATCAATGTTATCACTAAACATGTTTAAAATGATTTTAGAGAGTGTTATCCTACCTTTTAGGAGAACATTCTGCTAACAAAAATAAAATTAGCTACAGAAAAAAATACAAGAACATAACATAATGCTCTCAAAATATTCATAGAACAATAACATTTCTAGCTGGATGAGCTCATATTGTGGTCATAGTTTGAGCACACAGTGTAGTTACACTTTTAGATCACTGTGAACTCAGATTGCTGACATTGTTACCACATGGTGACATCTCTTTGAGATCATAGTGTTGACTGCACTGTTAGACCTTACCAGGTTTTTTTTTACAGTGAAATACTGGCAACACTGTTGCCAGTAATTTACTGTTAATTATACAGTTCTTTACTGTAATCTACAGTATTTTACTGTAAAAATGCACAAAATTAAAACTCAAGTTAACTAATTTCACTTGCAGAAACTGACTGCTTTAAATTGACTAAATGTCATTTTAATGTATTAACTAAAATGTATAATGCATTAATAATGTGAGCAAAGTATTACTTGTGAACTTATTTCATTTGAGGCCACTAAAAAACTACATAAAAAAGATTTCCACTAGACCAACAACTACACAGTCACCGCCTGTTAAATAAAGCAACATGCAGCATATCATCAATGTTTGTAGATCTTCTCCTGGACTGAAGCACAGGCTCTACTCTTCAGCACAATGGTGACCCAAAAAAATACATTTTACAGCAAACCACTGGCAACAGTGTTGCCAGTATATACCTGTTTTATAACTTACAGTTATTACTGTTAAAATACATTGTGTGGGTGTGTCATTTCATCTTACACTGTTAACCCTTTCAACCCTACAGGATAATTAAGAAATAATTAAGGGAATATGTAAGTGATTGTTGAGCATTAGTGATGAACATCTGCTGTTAACAAGCATAATCACTGAAGGAAAGAGGAACACACAGACAGAAAATAGAGAAACACAAGAAATACAACTGACTTCCAGCCATTACACATTATTACACTTATTATTAACCAGTATGATTTTATTTCTGTCACACATCTACAGAAGTTGTTATTGAGATGTTTAATTGAAAATGTATGGTTTGAAATTATCATTATAGAGAGCAGTGCTTGCTTTAGTTGGGTTCTGGACTCTTGACTTTTTGACATTTGTTACTCTCTTGTTGTTAGAACTGTGTTTATGCGGGTCACACTTGAATCTCAATAATGGTGGCAATATTTTTTTTTTTTTTTTTTCATGCAGCAGTGCATGCTGGGAGTTTTGTAATATCCTGGAACCCAGCATGCATTGTGACATGAAACTTTTGTTTATCACCATTGTTGAGATTCATGTGCTGATTGTTGATGTCTGTGTGTGTCTGAGTCAAGCAGGAGTCCAGAATGTTTTAAAGCACTATATGATTTCAATATCCTTCATAATAACTAATTACAGAAATGTTACTGTATTTCATGTTGTAGATTAACAGATATGATTAATATTAAATACCCATAAATTCAAAGCTTATATACTGGATGTTATCAGAGAATCAGACATGTTGAGGATAATTACGGCATCATCACAACAGCCTAAAACACATGATCATTTTCCTCTTGACTTTCTCTTGTCATAATAAATGTGTTTTATAAACACACAGTTAAAGCAGCCAGAGAAAAACTAATGTTATAAAGTCAAGGGTCAAGAGACCAACTAAAGCAAATACTGATCTCCATCATGGTGACAACAAAATTTATTATATTTAATAAAACATCAACAACTAAATAATTGTTAATTCTCAACAAGGACTTTTGTACATGTATGAAAGAAATAATCGTAAACTGGTTTCACACTTGGTGGCTGGAAGTCAGTTTGTAGTTCCTGTGTTTCTCTTTTTCTGTTCTTGTTTCTCTGTCCTTCAGTGATTCTGCTTATCAGGTATTCATCAGTGTCTCAATTCACACACTTCTTTTCATTCACTCTGTCAAGTGGACTATATTAGTGAACTAATGTAGGGAATAGTGAATGAGGGCATAGGGTGTGATTGGGAAAACAGCCTCTGAGTGTAGATTTTGAGCACACAGCAAAATCCCCAGTGTTAAATTAACACTCCTCGGTGTACATATAAGGTCCAACTACAGAGTGTTAAAAATTAACACTGAAGCAGTGTTGAAGTTAATGATATAATAATGTGATTAATTAAGTGATGATTGGCCATTAGTGGTGACACCTGATGTTAATAAGAATCATTGAAGGAAAGAGAAACAAGAAGAACAGAAAAAAGAGAAGAACACAAGAACTACTGACTTGAGCCATTACACACTATTGCACTTAATATTACCAGTTTGACTTTGTTTCTGTCATACATCTACACACATTCTTATTTAGATTTAACAGAAGTTTAGATGGTAATGTTTTATGGAATGTTTCGTTCCAGGTCACCAATATGGTGATCAGTGTTTGCTTTAGTTGGGCTCTTGACCCTTTCCTTTTTAACATTAGTATTTTTCTGGCTGCTCCAACTCTGTGTTTATAAAGCATATGTGTTGTGGCAAAATAAACTGTGACTTTGGCTGTGTTTCCTGAAAGCATTGTAAGCCTAATTTGATCATATAGACCATTTGTTGCAGATGGTCTGAGATCAAGTTAGGCTTAAGATGCTTTTGTAAATGCAGCCCTGGTTATGATTTGATGATGAAATTACTAGTGACCTGATTCAATGATGGCACCCATCATTATAAACTGATTATCCACATGTTTTATTAATTTTTCACTACAGTAGTTACTTCCAGCAACATTAGTTTTTCTCTGGCTGCTCCAACTCTGTGTGTATAAAGCACATTTGTTGTGGCAAGAGAATCTATGACCTGGGCTGTGTTTCCCGAAAGCAATCGCAAGCCTAATTTGATTGTATAGACCATTTATTGCAATTGTTCTATGATCAAGTTAGGCTTAAAATGCTTTTGGGAAACAAAGCTCAGGTCATGATGATAATGTTTACATGATGAAGTTACAATCCTGTACTGTCCTGATTCACTGAACCAGCATTATAACTTAATATTCAAATGATTTATTCATATACAATACAATAGTTAATTCCAGAAGTGCTTAAAACAACCTGAAATTCTTTAAATCACACACAGATATCAATAATCTACATATGAATCTCAACAATGGTGACAATCACACAAATGTTTCATGTTGCAGTGCATGATGGGAGCCACCAATCAAAATGCATCCCTGGCTGACATCATGCATTGCAGCATGAATAAATTATGCAGCTGAATTGTCCTTTAATTTTCATTGTTTTTTTCCTGTTTGCTTTTATTTTGCTATTGTTTTATTATGACTTTAGTTTTGTGATGTTCATAGATGATCTGTTTGTCACTAGTTTGTTTATTGTCACCATTGTTGAGATTTATATGCTGATTCTTGTTGTCTCTGTGTTTAAACACAATAGTGTTTGTGCTCAAAAGTTTTCTCAAAATTGTTCATATTGCTGTTGAATCTCAAACTGTAATATCTCAGGGCTACAAATTACCGATAATAAAATGTAACATAAAGCATATAATCATAGATTTTGACTCTGAACGACATCAGTGAATAAGGTCACAACATGATGATAATGTCAAGCAGGTTTTCTCTTGGCGTACTAAAAGTGCTTTATAAACACAATGTTGGAACTGTCAGAGAAAAACTAACAGTAAAAAATTAAAAGGGTCAAGAGCCCAACTAAAGCAAACACTGACCACCATAATGGTGACTAAAATGAAACCGAAATGAAAAATTTCATAAAACATTACCGTTTAAACTTCTGCTGAATCTCAATAACTTTTGTAGACGTATGACAGAAATAAAGGCTCAAACTGGTAATAATAAGTGCAATAATGTGTAAAGGCTTGAAGTCAGTTGTAGTTCTTGTGTTTCTCATTCCTTCAATGATTCTGCTTATTAACATTAGGTGTCACCACTAATGGCCAATCATCACTTAATTAATCACTTAATTATCTCATTAACTTCAACACTGCTTCAGTGTTAATTTTTAACACTCTGTAGTTGGACCTATATGTACACCAAGGAGTGTTAATTTAACACTGGAGATTTTGCTGTGCACTGTTAATTCACAGTATATTGCTGTAGGCTATTTTTGTTTTCTACGGTATATTACTGTTTTAATGGAAAATGGTATGATATTGTCAGAATTTGGCCTTTTTTACAGCAAGGGTTAACAGTGTATAATAGCTGAATATATCTCAAGCTGTCTGGAAAACATCTCACACTGAAAAAAGTGAAACATCAGTGCAATTCATTCAAAATATATATTTACATTGGTCCAATGGAAAATTGTGATTTTCAGTTTATACCTTCTGTTTTCACTTTGCCTCAAAGTAAGTGTTACGCCCTCTATCACTGAAAAAAAAATGATACTTTGGATTAACTTAAAACAATTGATGTAATTTGTTACAGCTAATTTTTTTTTAGATTTTCTCAAATTGTATTTATTATTTAGTTAAAACCATAAATTTTGATTTAATGTCAAACCAAAATTTTAATTTTTTCCAACTCAACGTTTTACCTTAACCCAAAGTACACAGCAAAAACTCCAGTGTTAAATTAACACTCAAGAGTGTTAAAGTTAATGAGATAATTAAGTGATTAATTGAGTGATGATTGACTATTATTGAAGACACCTGATGTTAACAAGCAGAATCACTGAAGGAGAAAATCACGAATTGTAAGTTACCATTATAGTGATGGGTGTTTGCTTTAGTTGGGCTCTTTAGATTTTGTTTGGCTGTTGTATCTGAGTTATAACTGACAGATGAACAAAGAAAAAAAAGTGACCTGGTCATTGGTCATTGGTTTTAAAAGTGGGTGGGTATTATCCCACCCATATACTATGGTTATGATGTCCATGAATTCAATCTATTTCTTAAAGTTGTTCTGAAACCAAAATGTTTTTTTGTTTTTTGTTTTTGTTTTTTTCATAGACACATAGACATCAATAATCAGCCTGTGATTCTCAACAATGGTTACAATTATAAAGCATGTTGCAGTGCATTCTGGGTACCACCAATTAAAACTCATTCATGGCTCCCATCATACATTGCTGCGTGAATAATGAGGTTAATTTTCTTGTTAATTTCCTTTATTCTTACTATTTTATTTCTGCTATTTCACTTGTTTTCTAATGTTCAGAGTTGATCTGTTTATCTGAATATGCTGTTTATCACCATTGCTGAGATACACATGCTGATTATTGCTGTCTGTGTGTGCCTAAATGTTTTTTTACATTTTTTTTTTTTTTTTATCAGAAAAAAATAAGAAATATTACTTAAGAATTATATTGAAAATGTTAAAGTTATTATATTGTACAAGGCCAGTGCTGCCCTAATCAATAATGTAAATCTAACTCACATTTTCTCTTATTTCATCTGGCAGTTTTAACTCAAATACAGAAGCCAAACTAAATCTAAAGTTAACAATGTAAGGGTCAAGAGCCCAACTAAATAACCATAATGGTGACTTTTTTTTTTTTTTTTTTTTGGATTTACTCCTTCAATGATTCTGCTTGTTAACTTCAGGTGTCTGTTTTTATAATCTAACAATTATGTTGTTCCACTAATATATTCACGTCACAAACCTTGTGTTATTGCAGCATGAGATCCATAAATGAATGGATGTGATGAATTAGACTTAAACCTCTGTTAATTATCAATAAAACTTTTGTAGACGTCTGACAGAAATAAAGTAAATGGCAAATGGACTGCATTTATATAGCGATTTCATAGACCTATGGCCACCAAAGCGCTTTACATAGCCTCGCATTCACCCATTCACACACTCATTCATACACCGACGGCGGTGTCAGCCATGCAAGGCGCCATCCAGCTCGTCGGGAGCAGCTGGGGTTAGGTGTCTTGCTCATGGACACCTTGACACTTGGTCAGGTGGAACCAGGGATTGAACCACCAACCTTCCGGTTTGTAGACAACCTACATGAACCACTGAGCCACTGCAGTCCGCCCCAGTGTTAGTAATAATTGAAGCTGGCAGATTTAATGTCTTCTTTTCTCTTCAGTTGATTTCATCTTAGACTGTGGCTGAAGTCAGTTGTAGTTCTTGTGTTTCTGCTCGTCTCTTTTTCTGTTCTCTTCTTTCCTTCAGTGATTCTACTGAAATCAAAATTGACCTTATTTCCTTTGTTAGCGCATATTACTAGTCTTGTGGTGAAAAATTAATCTGTGCAAGTTAATACACAGAAAATTGTTTGCCGTCATAATCTTTAATCAAAGTCTGAAAAGTTACTTCCGGTCTGGAATGGCGTTCCTTCTCTGATGATGTAGGTTTGACGGCTTGGGAAACGCTTAACCACTCCCCTCAAACCATTAGTCTGTTAAAAGCAGAGATGGAGAGGAGGAGCACGGATACTTTACATAGAGTAAAACCCTGTCCTCTGTTCAATATTCCTTTTCACTGGGAAATACGTCACAACACTGGAGAAAAGTCGTTTGCAACTTCCGGTTCACGCAGACTTTAATATACACAGACTTTGTGGCTCAGATAAGGTCCAGTTGAAGCAGAGGTGGAAAGTCCAGGTTCAGAAAGTAAAGTCCTCCTCAGTATTTTGTTCCAATCACCTGGATTTGGTAATTCAGCCATGAGAGAGAACTAATTAGTGAAATAGGTAACTTAGATTGCAGTTCAAGACAATAAATTCGTAAGCACATAACACAAGTAATACTTCTCTTTTCAAATGCAAACAATACTTTATTGATTATATAGGCTACTAACACATAAAACTAATATCTAACACAAACACACGCACACATTCAAACAAGTTGCCGAAAGAAAGAAAGAAAGAAAGAAAGAAAGAAAGAAAGAAAGAAAGAAAGAAAGAAAGAAAGAAAGAAAGAAAGAAAGAAAAAAAGAGTTTGGAAAGAATGAGTTTAAGAGTGAGATGATGAAATCTCAAGATTATATGCACTTATAAGACATAACCTAAACGAACCATCAATAATTAATTTCACCCTTCGTTTCTTAGGTGGGTTACTAAATCTGTATCAAATACACCAGTTCAGTTTAAGAGTCTGGAGGCAGTACTTGCTTGTTTGCGTTCCTTTTTTTCTCTTGGGATTCCCTTTTTGGACTAAAAGGGGTTTCCCCGAGTTCATTCGTTGGATGGTCTCCTCGTGCCTGGGTCTGATGTCTGTGGCGGCCACTCACATGGTGTGGATGGCGGATTGATGGAAAGTCTTTGTTGAAGCTGGCTTTGCAGAAGAAACGTGGACCGAAATCTTGCCGCAAAACTTAACTTAGAACCGAGACTCACAACGGAAAAGAAAGGAAACCTCCGAAAAGAAAGAAAATTGAGATGAGAGTAGGCTAGTAAGATGGCTTGAATAAAGCTGTTGAACCCGTTCTTCTGATCTTAATTTGGGTTCCTTGTCTATGGCGCGTCTACATGGTTACTATCGTCTGCTGTCTCCCTCTTTGTTCTGCCCCACTTAACTAACGCTCTGCGCTGGGTTTTTAAAGGGTTTTTTAAAACAAACAAAAAAGGTTTGTTACTCCTACAAATGGGAGTTCTGACTGCTGCTTTGTTTTCAAAGTCATAAATCATGTCTTCCCTGGGGGTGTCGGTTCTCTAGCTTTAATTGGAGACCAGATGCAACAGTTTAGGCATGATTTCTAATTATCAGAATACTAAACATTTTACACCGATTTAATTCCGGCCATCTTGCTAGTTGTGTTCGTAAGATAGCATTGATATGAAACAGTACACACTTTCATTCACACATCTAATAGTTATAACCATTAAATAACTTGTAATGACAACAAAGAATAACTTGTTAAATAACTTGTAAAGACAACAAAGAATTATGTAGTTGAACAATGTTTGATTATAGGTCAGTCAAGAATTGTTCTGGGATGAGTTTTATGGATTTTGATATGTAAAGTGTGTTGGTGTGTAAAGTTTATGGGGTCTAAGACATTCCAATCTGAGGTCATGAATAGTTCCTGCTGAAGTCTGTTTTGTTCATCTCTCATGGGACCTTGGTCCTTAAGAAAGACGCGGTCTGTTAGTCGCAGGGGTCAGGTGACCTCTTGGTAGGGCCCTGAGCAGTACCATTTCTGAACAGATCTGTCTTGCAAAATTATCAAACGTTGACAACGTTCTTCCTTTAGTTAAACAATAAAAAGTATTTTTGGTTGCTGACTCTCTGCAGCCTGTGAGTGATTTATGGCTCTGGGTTTGGTGATTTGAGTCTGGAATGTGAAGACTCTTTGTGGGATTATGTATGAACAAAATCACCTAAAAGCTTCAATTGTGTTTGGTTCATTCTCGTAGTCGTTACACAATCATCAATAGACCTGAATCACTGAACTCATTTTCAGCCTAATCTTTGAATTAGATGTATATTGTTGATTACGGCATCACAGTGATTCTACAGAATAAGATCCAGATTTTTCAATATAATCCAAATGATTTCTTAAAAATTGTTCTGATATATATTTAAAAAAATAAATTAAAATCTTTCTTTAAGGCACACACAGACATCAAGTATCAGTTTATGATTCTCAACAATGCTGACAAAAAGAATATTAAATTAGGAAAAGGAAATTACTAAGACAATTCAGATAATAATTTATTCATACCGCAATGCATGATGGGAGCCATGAATGAGTTTTGATTGGTGGCACCCAGAATGCACTGCAACATGCTTTACAATTGTCACCATTGTTGAGAGTCTCAGGCTAATTCTTGATGTCTGTGTGTCCAAATAAAATTCTTTTTCAAAGTCTTTTAATCAGAACAACTATTAAGAAATCTTTTTGATTGTATTGAAAATTCTGAAAATTGTCCACTGTAGAATCACAGGCTGCTGTAATCAACTCTCTAAATGAGTTTTGTGATTCAAATCAAACTGTGATTATGCAAAAACATAACCAACACCACCTGATCAGCTTTTCTCTTTGTTCATCTGAGAGTTATAACTCAGATATAACAGCCAAACAAAATCTAACGTTATTAGTTTAAGGGTCAAGGCCCAACTAAATCCAATACTGATCTCCATAATGGCAACTTAAAAAAGAGATTTTCTCTTTGGTGATTCTGCTTGTTAACATCAGGTGCCTTCAATAATGGTCAATCATCACTCACTCACTCAATCAATCATTAAATTATCTCATTAACTTTAACACTCTTGAGTCTTGAGCCAAATAAACTCCCAGGAGAGTTCATTTAACACTGGAGTTTTTGCTGTGTGAGTTCATGGGTGGAATAAACATATGGCAGGACATTTACTTTCTGAACCCTGGACTACCCACCTCTGCTTTTGAGGCAAATATTCATGTTCATACTCATATTCAATTCATGTTCAAATTTATACCATAGCATATATGTAGCCTACATACATTAGAAAACATTCAGAAAATAAGCCAATAGACACACAGTGTGTAACATTACCAGGTGAGATGGTCACTGGTGTGACAGTTGTAGGGCTGCTGTTAATGCTGCAAGTGTCTGAAAGTTTGGATGAATAGTGATTAATGAACAGAAACACAAATATCATGAGTGTGTAGAAAGAGCTCATGTGAATATAATTACCTGCACAGTATGCTGAATCACAGAGAGTTGGACTAACCAGCTCATAGACATAATAATTGCCTGGACAGGCTTTGACTTTAATGGGAAAAGACCCGAAAAAGCAGCAGTAACTGTTCCAGTGACCGCAGACATCTCGAGTGACGACTCCATCTGTTACTGTTGGGTGTCCACCACGTATCCACAGTGGGACTCGAGTGCCACAACTGTACTGAGCAACACACGTGTCTGGGATCTGAGCGCTCATGCCGTTAATGAAGAGACGATACCAGCCTCTCCAAGAGACAGACGTGTCACACTTGTAGTATGAATGTAAGCCATATCCATTATTGATGGATCTCCATGTATCGTTCAGCACAGTGCAGTTGTAGCAGGGGTCTGCAGAGAGATTAGCTGTTATGAAAATATATTAAGAAATTAACAAGTTTCTGAAAAACTTGTTATTATAAAATGTAACCAGAAATGCAGCTTTTGGTACAGCTTCCAACCTGTCAGATGACTACAAAAGTTCTTACTGAGAATTAACAGAGGTTTAGATGTTAATGTTTTATTGTTTTATTTGAAGTTACCATTATGGTGATCAGTGTTTGCTTTAGTGGACTCTTGCCCCCTGAGTTTATAACATTAGATTTTCTATGGCTGCTGTAACTTTGTGCCCTAGTGGGAAAAAAAGTATACTTTATTGTATTTGAAATATAACTTTTAAGGAATTAATTTGATTAATTATTACTCAATTCTAATTTGTTAAATTTAATTAATAATATTGCTTGTAATCTGTTGCCTCAATTTTATTGATTAGATATTAATCAAATCATTGTATTCATTTTTACAGTGCAGAATCACTGAAGGAGAAAACCGTTAAGTCACCATTATGGTGATTAGTTGTCAAATTACACCCGTACCACTAAAAAGACGGATTATATCCAAGACTCCAGTCATAAATTAGTATTAATATTGATAGCATCACTGGTAGCATCGTTGCTAACTTTCTGTCCATCTATTAAAATGGAGAATATATCAGATGTATGTTGTCTACCTTTTGGTGCAGGTGAGGACACATTCGAGCTGCACGCGGTTAGGCATGTGCCGGTATCAAATTTTCATGCTGCGATTAATTGATTGAGCTTTTATCACGGTATACGGTATTATCACGATATTTTTAATATTTAATTATAATATCACGCTATAATTATTAAAGGTTAAAAATTAACAAATTAAATTAAATACAATTTGGTACAATTATGACACAAGTAAAAATATAATACAAATGTAATATTGTGCACATATTTAGCAAAATACTCCTCTCTATAGATATTTTTTCTAGTCAACTAATGTGTTTGGTCATTAAATGGCTTTCCTGAGGTAGCCTAAATGTAACGTTCTGTGACATAATTGTTCACCTGCAGTTTTATTGACCTCTTTCCGTGGTTGAAAAACACTGATTGATCGATATTATGTATGAGGCATAAATACCTTTCGGTAAGTTGTACTGCATCTTTAAATAAAAAGTAACAGAGGATCGGTTTACTTGAACTGAGGTGCTACAGCGATCGATCATGTCACATTTACAAGCGCCAAAACGGTATTTATTGTCTGAATTTCGTAATAAAATTGACAGAACATGAGAGCTGAGATTTTTTTTCATATCAAAAGTAACCTGCTCTGTCTAGTCTGTCGGTGTCAGTGTCCTCTTTGCTCCGTGATTTTTCTCTGCGTGATAAAATGGATGTGTGGCGCGAGAGCGTGTGAAAAGTGTTGATTGCGTGAGTCTCACGTGAATGCGTAGAGTTGGCAGCCCTGCTTTTAGAAGGGGGATAAATCGTCAGCAGCGTTCCTCCTTCCGCCATGCTTCTTCTCCATGTGAGGATTATTTACATTAACTAGAGTGCGCATTGCGCCGCATGCACACAGTGCTTCAAGTGGGGATTGTTTACATCAGAGTGCGCACGTGTTTCGCGCAGCATATACGCAGTGTTTGTTTAAGCGGTTGATGGAAAATAAGCTAATGCGCGTTCTATAAATATAAATTCTGATCTATTATTTTTCACGGTATTTTGAAGTGCCCGCGATAACAATATCGTGCATATTCATTACCGCGATTTATCGCATTACCGAATACCGGCACATGTCTACACGCGGTGCAGTCTGAGCTGGAAGCTGTAGAGAAGCAGATCCCTGACCTTTTAGAGAGACAAGCCGAGCTGAGAGACCGGCGTTTAGCTCTTGAAACATCACGCGCCGATGCACACAAATCAGTGATTAACATTAGTAACCCGCTGACCCCGACCTTGTCTACTCCGTGCGTTTCTCAGCATTGGGCCCGAGCGCCCAGGTCACGATCAGCCATGGTTTCATTCACTCCGGCTCCGACACACCACCACGAAGCCTGGGTGGTTCCGCAGCGGAAGACACGAGCCAGGACCAGAGCAAGAATCTCTCTGCCCCTCCCGGTTTTTGAGATCTCCACCCAGAACTGCTTCTCCCCTCATCGCGAAACGGAACGCGATGCTGTGATCATCGGCGATTCCATCGTCCGGCACGTCCACGCTACGTTAGGTAAAAGTAAGGTGCACAGTCACTGCTTTCCTGGTGCTTGTGTTTTCAATATCGCTGCGCGGGTACCCGAGATCTTGAATGGTGACGAGCGCATCGGAGCTGTCGTGCTGCATGCAGGAGTGAACGATATCAGGCTGTGGCAGACTGAGGTTCTGAAGCAAGACTTCAGGAGCCTGATCGAGACGGTACGCAGCACATCGCCTGAAACAACGATCATTGTGTCTGGACCGCTTCCCACGTACCGACAAGGGCATGAAAAGTTTAGTAGATTATTCGCGCTAAATGAATGGTTAATGTCATGGTGCAATGAGCAGAAACTGCTCTTTGTAAATAATTGGAATCTGTTTTGGGAGCGTCCTAGGCTCTTCCACGCTGATGGCTTACACCCAAGTAGAATCAGAGCGGATCTTCTGTCGGATAACATCTCCAAGATGTTAAACACCGTTTGACTAGTAACCAAAAGTCCAAATCACAGTCTCTGCTGCACCAATTTAACTGATATTAATACTAGTGTAGAACATTGCATATAAACTGTGTCTATTCCTTGTTTAGTGAGATCAAATAATAAATCTATTGCAGGATCTAGGAAAAATCTAATTGTTATTAAAACAGAAAATCTCACTATTAGTGAACAAAAACTATTTCTAAAGCTAGGTCTTCTAAACATTAGATCACTCACACCTAAGGCAGTTATTGTAAATTAAATAGTCACAGATAATAGCATCGATGTACTTTGCCTTACTGAAACCTGGCTTAAACCAAATGATTATTTCGGTCTTAATGAGTCTACTCCACCTGGATACTGTTATAAGCATGAGCCCCGTCTGATTGGTCGTGGCGGTGGTGTTGCAACAATCTACAGAGATATTCTTAATGTTACTCAGAAAACAGGTGACAAGTTTAATTCGTTTGAAGTACTTGTACTAAATGTTACGCTCTCAGATGTATGAAAAAAATCCCTTGCATATTACGTACTGCTGTAATATGTCATGCTGTGCCGCGTTATCGACTAGGCAGAACAATCCTTCCATCCACCATAGATAATTTCTCAAATTGCTTATCTGATCTGTCTCAGCTGCTGCCTGAACCCAAACAAACAGATGAACTAGAGGAACTAACTAGCACTATGAGCACCATTCTCTCTAGAACATTGGATATTGTTGCACCCATTAGATTAAAAAAGGTCAGAGAGAAAAGTAAAGCATGGTACAACAATACTACGCATGTTCTAAAGAGAGAAACCCGCAATTTAGAGCGTAAATGGAAACAAACTAATTTAGAGGTCTTTAGAATCGCGTGGAAAGACAGTATGTCGCGTTATAAAAAGGCCCTAAAAGCGGCCAGGGCTGAGCACCTCCGCAAACTAATAGAAAACAACCAAAACAATCCAAGGTTTTTATTTAACACCGTGGCTAGACTAACAAATAAACAGACGTCACCCGAACCAAATATCCCGTTACAGTTTAAAATATTAGAAAAAGTTGTGTCCGCTCAACTGGGCTCTTTCTTGCAAGAAAATTACATCTATGAAAAGTTTCAGTCAGGATTCAGGCCGCACCATAGCACTGAAACTGCGCTCGTTAAAATTACAAATGATTTACTTCTAGCTTCTGACCAAGGCTGTATCTCAATACTAGTTTTACTTGATCTTAGTGCTGCGTTCGATACTATCGATCACACAATACTCTTAGATCGACTACAAAATTATACTGGTGTTCAAGGACAAGCATTAAGCTGGTTCAGATCATACTTATCTGACTGCTACCATTTTGTCTATTTAAATGGAGAAAAATCGATCATAACTTCAGTAAACTATGGAGTGCCGCAGGGATCTGTGTTAGGCCCTCTATTATTCTCAATATATATGATGCCACTTGGAAATATTATAAGGAAACATGGAATTAGTTTCCATTGTTATGCTGATGACACTCAAATATATATTTCATCACAGCCGGATAAAAACGCTAAATTATCCAAATTGACAGAGTGTGTTAAATATATAAAAGATTGGATGACGCGTAATTTTCAATAAAATTCAGCAATAAAATCAATGTATTCTTTTTTACAGTGTATGTTATTATGGTGGTTATCAGTATTATACAAAGGTAAAAAGCAGATTTTAATACTTTAACAAAATTGAATGATAACGTTTATTGGTTAATGAAATATAAGGGTTGTCCCTTGAAAACTGAATGGTTGTATTTTTAATGGTAAAGTACTGGGAACCACAGCTGATGTTTTTTCTTTACCACACATTTCTGTCCTGCTGATGTTTTTTTTCTTCTTTTTTTTCCGTAAATTTAAGTTCAAAGTAAGGTTGCTACTATATTTTTTACGGTAAAAAACTGGCAACCAAGCTGACGTTTTTTTTTACCGTAAATTTCACAGGGTTTTTTTTTACATTGTGTTTTTTTGCCCATAAATTTAAGTCCCGTAAAACATAAAAGGTTGCCATCATATTTTTTACGATAAAATACTGGCAACCACAGCTGCTGTTTTTTTACCGTAAATTTCACAGTTTTTTTTAACAGTGTACACTATCTTATTGGTTAACCCGGTGTAACTCCCCTCATATCCATGCTATATCTTCTGAGACAAAGATGCTAATAAACTTGATAGATTCGTCTCCCTCAGCGTGGAGTCATTGCTCATTTAAATGCTAATTGCTAGAAGGACTGGAATGAGGCACATGGAATCTAAAATCTAACATTGACTCACGCAGTTTAATTCCATATGGAAAGTGTGTTATATTATTATTATTTATTACAGCAATCAGTTATGAGTGATGCACAAAAAAAGCATTATAGCTTAACTTGACATCAACAATCAGCATATGAATCTCAACAATAGTGACAATAAAATATTCAGATAAACAGATCAACTCTAAACATCCCAAAAAAGGCTACTTAAAATCACAACAAAAGCACAATGAAAGAAAATAGTAAGATCATTCAACTGCATAATTTATTCATGCCTCAATGCATGCTGGGAGTCATTGATGTGTTTTGTTCTCTGCTGGCTCCCAGCATGCATTGCGGCAAAAATAAATTTGTTGATTGTCACCATTGTTGAGATTTATGTGCTGATTCTTGATGTCTGTGTGTCTGAATAATGAAGAAGCTAGTTTTATTGTAAATCTTTAAATTTATTTATAATAACCAGTTACAATAACACTATTGGATCTGTTGCTGTTGTAACTGTGTGTTAATAAAGCACATTTATTATGGGAAAAACGCCAAGAGAAAATATGATCAGGTGATTTTGGGAAACTGTTGATCTATTGGCCTGAATCTCTGATCTCATCCAGTGTCTAAATTTTGAATATATGGTGATGTGTTGGTAATTTTTATTTTTGATTATAGTTGCCCTGTGATTCAAAAGCATGAGATCCAGTCGTGTTATGGTGACTAGTTATTATAAAGAAATTTATAGTATATACATTTATATTCTATATCTGGCATGTAAGCCTGATGAAAAAAATCAATGTTAACTTTCAACCTTGATTCAATGTTGATATCAGGGATATAGTTCTTTATAATTAAAAACACAACAAGTACTGTTTTTGACTAAGTGTGGCATATTCATAACAACTGTACAGTGAATGACAGCCAGACACACCTGAGAACAATCTTTCTACATTTCATACATTTCTACCAATACATTTTCATGACTTTTGAGGCAAATATTCCTGTTAAAATCCATGTTCAAATTTACCATATCTGTAGCCTACATACATTAGAAAACATTCAGAAAATAAGCCAATAGACACACAGTGTGTAACATTACCAGGTGAGATGGTCACTGGTGTGACAGTTGTAGGGCTGGTGTTAATGCTGCCAGTGTCTGAAAGTTTGGATGAATAGTGATTAATGAACAGAGACACAAATATCATGAGTGTGTAGAAAGAGCTCATGTGAATATAATTACCTGCACAGTATGTTGAATCACAGAGAGTTGGACTAACCAGCTCATAGACATAATAATTGCCTGGACAGGCTTTGACTTTAATGGGAAAAGACCCGAAATAGCAGCAGTAACTCGCAGTGTTACCGACCCAGGAACCGCAGACATCTCGAGTGACGACTCCATCTGTTACTGTTGGGTGTCCACCACGTATCCACAGTGAGACATTAGTGCCACATCTGTACTGAGCAACACATGTGTCTGGGATATGAGCGCTAGTGTTGTTAATGAAGAGACGATACCAGCCGCTCCAGGAGACAGACGTTTCACAGTTTATGACTGAAGCATATGTATTATTGATGGATCTCCATGTATCGTTCAGCACAGTGTAGTTGAAGCAGGGGTCTGCAGAGAGATAAACGTTATGGAAATATATTAAGAAATTAACACACAGTAGATTCCCCGGTGTTAAATTTAACACCGCTCGGTGTTCATATGGGAACCATCAGCAGGGTGTTAAAAGAAACACTGAAGCAGTGTTACAGTTAATTAGATAATTAAGTGATTGTTAGAAGTGCATTTTCTTTATCTCAGATTTGTCCAGTGAAAAGACCTTGCTTGCACATTCCTTTGTATGTATGTAAGGCAAACATCTGTTTCATATTAGGAAGGACCACAATGTACAGAGGGAGAAAGTCTCCTATTCTGTGCACTGAGAAAGCCTTTTGGACCGCAAGGCAAAGAAGGCAATTTTACCGGATATTTACCATTTATAGATATGTTATACAACGTATATCTGATATGAGATGATGTCATTTATGATCTTATTGGTTGAATAATGAGATACTCCCTGTATAGCCTAACTATATATTCTGTAGGCTGCGTATTGGGGGCTGAGCTCTTTCTCTAGCTTCCCAGCACTGGTCTTGCTTTTCTTTGTTTTATTCATTCATTACGCCCAATAAAAGGACGGAGAGAAAAAAGGCACTTCGTGTTGGAATACTTTATTTCTAACAGTGATTAATTGAGCGATGATTGAGCATTGAAGACACCTGATGATAACAAGCAGAATCACTGAAGAAAAGAGAAACAAGCAGAGGTGGACAGTAACAAAGTACATTTACTTGAGTACTGTACTTAAGTACACTTTTTGAGTATCTGTACTTTACTTGAGTATTATTTTTTCTGGAAACTTTTTACTTTAACTTCACTACATTTGAAAGATAAATATCTTACTTTTTACTCCACTACAATTCTGTCAAGGTCCTTGAGTAGAAAGTAACATCAGTCAGTGGATGATTTTGGTTGCAGGGGTTGCATTTTGGTTGGAAATGAAAGTCAGATTGACGTTGGATATTGTTTGAAAATAAAAGTTGGGTTGACGTCAGAACCCGATTGATGTTGGTTTCTGACGTCAACCCGATTTTCATTTTCAACCACAATACAACGTCTGTCCAACGTTGGAGATCAACGTCAATCTGACATTGGATTCTGACATAAACCTGATTTTCATTTTCAACGTTGGGTTTGGTTTTCTAAATGCGAATTTTGTCACTTTTTTGGAGCACCCTTGCTTATAGATAACAGTTAAGCTAACATATTCATACTAAAAGCCAAAAAACTTTAAATAGGGCAATATTTGAGGGAACAGCCATTTGGGTGTCCGAAACCATTGTGGACGTTATTGAGTGACTTATTCAATCTCACATTCAAACCCACTACTGGAACTGTGTTCTAGAAATAAATTTGATATTGATATGAGGTTAGGTATGCAGGCATAGATTCAGAGGCATACGGTAGCCTACTTACATACAACAATGCAACAAAACAATGCATTGACATTTACTTTTTACTTTTGATACTTAAGTACTTTTAAAATCAAGTACTTCTGTACTTTTACTTAAGTAAAAATAGGTCTTTACAACTTTTACTTGTAACGGAGTAATATTTGACCAGTAGTATCTATACTTTCACTCAAGTAAGGAAGTTGTATACTTCGTCCACCTCTGGAAACAAGAACTACAACTGACTTCCGGAGATGAAATCAACTGAAGATAAAAGACAACATTAAATCTGTGAAGATCTCAGCAGAGGAGGATTAAACAACTCCACAAACAGCATCCTACACTTCACATATTACCAACTAGTTATTGAGAATTAATAGAGGTGTAGATGTTGATGTTTTATTGGAAATAATATGTTTTAGAAAACATTTTTAGAAACCATTATTGTGATCAGTGTTTGCTTTAGTTGGGCAGTTTGACTCTTGGCTTTGCTATGCAAGTTTTTGGTCTTTATAACAGTGTTTACCAAAACACATAATATTGTTACAAAGTATGATCAAGTGATGTAGTTTTAGCCATCATGAAGTAGAATGATACACTAATCTCATAAATGGAAAAAGCAAAAATGGTATTTGTTATTAAAAATTAACTTTTCACCAATGATAATTTCTTGCCACTGAACAGACATTCTCAATTATGAATTTTGTGGAGCAAATTACTTAAGACACACACAGACATCAAGAATTAGCATATGAATCTCAACAATGGTGACATGCTTCCTGCAGCAATGTTACCTCTTTTGTCAAATATATATATATATTTTTTATGATGATAAAATATATATCATATATCACAGGGGTGCCCAACCCTGCTCCTGCCGATCGACTGTCCTGCACAGTTCATCTCCAACCCTAATCAAACACACCTGCAATTTTCAAGTGATCCTGAAGACCTTAATTGGTGGCTTCAGGTGTGTTTGATTAGGGTTGGAGATGAACTGTGCAGGACAGTCGGGTCCTGCAATCGGCAGGAGCAGGATTGGGCACCCCTGGTATATCATATCTTAGTTTATGGTTTCCTTTGCAAAAAATTATGTATTTCAGTAAACACTGTTACAAAGACAACAACTAACATAAAAAAAATAAAAAAATAATTTGTCAAATCACCCAACTAGAGGGAGCACTGATCACCATAATGGTGACCAAACATTTTCATCTAAAAATTTGTTCATTCTCAAAAAGAACTTCTGTAGATGAATGACAGAAATAAGGTCAAACTGGTTTGTAATAAGAGAGATTTCATGTCTTTTCAGTTGATTTCATCTAAAGCTGTGTCTGGACATCAGTTGTTCTTTTGTTTCTCTTTTCTTCAGTGATTCTGCTTGTTATCATCAGGTGTCTTCAATAATCGAACAATCATCACTTAATGAATTATTAAATTATCTAATTAACTCCAACACTGCTTCAGTGTTATTTTTAACACCCTGCTGGTGGTTCCCATATGAACACCGAGCGGTGTTAATTTAACACCGGGGAATTTACTGTGCATGTTTCTGACAAACACGTTATTATAAAATTTAACCAGAAGTGCAGCTTGAGACATCACTTTTTTTTTCTTCTTTTGCTAATTCGGAGCGATTCATTTTGATTCACAATATTTTTTTTTTAAATGCATTTATAGGATTATTTGAATATCAATGCATCTTAAAGAAAAAGACAAACTTGTAAATTGGAAGTAAACACGTTACATTCCAGTACAATCATAAAAATAATAATAATAATAATAATAATATATATATACACTCACCTAAAGGATTATTAGGAACACCATACTAATACTGTGTTTGGCCCCCTTTCGCCTTCAGAACTGCCTTAATTCTACGTGGCATTGATTCAACAAGGTGCTGAAAGCATTCTTTAGAAATGTTGGCCCATATTGATAGGATAGCATCTTGCAGTTGATGGAGATTTGTGGGATGCACATCCAGGGCACGAAGCTCCCGTTCCACCACATCCCAAAGATGCTCTATTGGGTTGAGATCTGGTGACTGTGGGGGCCATTTTAGTACAGTGAACTCATTGTCATGTTCAAGAAACCAATTTGAAATGATTCGAGCTTTGTGACATGGTGCATTATCCTGCTGGAAGTAGCCATCAGAGGATGGGTACATGGTGGTCATAAAGGGATGGACATGGTCAGAAACAATGCTCAGGTAGGCCGTGGCATTTAAACGATGCCCAATTGGCACTAAGGGGCCTAAAGTGTGCCAAGAAAACATCCCCCACACCATTACACCACCACCAACAGCCTGCACAGTGGTAACAGGGCATGATGGATCCATGTTCTCATTCTGTTTACGCCAAATTCTGACTCTACCATCTGAATGTCTCAACAGAAATCTAGACTCATCAGACCAGGCAACATTTTTCCAGTCTTCAACTGTCCAATTTTGGTGAGCTCGTGCAAATTGTGGCCTCTTTTTCCTATTTGTAGTGGAGATGAGTGGTACCCAGTGGGGTCTTCTGCTGTTGTAGCCCATCCGCCTCAAGGTTGTGCGTGTTGTGGCTTCACAAATGCTTTGCTGCATACCTCGGTTGTAACGAGTGGTTATTTCAGTTAAAGTTGCTCTTCTATCAGCTTGATTCAGTCAGCCCATTCTCCTCTGACCTCTAGCATCAACAAGGCATTTTCGCCCACAGGACTGCCGCATACTGGATGTTTTTCCCTTTTCACACCATTCTTTGTAAACCCTAGAAATGGTTGTGCGTGAAAATCCCAGTAACTGAGCAGATTGGGAAATACTCAGACCGGCCCGTCTGGCACCAACAACCATGCCACGCTCAAAATTGCTTAAATCACCTTTCTTTCCCATTCTGACATTCAGTTTGGAGTTCAGGAGATTGTTTTGACCAGGACCACACCCCTAAATGCATTGAAGCAACTGCCATGTGATTGGTTGATTCGATAATTGCATTAATGAGAAATTGAACAGGTGTTCCTAATAATCCTTTAGGTGAGTGTATATATATATATATATATATATTAGGCATGTGCCGGTATCAAATTTTCATGCTGCGATTAATTGATTGAGCTTTTATCACGGTATACGGTATTATCACGATATTTTTAATATTTAATTATAATATCACGCTATAATTATTAAAGGTTAAAAATTAACAAATTAAATTAAATACAATTTGGTACAATTATGACACAAGTAAAAATATAATACAAATGTAATATTGTGCACATATTTAGCAAAATACTCCTCTCTATAGATATTTTTTCTAGTCAACTAATGTGTTTGGTCATTAAATGGCTTTCCTGAGGTAGCCTAAATGTAACGTTCTGTGACATAATTGTTCACCTGCAGTTTTACTGACCTCTTTCCGTGGTTGAAAAACACTGATTGATCGATATTATGTATGAGGCATAAATACCTTTCGGTAAGTTGTACTGCATCTTTAAATAAAAAGTAACAGAGGATCGGTTTACTTGAACTGAGGTGCTACAGCGATCGATCATGTCACATTTACAAGCGCCAAAACGGTATTTATTGTCTGAATTTCGTAATAAAATTGACAGAACATGAGAGCTGAGATTTTTTTTCATATCAAAAGTAACCTGCTCTGTCTAGTCTGTCGGTGTTAGTGTCCTCTTTGCTCCGTGATTTTTCTCTGCGTGATAAAATGGATGTGTGGCGCGAGAGCGTGTGAAAAGTGTTGATTGCGTGAGTCTCACGCTGAATGCGTAGAGTTGGCAGCCCTGCTTTTAGAAGGGGGATAAATCGTCAGCAGCGTTCCTCCTTCCGCCATGCTTCTTCTCCATGTGAGGATTATTTACATTAACTAGAGTGCGCACTGCGCCGCATGCACACAGTGCTTCAAGTGGGGATTGTTTACATCAGAGTGCGCACGTGTTTCGCGCAGCATATACGCAGTGTTTGTTTAAGCGGTTGATGGAAAATAAGCTAATGCGCGTTCTATAAATATAAATTCTGATCTATTATTTTTCACGGTATTTTGAAGTGCCCGCGATAACAATATCGTGCATATTCATTACCGCGATTTATCGCATTACCGAATACCGGCACATGTCTAATATATATATATCTCCTGGGTCATAAACTAATATGTTTGTGACTAATATTAGTCACAAACTAATACACTTGAATAAAGTGACAATCTGATATTCAGTTTCCTCAACATTTAATATGGAAATAATGAAAAAATAAATAAAAAATAATAATGTTTGTGAACTCTTTCACTAAAACAGCAGTATTTTATTACGCAGCGTGTGAAGTGTTTTATTCCAGTAGTGTCCTCACCAACACTGTATCAGTGGTTTGATCGGGTCTGACTCTAAACTAGCACTATTGAGAGAGAGACAGAGATCTGTTGTTCACTCAGTGACAGTCGGTGTTTGAACTGAGAAGAGATCAGACACGAGGTGCTCAGAAAAGTGTCACTGAGAGTTGCAGACTGACATAGAAATATGGAGTTAATATTGTGCCATAATTAAACAAACAAATCCAGCATTTTGCAAACAATCTTGATCTGCTTTGCAAAGGAAAACTTGTCTCGCAAACAAACAGAAAGCAATGTGCAAGTACAAAGGTCAACTTGAGCAAAAATGCAGTGGAGTAACAAACATGTATTGTGTTTTAAATAAATGAGCCTATATAATATTTAACAAAATAAATACAAACCATCCTACAAATTGCATGTAACCTTTGAAGAAATACCAAATCTAGTGTATACAAATGCATATCTGTCTGTTATGATTGTGAGACACTTGGCTTTTTATGAGATCTCTTGGCTCGATTTTCTCACAAATGTGTCCAGGCAGATTTTCTCACAAATGCAGTTGAGCAACTTACTCTTCTAAAACAGTAGATGGTGGGGGATTAATTTAGCGCTATACTCCCGGGAGAAGCACTGATTTGAAACTTGCCTTTGCCTACACTCTAAAAAATGCTATGTTGGCTTTAATTAACTTTTTTATGTCAACAGGTTCCACGTAACTAGGTTACGTTGGATTTATGTAACATTATTTATTTAAATTAACTTAAGTTGATTACATAAGGTTAATCCAATGCCGTTTAGTTGAAATAAGGTTAACAGTCTTAATTTTGTCCAAAACAATTAAGTTAATTAAGTTCAATTATCCCAAGATTTATATTTTTACATTCAACCAAAACAAATAATCCAGTTTCACACAGCAAAAACTCCAGTGTTAAATGAACTCTCGAGTTTATTTGGCTTCAGACTCAAGAGTGTTAAAGTTAATGAGCTAATTAAGTGATTCATTGAGTGATGATTGAGCATTATTTAAGACACCTGATGTTAAAGGTGCACTAAGTAACTTTTTTACCTTAACCGAACAGCTTCGGAGTCATTGGAATAGTTATATGACTTGTTTCGGGTTGAATGGTGGTCGTCGCGCATCCCCCGAGCGCCTGTGAGCGGAAAAACCACCCTTGCAACTTTGGGCCGGCGGGTCGTGTCAGGAAGTATCGCGTGATATCAGGTCTCGCGATGTAACAAATTGCTTTACGGCACTGCACACAAAGCTAGGAAAGATTTGTCGGAGGACGAAAGAAAGGAAACGGCAGACTGACCGAGCAAGGAGTCAGACTCGAGTAAATATCGTTCTTGTTGATGGACTAGTAGACATCTTCAGAGGTTATCTGTGCCTGTTCGATATCCGACGCTTTGTAACGCGTTCTGTCAGGAGGAGAAATAGGGATAGCTCACAGATGAAGTTATTACCGAGAGCCAGACAGACTCACGGAGGCGATTGGCATCTCACAACTTGCACTTTATTCCCCAGTCGAACTCGTGTAACTGTCTGTCACCCGTTCTACCGTCCACATCTTTACTTGATAAACAAAAGTAGGATAAGAATGAGCATCAAACTGAAATAACCCGCATACGGGTGTTCGAGGTGCACATGATACAACACAGACTGCCGACGACAGTTCAACAGGGCGCGCGCAGCTCTTAAAGGGGCCACACCTTATTTCCACTCGTTACAGCTTCCATCCTATTGAACAGGTACCGGTATAGAGGGCGGAAGGGATCAGGCCGTGAGTGCAGAGACAGCTCTGCGCGAGTGCTATTTACGACAGTAACGTTAAATACAAGTACTCCACAGCGACTCTAGGGGTCGCTGTTTGACAAAAACGGAAAGCTGCCTAGTGTGCCTTTAACAAGCAGAATCACTGAATGAGAAAATCATTAACTTTGGATTTTGTTTGTCTGCTGTATGAGTTGTAACTCTCAGATGAACAAAGAGAAAAGTTGATCAGGTGGTGTTGGTTATGTTTTGACTTAATCATAATTTGACCTGAATCACAAATCTCATTTAGTGAGTTATGTCTACCTTGTTGATTACAACAGCCTGTGATTCTACAGCAAATGATTTTCGGCATTTTAAATATAATCCAAAATATTTTTTAAGAGATGTTCTGATCAAAAGACTTTGAAAATTACTTTATTTAGACACACTGACATCAAGAATCAGCCTGTGAATCTCAACAATGGTGACAATAATAAAGCATGTTGCAGTGCATTCTGGGTGCCACCAATCACAACTCATTCATGGCTTCCATCATGCATTTCGGTATGAATAAATTATGATCTGGATAGTCTTAGTAATTTCCTTTTCCTAATTTAATATTCTTTTTGTCACTATTGTTGAGATTCATACACTGATTCTTGATGTCTGTGTGTGCCTTAAAGAAAGATTTTGTTTTATCAGAACAAGTTTTAAGAAATCCTTTAGAAGTTTAGATTATTTAGAAAATTCTGGATCTCATGCTGTAGAATCACAGTGATGCTGTAATCAACAATATACATTTAAGTCAGTGATTAGACTCTAAAAGAGTTCAGTGATTCAGGTCAAATTATGATTAAGTTAAAACCAACACCACCTGATCAACTTTTTTTCTTTGTTCATCTGAGAGTTACAACTCAGATACAACAACCAAACAAAATCTAAAGTTAATGATTTAAGGGTCAAGAGCCCAATTAAAGCCAACACTGATCACCATCATGGCGTCTTAAAAAAAGAGATTTGCTGAGTCCCAATTCGCCTACTTATACTACAACCTAAAAGTATGTACTTTTTTTGTGAGGAAAAAGTACATACTTTTGAGTGTGTAGCAAAAGAGTATGCACGTTCTGGGACATACTTCGATGACGTCATGCAACGTGAACTTGAACGTGGTTGCCTAGTTACGCACGCCTCGACTGTTAACAAAACATTTTACATTTCATTCATTCTTATATGTCCAATATAATTTTATTTACTATTCCCATCTTTTTTTCCACAATACATTTACAATGTGTTTTACCAAACTGAGGAGTGAAGCAGGGCGTCGTCGTAGATCAACCAGACGCAGGTCGTTTGTGAGGCGGCTGGTTCGACGTTCATGTGCAAATGTGTGTAACGAAAGCTACTTATTTTCTGAGTTAAAATATTTAAAGTTTAAAGTGTAACTGTTGTTTAACGTATTTTATACTTAATCTTATACTTATGTATAATACTTAAAAATACCCCGATGAAAATGAACCATGCTTTTACTATAGTAAAAGTGTAGTAACCATGTTTCTTTGGTTGGACTGATAAAGTTAACATTTGTACAGCCACAGTATTACTACAAATAAGTCAGACAGAAACATCAAAATAAATACATAAAAAAGACACTATGACACTGTACTAGAGCCTTTTTATTTATTGTTTTGTAGCCTGCAATGAGGCGCTCAGTATCTTCATCGGACCATACAAGATAAACACGGTACTTTTTTGGCACAACATAAACCCATTAATATTACGAGACAATAAAATATAACTTTTATTAGGGTTAAACATTTGAATTCTTACACTTAAAAACTGAGGGCGCATCTCCGCTGCTGCATCCGACTGTCAGGTTTACATCACCACCATCACCGCAAAGCTCCTCCCTCCCGCACGCAATGGGTTGTGGGCAATATTAGCCGTTAGAGTGTGCATTGATCTGCACTTCGAATTCTAACCGGAAATAGTAGACCATCCGGGTATCTTTGGAACACTCATTTCAACATACTACGATTTGGGACGTACTAATTCTAGTTTCGCATACTATTTAGGACGGATAGTATGCGAATTGGGACTCAGCAATTTTCTCCTTTGGTGATTCTGCTTGTTAACATCAGGTGTCTTCAATAATGCTCAATCATCACTCAATCAATCACTTAATTATCTCATTAACTTTAACACTCTTGAGTCTGAAGCCAAATAAAAGCTAAATGAGGAGAGTTCATTTAACACTGAGTTTTTGCTGTGTGAAACTGGATTATTTGTTTTGGTTGAATGTAAAAATATTAATTTTAGGATAATTGAACTTAATGAACTTAATTGTTTTGGACAAAATTAAGACTGTTAACCTTACTCAACTAAACAGCATTGGATTAAACTTATGTAATTAACTTAAGTTAATTAAAATAAATAATGTTACATAAATCCAACGTAACCTAGTTACGTGGAACCTGTTGACATAAAAAAGTTAAAGCCAACATAGCATTTTTTGTACTTTGATTTAGATTGAATCTCAATCTATAACGATTAAACTCCAAGGGCAAACACAAATTATTCCATTCAAACGCTAAACTTCATTCCGCCGATTTGTTTCACTTCCTTTCCTCCACATGTTCTTTTTCTCCTATAGCAGACCACACCCTTTCAACCTTTTAGATTTTCATTCAGATAAATCATGAAGATAATTACCAAAATGAATTAGGTATAAAGATGAATGACTCTACTTAATTGCGAAAATGAAGCTTTAGTATATTAATTAATAAATTAGGTTGGATGAACAGAAGTGTAATAAATAATGTAAATTAAAATGTATGTAAAAAAACTTCAAGTAAATTAAGTTAGGGTAATGAATTTATTTTTTAGTGTATTTACATTAAGGTGGAAAAGGACTTTCATCGTAAAAAACAAATAAAAAAGATTATATCAAACTAGATAAGTTATTTTAACTATCTTGGAGAAATCAGGTTATACTGACGGTTATGCTTCAGTAAAACCATTTTTTTCTTCAGGTTGTTTAATTTGCTTGATTTCATTTCAATAAAACCAGTTATTGTATTTGTTACCACATGAAGTACGTTTTCTAAGTTGAAATAACAAAACATTTTTTCAGTGTACATTACCTATTGCAGTCGTCACTGGTGAGACAGTTGAAAAGGCCAAGTACAGTCTTAAGACATCTAAAAAATAATTATGAATACAAATGTCATGTTAAATCAACATGTTACAGAGGACACAATGAAATAGCAGTCAAATAAACATATATAAATTTAAGCTTGTAGTTAAAGTGACAGTTCACCCAAAAATGAAAATTCTGTCATCATGACTTTCTTTCACAGAAAACATAATAATTTCCTGTTACTGTAGCTCTAAACCAAAAAACATAATTTATGTGTTACATTAACAACTTTACTCCAGCTCCCAAACAGACCGAGACACATCACAGTAAACTCCCTGGTGTTAAATTAACACCAGCAGTGTTATGTGCTTCTGTTGCTGCTGGTCAAGCAAATGTTTGTGGTATGTTTCTGTTTGATATAATTGTAAATATATCTAATTAAATACTGATATTCTGGTCAGTAACTCCTCCCCGAACGTCCCGCTGTCCTGTATCTCGCTCTCTCATTGGCTGTTGGCGATTCTCTCAGATCGCGTCTTTGATAATTCACACTGTGTGATTTGCCTATGATTTCGGGCGTTTGTCAGCAATCTCGCAAACCGGGTTATAGCTATGGCAAGTTTAAACTTTAAGATCAGTCAAATTCACCAAAATGAACCAGGTGATTTAAAAGAATTGATTCAAAAGTATGTCTTGTTACTGATAACGATACAGATACATCATTTTAATTTCCTTTATCATACAATGGTGTATGAAATAATCAAAAATGTCATAAATCATTCAGCCTAATTCATTCCTCTACCTGCACTCTAAAAAGAGATGTGTTAAAAAACAACACACAAGATGTGTTGATGGCATTTTGACACATGTTGTGTAGATTTTTAACACACAATGTGTGTTAAAATGTAACTCTGGAAACACTCTAAAAAGAGATGTGTTAAAAAACAACAAACATCATGTGTTGATGGTATTTTGACACATGTTGTGTATATTTTTAACACACAATGTGTGTTAAAATGTAACTCTGGATAGAATAGCACTGGGTGGAGGGCAGTTTGTTTTTATGAAAAAAAATATAGGTATATTTTATATGGTATCCCATAAAATGCTCTAAAATAATTAAAGCAATATATTCAAATAAATAAATTAAATCTTAATTCATGAAAACTTAAAGATTAACGGGTGTTTTTTTGCAGCCAATCACATCATGGCTCTTTTTCAATGTCCTTTTCAAATGCTGCTTTCACTTGTTATTAATAACCAGATTAACTTTATTTCTGTCAGACTCTACAGAAGCTCTTATTGAGAATTAACAGGTTTTGCTGTTGACAATTCATTGAATGTTTCATTTAAAGTCACCAGAATCGTGATTAGTGTCAGCTTTATTTGGGCTCTTGACCCTTGACTCTTTAACATTAGTTTTCTCTGATTGCTGTAAATGTGTATTTATTTTAACACATTTGAAACAGCAGAAATAATCATGAGAAAAATATGCTCAGATGATAATGTTATCATCATGAACATGTAAGATTGTTCAGCAAAAGCTCAGAAAGAGTTTAATATTTGAAAGATGAGTGTAATACATAAAAGATTAGCATAATGCAATTAGCTTAAAATTAATTAATAAATACACAGTTCGTGCAGAATCTTACAGTCTAAGGTATCAAACAGATATCAAGAATCAGCGTATGAATCTCAACAATGGTGACAAACGAAAAGCTTCATGCAGCAATGCATGCTGGGTGCCACCATAGTGCAAATCTCATCCATGACTCCCAGCATGCATTGCGGCATGAAGCTTTTTGTTTGTCACCATTGTTGAGATTCATATGCTGATTCTTGAGGTCTGTGTTTGACTAATTTCTGGTACACTGGACTCCATAAACACAAGTTAACAAAACGTTTCAGTGTTCATCCAAACACTCAGTTGTAAAAACACAGGAAGTAACTCTGGCAAATACACACCGACTACAGTCACATGTGACACATATCTGACACAAGTTGTGTAACTATAACACATTAGTGTGTAAAAGGTTTCAACACACTTCTGTGTAAGAGGAATAACACATTAGTTGTGTTAAAGGTAATACAAAATGTGTAGTCCTTATAAACAGAGAGATGTGTTAAGAATCGACACAGGTGACACAACATGTGTTGTCCCTGAGCACACACACTACATGTGTTAAAATCTACACAACATGTGTTGTCCCTGAGCACACACACTACATGTGTTAAAACTGACACTACATGTGTTAAAATCTACACAACATGTGTTGTCCCTGAGCACACACACCACATGTGTTAAAACTGACACAACATGTGTTGTCCCTGAGCACACACACCACATGTGTTAAAATCTACACAACATGTGTCATTTTTAACATCTCTTTTTACAGGTTGTGTTGTTTTCAACTCATCATTTTGAGTGCCGACACTCACCATCACTGTGAATGGTATGCAGTGTTTGCTATGTTCTCAAACTAACAGGCCAGTGGAAATACAAGTTATTTATATACAATATTTTGTCAGTTACTACATTTTAATAAACTTCAAAGTACAAACTCTGTTAACTGTTATCTCTTCATGAACTTTTGTCAAAAGCAGCATTATCAGTTAGGGGTTGAAGCGTGAATAACTGAATAATGTCTAGTACAGTGAGTCTGTCCAGTCATTGAGCTTGAAACATTGTGTTGTACTTTGTGTGCACATGCATTCTGTTCTCGACTATTGATTAAACGGTTAATATTTTAGCATCTGGCCCTTTCGCTTTATTTTTTAAAATGACACAATTTGTGTGTTAAAATGACTTACACATTTATTGTGTTAAATTTGACACAACATGTGTTGTCCCTGAGCACACTCACCACATGTGTTAAAACTGACACAACATGTGTCATTTTTAACACATCTCTTTTTAGAGTGTGAAGACCTGATCCTGCTGTGAATAATCAACCCGTTCATTTTTTTAAAATGTTTTGGGGTCCTTCACGTGTTAGCCTAGATAGATTTAATGTCTTTTCAGTTGATTTCAACTAAAGCTGTGTCTGGAAGTCAATTGTAGTTGTTATTGTTATTGTTATAATCAGGTTTCTTCAATAATCAAACAATTGTCAATCAATTAATTACTTAATTATCTCATTAACTCTAACACTGCTTCTGTGTTTCTTTGAAAACTCTGCTGGAGTTTCCCTTATGAACACTGAGCGATGGTAATTCAACACCGGGGAATTTACTGTGTGAAGTGACGTGAAGGATAAACCAGATCTGATTCACTGGTCATTACATCAGCATATAGACAAAAGCAAAAAACACTGTTTAGACTTACACAGAATAGCAGAGATGAGAGGATGAGTTTTTATAAAACCTGAAATATGAAGAAAAAGTCAATAAAAAACACTGAAATTGTATTGGATTGAGTCTGAGAAAACTACATTCATCATATGTTCACAGTTCATAAGGTTTTTGGGGCGATGAGAGCCAACCTTTAAACACAAGAAGAATACTCACCTTTATGAAAGGAAGCCATTGTCAGTTTATTTGTGTTTATCCACAAACCAGTTCAGAGGACGAGTTTCCTTTACAGTTAGATAAACATATTAACCATCGCATTTACGTAAAAAAAAAGAAAAAAAAAAAAGCTTTGTTTTCTCTGTTTCAAACACACATGTAAAACATTCCACAGCATTTATGATTTTGAGTTAAAAGAGTTAAAAGAGTTAGAGTTAAAATTGAGACTTTTAATTGTCAAAGCATAATGCAATAAAGGATGAAATGATACTCTTGTGTTTCCCTAGAAATTATATGAATCATCTTAGAATCACAAGCTGTTTTCCAAAAACATCAGATCTGAAAATGGTTGTAGATCTACAAGTGCTCCGGAGTTATTAATAAAGTTTCATCCTTAAAAATGTTAGTAGTCCTGACCTGGTCAAAGCCCAAATTACTCAACTATAACTACACACAAATCAATTATAACTACACAACTGTAACACACACACACACACACACACACAGCCATGTTTATGTGATTTGTGAGGACATTCCATAGGCGTAATGGTTTTTATACTGTACAAACTGTATATTCTATCCCCTTACACTGCCCCTATCCCTAAACCTACCCATCACAGGAAACATTCTGCATTTTTACATTAAAAAAAAACACTGCTTAGTATGTTTTTAAAGCCATTTGAAAAATGAGGACACCCAAAATGTCCTCATATATCACCTATTTTCCCGAGTGTCCTCATTTGCAGGTGTGTTATCATAAAAATGTCCTCAGTTGTCATGAAAACAAACTCACACACACACGCACACACACACACACACACATTAATACATGCTTTTGACATAAAGAGAGTGATGAGGATCATTATGAGCAGAAAGAATATCTTACCTGATATAATCTGATATACAGTGATCATCACCCGACACGACTGACTGAAGCAAAAGTTAGTGTTGAGATGATATAGTGAAGTTATCTGTCCATCATTCTAGTGAGGAAACAAACAAGTCTGCTGTTTTCCTTCCTCAAATTCAAATACAATTTTCAACACAATGCTACACAGCAAAATCTTCAAAGTTAAACCAACACTGTTCAGAGCACATATGGTCCCACTCTACAGAGTGATAAAGTTACACAGAAGCAATGATAAAGTTAATTAGATAATTGAGTGATTAATTAAGTGATGATTGAGCATTAGTGATGAACACCTGCTATTAACAAGCAGAATAACCAAAGGAAGGAGTCACAATTTGAAGTCACAATTAAAGGGATAGTTCACCCAAAAAATGAAAATTCTGTCAGTAATTACTCACCCTCATGTTGTTCCAACCCCGTAAGACCTTCGTTCATCTTGGGAACACACATTAAGATATTTTTGATTAAATCTGAGAGCTGGCTCACTCCTTCATAGGCTTCTAAGGGATTGAAACTTGCTGGCCCAGAAAAGTTATTAAACACATCATTAATATAGTCCAAGTGACTACACTGGCTCAATCTTAAGTTTATCAAGCGACGAGAATACTTTTTGTGTGCAAAAAGTAAACAAAAATAACGACTTTATTCCACTATTCATTTCCTTCTCTCTGGGCCTCGAGTTACTTCACGTAGTAAAACAGCGCAGCACTTCTGTGTTGTACGTCACACGCATACACATGACCAGCGTCGGCCAATAGTGAGCCTACGTGTGACGTACAACACAGAAGCGCTGCGCTGTTACACTAAGTGAACTCACTGGAGGCAGAAGGAAATGAATAGTTGAATAAAGTCGTTCTTTTTTTTTTTTTTTTGCACAAAAAATATTCTCATCACTTGATAAACTTAAGATTGAGCCACTGTAGTCACTTGGACTATTTTAACGATGTCTTTAATAACTTTTCTGGGCCGGCAAGTTTCAATCGCTTAGAAGCCTGGAGTGATCCAGCTCTCAGATTTAATCAAAAATATCTTAATTTGTGTTCCGAAGATGAACGAAGGTCTTACGGGGTTGGAACAACATGAGGGTGAGTAATTACTGACAGAATTTTACTTTTTGGGTGAACTATCCCTTTAAGGTGTTTTATTATCATTATTTATTATCAGTATTTGCTTTATGTTGTTTTATTATCATTATTTATTATCAGTGTTTGCTTTGTGGTGTTTTATTGTCATTATTTATTATCAGTGTTTGCTTTATGGTGTTTTATTATCATTATTTATTATCAGTGTTTGCTTTATGGTGTCTTATTATCATTATTTATCATCAGTGTTTGCTTTAGTTGGGCTCTTGTTGGACACTTTTCTATCCCAGGAGGCCACGGGAGAGGATCCGTCAGTGGTCTCCAACTTACTGCCCGCGGACACCTGGTAGCCTGTGTGGAGCCTGTGAGTTGCCCGCTATTCTATTAATTCATTCTATAAATAGCCCTAACTTGCCAATAGCGATCCACTGTAAATCGGGACTCCAAACTTTGAATAATTTTCAATTTTCAATTTTTTTTTTTTTTTTTGCAACCATTTTTCGTGCCGGTGTGGCTAAAATTTTGCACTGTTGTCTCTACAAAATTACATAAATTAAAATGACATACACAATTTTGGGCTACTGTTTTTGAAAACACATACAAGTTTTTTTTTGTTTTTGTTTTTTTGTTCACTGTGGTAGTGAAGAGCCATGTATGGTTACACTGTAAACCTAACAGTAATATGTACTAAATAAAATTGAGTTCACAGCACTCACAAATTACAGAAACTTGAATGACTGAAACAGAACTCAAACTGAATGAATTATAGAACATTTCTAGATCCCAGAATGATAATTGTATAATTAAGTGATTAATTAAGTGATGATTGAGCATTAGTGATGAGCACCTGCTGTTAACGTGCAGAATCACTGAAGGAAAGAGAAACACAAGAACTACAACTGACTTCCAGCCACAGCAAAATCAACTGGAGATAAAAGAAGACATTAAATATCTCAAGATCTCAGCAGAGGAGGATTAAACAACTCCACAAACAACATTACAAGCTTCACTTATTACTAACCACTTTGACTTTATTATTGCCATTCGTCTACAGAAGTTCTTATTAGAATTAACAAAGGTTTAGAAGTTGATGATTTGAGTTTCATTTAAGGTCACCATGATGGAGATCAGCGTTTGCTTTAGTTGGGCTCTTGACCCTTGACCTTTGCACATAAGATTTTCTTTGGCTGCTATAATTGAGTGTTTATAAAACATATTTGTTATGGCACAAAAGGCAAGGAAAAGTCTGATTGGGTGTTGATGGTGAAGGATTGATGATGGCAATCATCATTTAGTGACTTGATTCACTGATTTCATTCAGAGTCTGATCTCTGATTAAAAGGGCAACATATTAGTTTTACTCAAAACTGTGATTCTACAGCATAAGAGCTAGCCATGTTGTAACCATCAGATAATATGAAGGATTTTACAAATAGTTCTGCACAAAAAGTTTCACAGAAAAGTTATTGCATTACTGAGACTCACACAGACATCAAGAATCAGCATATGAATCTCAACAATGGTGACCATTAAAAAATGATTCATGCTGTAATGCATGCTGGGTACTAGCATAATACAAAACCTATCCATGGCTCCCAGCATGCATTGCGGCATAAATCATTTTTTAATGGTCACCATTGTTGAGATTCATATGCTGATTCTTGATTACTGTGCAAGTCAGCATGACACCATAGAGGTTTTTAAAATCTGATTGTCACAACAATGGGCCTTACAGCAGAATCAGTTCTATTATAATGAATAATACAAGTAATACATCATCTGTCTAATCAGAGATTAGGCTCTGGAAAACATCAGAGAATCAAGTCACTAAATGATGATTTTTATCATCTTAACACAACCACATGCTCATATTTTCTTTTGGCGTATGTGCCATAACAAATGTGTTTTATAAACACTCAGTTACAGCAGCCAGAGACAAAACTGGTGTTATGAAGTCAAGGGTCAAGAGCCCAACTAAAGCAAACACTGATCACTATCATGGTGTATTTAAATGAAACTCAATAAATCATTATCATCTAACCCTCTGTTCATTCTCAATAACAACTTCTGTAGACGCATGACAAAAGTCAAACTGTTTAGTAATAAGTGAAGCTGGTAATGCTGTTTGTGTAGTGGTTTAATCCTCCTCTGCTGAGATCTTTAAACGTCTTTTATCTTGAGTTGATTTCATCTAAGGCTGTGGTTGGAAGTCAGTTGTAGTTCTTTTGTTTCTCTTTACTTCATTGATTCGGCTTGTTAACAGCAGGTGTTAATCACTAATGCTCAATAATCACTTAATTAATCACTTAATTTCTTGACTGCAATGTATATCTACTTTTAGTAAACTCAATTGAAATAATTGCAGAGTACTCATAACTATTGGTTTTTAAAATTAAAAGAATTAAGGCAATCGGTTTCCTCAAATGAAATGAGTTAGCTTAACATATTGAATTTGACTTTGTGTGTGACATTGTGAGCTAACAGTAACTGCAAGTGCTCTGAGTTCATTTAAAGTTTGTCATTTCACTGTTTTTACTCAATAAAGTGAAGTTTCAGCTATATAAAGTATTTAAATGCAGTGTAAAGTTTAATTGTGTATTAAGAAATATTATTGTTTTAGTGAACTTGATTAAAATAAGTTCAGAGTACTCATAACTATTGTTTTTATAAACTTAATTGAATTGAGGCAATCGGTTTCCTCAAATGAAATGAGTTAGCTTAACTTGTTGGGTTTTACAGTGTGGGTTACCATGATCTACAAATGTATGATACTATGGAAGAACAATGGTACATTTTAATGAGCAAATAAAAAACAGAAGCAATTCTGTTGCACTGTCAGAATATTTAAATATTTAAAAATGAGGTTTTTACACTTTTTACTGATCTAGTTTATTTAAACATTTGCATCCCGACTGAAGCTTTTTTTTGTTTTACTGTCCATTTCCATGATGAGAAGAAATCAAACACTTCTTGTTTACATTTACATTTAGTCATTTAGCAGATGCCTATTATCCAAAGCGACTACAAATTAGGACTAATTTAAGCGAGTCATCTTGAAGAGGCAACTATTCAACTAAACAACGCAAGAAGTGCTCAAAATACAAAGTTCAGGCATTGCTCAGTGTAGCATAATCCAGACAAGGGAGGATTAAAGGAAAAGGGATATTTTTAATTTTTTATGAGGTTAAGTGCTCAAGGAAGAGATGAGTTTTCAGTTGTCTTTTGAATGTTGTCAGGGATTCTGCATTCCGGATGAGGGTGGGGAGAGCATTCCACCAGCATGGAACCGTGAATGAGAATGTTCTGGTAAGTGATTTTGTGGCTCTCTGTAATGGAACCATGAGCCGTCACTCATTGATCGATCGTAGGCTTCTGGTAGTAGACTTGTAGGAGCGAGTGAAAGTAAGAGGGAGCTGAGCCTGTGGTAGATCTGTAAGCAAGCGTTCTTGTTGCCATTGTGGTGGCAAATGACTCCTAAAATAGTGTGGCAGTTAAATATATAAAAAACTACAAATGTACATATTTGAATATATATTTTCATAATTTTTCAGGAATTATTGATTTTTTTAAACACTCGTAAGTCTGTACTAAAATATCAAGATATTTTATTTTGCATATGATGGTGAAAAGTAAAGTTAAAAAGCATATGTACACAGCAAAATCCCCAGTGTTAAATTAACACTGCTCAGTGTTTATATAATCCACACTCAGCGTGTTATAAGTAACACTGAGGCAGTGTTGAAGTTAATGAGATAATTAAGTGATTAATTGAGTGATGACTGAACATTAGTGAAGACACCTGATGTTAACAAGCAAAATCACTGAAGGAGAAAAGCACACATTTTAAACACCATTATGGTGATCAGTATTTGATTTAGTTGCGCTCATGACCTTTACATTTTACGTTTGGCTGCTGTAACTGAGTTATAACTGCCAGATGAATAAAAAGAAAAGGTGATATGATGGTGTTGGTTGTGTTTTAGCATTATCGTTATTTGACCCGAGTCACTGAACTCATCAAGAGCATAATTTCCGAGTTAGGTTTACTTTATTGATTATAGCAGCACTATCCTTGTACAGCATAACATTTTTTGCCTTTTCAGTTAAATCAAAATGATTTCTTAATAGTTGTTTTGATACAAAAAATAAAAAATGTCGACATTCATGTAGACATCAAGAATTAGCGTATGATTCTTAGCATTGGTGACAAACCGTATATTCAGATAAACAGATCAACTCTGAACATAAGGGTTGTGTTTTAACATAATCATTATTTCTCAATCATTTAACCTGAATAACTGAACTCCTATTGAGGCTAATTTTTGAGTTAGGTTTAATTTATTGATTATAGCAGTACTGTACTTGAACAGCATACTTTTTTAACATTTACAATGGAATTCAAAGGATTTCTTAAAAGTTGTTCTTATAATTTTTTTTTTTTTCTTAGACACACAGACATCAGAATCAGCCTTTGAATCTCAACACTGGTGACAAATATAAAGCATGTTGCGGTGCACTCATGGCTCCCAACTAGCATTGCTGCATGAATAAATCTGTTTATCTTACTATACGGGTTGTCACCATTGCTGAGATTCATACGCTAAATCTTGATGTCTGCTATTTTTTTGTATCAAAACAACTATTAAGAAATCATTTTGATTTAATTGAAAAAGCTAAAAATGTTATAAACATCTGCAATACTGTTTGTGGAGTTGTTTAATCAGATCTTGAGAGAGTTAATGTCTTTTATCTTCAGTTCATCTAAAGCTGTGTCTGAATAAAGTTGTAGTTTGTGTTCTTATTACTCTTTCGAAAGATGATTAAAAGAATGTTTTATGAACATCACGCTAACCTTTAAATAACATTCTAGTAACATTAAGGAAACTGGACATTTTTATGTTCTTGGAATGTTACAAATCAACGTTCCTATAATGTTGAATTTTAAATCAAAATTAAGTTGAAAGAACATTTGAGGAACATTATACCTTTTAAAACACGTTCCTCTAATGTCAAGAAAACTGGACATTTTTCACGTTCCCAGAACCAACACTGAAGAATATTTAGAGAACGTTCTCATAACAAAAGTCTGTTAGCTGGGATATCCCTTTAAGATATAATTTCTGTGAACTCTTTTGGTGTTTAACAGAGTGCTGTTAGTCACTTTTGCTACAGTTTGATGTTGATAACATCAGTTCCCTATTGATCCTATTTCTTCTTTACCTAACTTCTTTATTATTTGAGAAGCCTTAGGGTATGGATGCATTGTTTTTTTTTCTCCTATACATTGAGGCAGGGTAGGCCATTGTATGTTTTGTTTCTCTTTTTTTATTTGTAGGGAAGTTCCTTTTCTTGTGGGGAAGTTAGTTTCTGTTGGTTTATTGTTTTAGGCACGAGCCCTGAAGTTTTTGCTTCCAAACTGTTTGGTTGTTTCTAATTTCTCTTTTCTTTTTTTTCTTTTTTTTTAAGTTGTTTTGTTAAAACTACAAATATCACTATGAAAACGATCTAGAGAACACGAAAATAAAATAAAAAATGGGGTTTGTCATTTATGTTACACGTCCTACGGCAGGGAAGGGCAAACTCTGTCCTGGAGGGCCACAGCTCTGCAGAGTTTAGCTCCAACCCTGATAAACTCTCCTGTCTGTAGCTTTCTAGTAATCCTGAAGCCATTGATTAGCTGGTTCAGGTGTGTTTGATTAGGGTCCCAGATAGATAGCAACCATCAAAATAATGTTAATGTGTCAATGTTAACAACACTGAATCAAAATCTCTTTTGCTCCAGAAATTAATGAAATTAATTATTTATTTATTTTTAAATTTCATCCATAAATCAATGGCGATGGCGTTGAGTCAATGTTACAATGTGATGTTGGTTCAACATTATGTTTGCACTCTCAGAAAATGAAACACAACAACTATAACTGACTTAAAGCCACACAGCCTGAAATCAACTGCAAATCAAAGAAGGCAATAAATCTCTCAAGATCTCAGCAGAATTTTTTTTTTTTTTTTTGAGAATTAACAGAGGTTTAGTAGTTGATGTTTTGAAATGTTTGGTCACCATTGTTGTGATCAGTCTTTGTTTTAGTTGGATACTTTGACTTGGCTTTTATGTGAGTTTCACCAAAACATAATTTGTTGTTCAAGCATGTCACCATTGTTGAGATTCATATGCTGATTCTTGATGTCTGAATGTGTATATAAAATATTTTTCCTTTAATGTATTTTAAAAATCAAAATTCAGAATGTCTGATCTGTGACAAGAAAAAAAAAATGTTTGTGAACCTAACTTATTAATAATAAATTACCACTTTTGGTCAGTTGAAAAAAGTAGTGAAATATGATGATGATAATTATTTCAACTGATTATCTTTGTTTCTGGCTTTCTTTGCAATAAATTATGTGTTTCAGTACACACTGTTGCAAAGATCACATTAAAGTCAAGAGTCAAACTGTCCAACTAAATGAAACACTGATCACTATAATGGTAACAAACATTTTCAATAAAATGTATACATCTAAACCTCTGTTAATTGTCAAAAAGACCTTCTGCTGAGATCTTGAGAGATTTATTGTATTTTATTTGCAGTTGATTTCAGGCTGTGTTGTTAAGTCAGTTATAGTTGTTTCATTTTCTGAGAGTGCAAACATGATGTTGAACCAACATCACATTGTAACATTGACTCAACGCCATCACCATTGATTTATGGATGAAATAAAAAATAAAAATCAACATTAATTGCTGGAGCAAAAGAGATGTTGATTCAATACAGTTAACATTGACTCATTAACATTATTTTGATGGTTGCTGTCTAATCAAACACACCTGAACCAGCTAATCAATGTCTTCAGGATTACTAAAAAGCTACAGGCAGGAGAGTTTATCAGGGTTGGAGCTAAACTCTGCAGAGCTGTGGCCCTCCAAGACCGAGTTTGCCCATCCATGTCCTATGGTGTATTTTATATTTTTTAACATCATCTGTGTCAAACCAATGGGTGGCAGTAATGGTCGTTTTTTATTAAAAAGCTTTATTTTACTTGTCATGTCAGTTGCTAACCTGCTGTGATTTATTATAAAACTTACCCATTTTATTTATTTTTGTTGTTTATCTGATGTTTCTCTCGTAAATATTGTATATAGACCAAACTTGGAAGTTCTGGGGAGTGGGTGTACACATTAAACTGTATTACTGCGAATATACATCTGATGCTCCTCTCAAACTGATAATCCATCATTATGAGCTCATAAACATCATTACTTTATCAATAACATTCTGGTTTCTTAAACTGTGTATTTTGTCATTGAGCAAGAGTTTGCAGAATAGTTTATTTTTGCAAATCTATATTTTAGCCTTTATTTCACATTTTATGTTTGCGCTGCATATGCAAATGCATTTGAGGATAAAACTTGTGCAATTTAAATATTTAAAGTAACATCGCAATAACATAGTCTATACTTCATGAACCACCTTTCAGTCTATGAGCCTGTGACGTGCACAAAGAGAGGAGTAAACACTGTTCAAAACTGCTTTCCATGTCTCCTCATTAATGTCATTACCAATGTCTTGACCAGATGATGCATAGATTGCGTTACGTCCTACGCCGGTGTATTTTATATTTTTGAACATCTTGTGTGTCAAGCCACTAGGTGGCAGTAATGTGGTTTCTCTGCCTTCTTCTTTGTGCAGGTTAAGCCAGGTGAGGATGCTCACCTCTGCTGATGACTGCTCGGTCTTCAAGGAAAAGAAGATCTCCACTGAAGGAAGGCTTGTTTTCTGCTGGTTTGCTTTGTTTGTTGTTGATGTACATTGCTGCTGCTGTTTGGTTCTGGATCATTACAAATCTTATTTTACTTATCCTGTCAGTTGCTAACCTGTTGTGATTTATTACAAAACTTACCCATATTATTTATTTTTGTTGTTAAACTCTCGTTTAAATATTGTTATGTTGATGTAGACACTTTTTATTTGCTGAACCCAACTGTTAAACTGTTGATCTGAAACTGCTTCTCTTGTAAATAATTGTATATACACCAAACTTAGAAGTTCTGGGGAGTGGGTGTTAACACTTCCTATACTTGCGTTACACCAATAAACCTTGTTGTACCACATTTCTCTTATTTTTGGTATGTAACTTTTGGAGCCAAATTTTTGTTTTATGTTAATACTTTAGTTATCATTAACTGTGATGTTGCTTCTTCTATCCTAGACTGGGTGGAACGTAACAATTGTCAGAAGATGAAAAAAGCAAATTAACAATTATATTCACTAATTCAGAAATTGAGCCTTTAGCACAGGGGTGGGGAACGTTGATCCTGGAGGGCCATTGTCCTGCAGAGTTTAGCTCCAACCCTAATCAAACACACCTTAAGCTAATCAATGTCTTCAGGATTACTGAAGTTGCAGGCAGCCAAATGTTTTTTTCAGGGTTGGAGCTAAACTCTGCAGGACAATGGCCCTCCAGGATCAACGTTCCCCACCCCTGCTTTAACACAAGGATCCACACACAAAATTGAGTCCAAATCCGAAGGGAGGGGCGCATTGGGAAAGTTGATAGGCTAAATGCTTTAGTGCACAAAATCTCTAATTTGTGAATATCTGAAAAAAACATTTGCTGTTCAATAATATATTTGGAAATTAGGAAGAGCCAGACTACTAAATTCAGATTGACTTATTATTCCAAAGAAAAATAAATAGAAATAGAGTAATCAAGTGCAACAAAAAAAGTAGCCTACTTTGGAAAAAAATCTGAATGCATTAAAAAATAAATAAATAAATAAATAAATAAATAAATTGGGGAGCACGCTCATCTTTATACAGTTAAAGGAGCCGTATGTAAGATTGTGGCCAAAACTGGTACTGCAATCACTTTCAAATTACTGTAGAGCGGTGTGTCCCCGTCAAGATTTCAGCGAGATAAGAGGATTTGTGTGCGTGCTGATCACTCACCTTAATTCACAGCTTCACTGTGACAAGATGGCCGAACGGTGATGCCGGAAGTGACTCCGCCGTAAGACATCTAGCGTTTATATATGATATCTATGGGTTCGAGGACATGTCCGGGGTTGAGGGTGAAGCAGAGGAGGTCGTTCAAGAGTGCGGGCAACCAGGGTCCGAGGAAGTAGTTTTTGCCTTGTTTGCCTTCACTGACTGCATATGCAGGTGCTTTGAATTTTGAATGCTCTTTCTCTGCCATAATTTTACTCTTCGTAGGTTCCGCGCCTCTCTTGCACTCCTCAAATCAAACGGGTGCGCGCGCATATGGGCAGATCTTGTAGCAACAGGGGTGGTAGCCTTGGTTGCGAGAGAGAGTGACAGTCGCCCAAACCAATCAATTGTTTCGTCCCGGATGGAAATAATTAGCTGTGTTTATTGCAGATTAAAAGGTCTACAGTCACTCGATTTTTATACTCTCTTTTTCAGAGCACTTACATTTTAATTATGTTTTGGTATATAAAGACAGTTTAAGAAAATTTGAAAAAAAGTTTTTTTATAAAAATCCTACCTACCCTATACCTTTAACCCTACCAACTAGAGAGATTAGTTTGGAAAATGGATGGATGGATGATTCAGCTGCAGGCGCCATCTTCTGGCGAGACGTGGGAATTAATTCGGCACAACCCTCACAGTGCATTATGGGTATTCTCTATCTGTTGAGTGTACATCAGTTGCACACTCATTATTGCGGTGCATTGTGGGATTGAATGAGTGCACTCGATAACGTCCACTGGTTTAGGACACCACTACAAATAACTGTCCCGTCAAATAGTGCCCTATCTAAGGGTGTAGGGGCGATTTCGGACACAGCCTCAGTTTTTAAGTGCTCTTGAAGACCTTGATTAGCTTGTTCAGCTGTGTTTGGTTAAAGTCAGAGCTAAACTCTGCAGGGTTGTGGTCATTCAGGATCTGAGTTTGACACCCTACTTTTATAAAGGTCATTATTCTGCTTAACAGCCTCTACTGTAAAAATAGAAATTGTAGATTCTTGGACGCCTTATCCAAGTTTATCATTTCACACAGTCAATATAATTTCAGTGTTTTTGATGTTTATTATCATGTCCTGTTCAATATGATTCAATTCCTGAATGAGCAGATCTTTATTTTGTGTATTTGGTGACATTACAAAAGCTGAAACTGCAACAGAAGATTTGTATTCAAAACTTGATGTAAATCAGATCCTTTAGTTTAGACCTTCATGACACTTCAATGAGGAAAAGGATGGAGACAGTTTCTTCTTCTTCTGTGATGTCGTCTTTATTGTCATTGATTAGTTGAACACTGTCATGTTTCTTTCTATTTTGCATGTAGTGAGTCTTAATATATATTAAAAGAATCAGGTCATATTTCTATCAGTGTAACTCTTATCCTCTCCTTTTGGCCTCTATGAGTAAAAGTACAGAAATAATTGGTGCAATTTTTATATTTGAAGGCAGTATAGGTAATTTTCTGAATATGAATTTCTTTGCTCTTCTAAGTTGAGACTCATAGAAACAGGAAGTGTTATTATAACCATTGCCAGTTCAGCTTAACACCTCGGTTCAGTTTTCAAACTCGCCACTTGCTCTCTGAGTACCAGTGAAGAAAGCTGCTGCCAGCAAGAACAAGGTACGGGAGTTTTATGTGTTATTTGATAAAGAGTGTGTCAAATTTAAGGGTGTGAAATGGAAGATATTGATATTAACTTTTGAATATGTTTTTGGGTGGGTTGCTTGTAATTGAACATTGAGTAGGTAATACACAGCAAAATCCCACTCTACAGAGTGTTAAAATTAACACTGAAGCAGAGTTAAAGTTAATGAGATAATTAAGTGATTAATTGAGTGATGATTGAACATTAGTGATGAACACCTGCAGTTAACAAGCAGAATCACTGAAGGAAAGAGAAACACAAGAACTACAACTGACTTCCAGTCACAGTCACATTAAATCAGATGAAGAGAAATGAAGACATTAAATCTGTGAAGATCTCAGCAGAGGAGGATTAAACAACTCCACAAACAGCATTACCAGCTTCACTTATTACTAACCCGATTGACTTTATTTCTGTCATATGTCTATGAATAGAGGTTTAGATGTTGATGTTTTAAAATGTTTGGCCACCATTATGGTGATCGGTGTTTCATTTAGTTGGGCAGTTTGAATCTTGGCATTTTAAGTACAATTTTGGTCTTTGTAACAGTATTTACCAAAGTACATAATTTGTTACAAAGAATGCCAAAAACAAAGGTGTTCAGGTGGTTTAGTTTTCATTATTATAAAGTAGAGTGATTCACTAATCTTTTTCCTGATCATAAGTTGTCATTTGTTATTAAAAAATAGCTTACACATTTCTTGATACAGAGCAGACATTTTTATTTTTAAATACATTGTTGAATTATTATTTTCTTTTTTTTAGGAACAAACAGACATCAAGAAGCAGCATATGAATCTCAACAATGGTGACATGCTTCATGCTGCAATGCATGCTGGGAGCCAAGCATTTTATACTATGGTGCCTCCCAGAATGCATTGCGGCATAAAAAGCATGTCACCATTGTTGAGATTCATATGTGGATTCTTGATGTCTGTGTGTTTGTCCAAAGATTATTTTCCCAATAATTAAAAAAAATAAAATCAGCTTGATGTCTGATCTGAAGAAAGAAGTCAATGTTAATAAAAATATATATTAATAACAAATAACCACTTTCAGTCAATGATAAAATTTGTAAACTTTATGATGTTGAAAACTATAGGTCTATCACCTGACTGTCTTTGATTCTGGCTTTCTTTGCAACAAATTATGTGTTTTAGTAAACACTGTTACAAAGACCATAAACTCCCATAAGAAGTCAAGAGTCAAATTGCACAACTAAAGGCAACACTGTTCACCATAATGGTGATTTTTTAATGGTGATTTTAAAACATCAACATCTAAACATCTGTTAATTCTCAATAAGAACTGTAGACGACTGACAGAAATAAAGTCAGTCTGGGGTGCGTTTCCCGAAAGCATCGTTGGCCAACTATGGTCGCAAGTTCATCGCAATGTCCATTGAACTCTATTGGTAACGAGGGAACTTGCAACCATAGTTGGCTAACGATGCTTTTGGGAAACGCACCCCTGGTTAGTAATAAGTGAAGCTGGTAATGCTGTTTGTGGAGTTGTTTAATCCTCCTCTGCTGAGATCTTCACAGATTTAATGTCTTCTTTTTATCTTTAGTTGATTTAATCTAAGGCTGTGACTAAAAGTCAGTTGTAGTTCTTGTGTTTCTCTTTCCTTCAGTGATTCTGCTTGTTAACTGCAGGTGTTCATCACTAATGCTCAATCATCACTCAATTAATCACTTAATTATCTCATTAACTTTAACACTGCTTTAGTGTTACTTTAACACTCTGTAGAGTGGGACCATATTTGCTCTGAGCAGTGTTGATTTAACACTGGGGATTTTGCTGTGTACAGACTGTCAACTCAGTAAAATTATATGATACAATAATATTTTTCTCTCATAAATGCCATGTTGAAAAGACACTATTTGCATGCATTTAAGATTTAATATTATGATGAATATAATTTGGTGGCAGGTCAGCTGGACATGGTAAGAAACTGAAAAGCTTCTGTGTTGACTTTTATCACTAGAAAGCTAAAGACACAATAATCTGATGTTACAATGAGAAAAGACAAATGGAGGACAATGTGAAGTCCAGAGGAAAAGGCTTAAGCGTGCATGAGACGCACTCTTAGCATGCGATCAATGTTCACTGTAACCACAGTCTAGCAGTTTAACTTGTTCAAACCACTCTTTATCTCCTCAGGCGTTTGGGTGTTAGTGAGTCAGCAAAACAGTTTCTAAGCAGCGTTTGGGCATTAAAGAATTATTCCTTTCTACCAACCAAAGACAATAACAAACCTTTTTAGTAGCTGTATTGCTATTCTTTAATCCAGCAACAGTCACAGGGTTAAATATTGTCTGATCGCTTTTGATCAAGAAGTGGATGTGCGTTTTTATGTTTTCTGACACATATAATATGGTATAATGTTATACTAGACAATCAGTGATTGTTACATACACTGCATTAACTGTAAAGTTTTCTGTTAGGTTTTGATTGAATGGCGATGAAGTTCAGAATGAGTTTTCCTCTCATCTTTCTGCTCATGACTTCTGGTGAGTCACTGTTATTTAAAGCAGTGGTTCCCAAACCTGTCCTGCCGGCACCCCAACACTGCACATTTTCTTTGTCTCCCTAATAAAACACACCTGATTAAACTCATCAACTCATTATCACATGGGTTAATTGAGCTGATGAGTTGAGTCAGATGTGTTTGATTAGGGAGACAAAGAAAATGTGCAGTGTTGGGGTGCCGGCAGGACAGGTTTGGGAACCACTGCTTTAAAGGGTGCTATAAGCGACATTTTTTTTTTTTTTAAATCATGCATTAACTTAATAAAGTAGATGTTTAATTAAGTATCCACGGTCCACCAGTCAGAAACAGTTTCAGCCTGTCAGTTATTTTGCATGTTACTAAATGGCTGAAATTGCTTAAAGCACCGTTAAATGGTTGATGCGTTTTTCACAGTTCTGTGTCAGCGTGATCATTTCTGCTTTCTACAACAGCAAGTGTGTGTGTGTGTGTGTGTGTGTGTGTGTGTGTGTGTGTGTGTGTGTGTGTGTGTGTGTGTGTGTGTGTGTGTGTGTGTGTGTGTGTGTGTGTGTGTGTGTGTGTGTGTGTGTGTGTGTGTGTGTGTGTGTGTGTGTGTCATCTCTTCAGCAGCAAATTGTTCATATTATTGAGTTTCATTTACAAATAACTCAAGATTTGCTACTTATCTTTTATTTTGTGTTTCAGGAGTTTTTGGAGAAAACTGGAATGTGACTTATGAAAATAAATCAATATATGCTCTCAAAGGATCCTCAGTAAACATGTCTTGCACATATACATACCCTCAGCAGTATAATCTCACAGATACATTTTGGATAAAGTGTGAGAATCAGAACAAAACAGAAGATATCAAAAGTTTAATAAAATATCCAGAGTATAAAGACAGGGTTGAATACATTGAAGACAGACAAAACAAAACTGCCGTCCTCAGACTGAACAGCGTCACTGAAAACGATGAAAGAGCATATTGTTTTAGAATAATAACTGCAACTGATAAACAAAAATGGATTGGTCAACCAGGAATTCAACTTCATGTTTCTGGTAAAGCACTTCCGTCCTTCATTTCCATTATTTATTTAACAAAAAGTTGTTAGTTAGGACATGGTGAGAAAGATGTGTTTCCTCCAGGCCTTCAGGTTCAGGCTCCACAGCTGGTGCTGGAGAAAGAAACGCTCAATCTGACATGTAGAACCACCAGCAATCACTCACATGAAGTTGACCTACACTCAACGCAAAACGTAGGCAAAATAGTCTCAATCGTTTGTGCCATACATTTTATGTTTGTGCTACTTCGGTTTTCTTCGATATTAAATAAATACAGTACAGGTCAAAAGTTTGGAAACATTACTATTTTTAATGTTTTTGAAAGAAGTTTCCTCTGCTCATCAAGCCTGCATTTATTTGATCAAAAATACAGAAAAAAAAAGTAATATTGTGATATATTATTACAATTTAAAATAATTGGTTTTCAATTTATTATACTTTATCATTTATTTCTGTGATGCAAAGCTGAATTTTCAGGATCATTACTCCAGTCTATCACATGATCCTTTAGAAATCATTCTAATATGATGATTCATTATTAAAGTTGGAAACAGTTCTGCTGCTTAATATTTTTTCATAACCTGTGATACTTTTTTAGGATACTTTGATGAATAAAAAGTAAAAAAATAAAAATAAAAAAAGAGGCAATTTTTTAAAAATAGAAATCTTTTGTAACAACAATATACACTAGTGGTCATTGTAATTTGGGGTCAGTCATTTTTTTTTTTTTTCTTTTTTTCTAAATAAATCAAGGATGTGTTAAATTGATAAAAAATGATAGTAAAGAAGATTTATATTATTAGAATTTTGTTTTTGTTTTTTAATAAATGCAGTTCTTTTTAACCTTTTATTCATCAAATATATTAGGCAGCAGAACTGTTTCCAACACTCATAATAAATCAGAATATTATAATGATTTCTAAAGGATCATGTGATAGACTGGATGTCAAATGTGACACTGAAGACTGGAGTAATGATCCTGAAAATTCAGCTTTGCATCACAGGAATAAATTATTTTTTGAAGTATATTCAAATAGAAAACTATTATTTTAAGTTGTAATAATATTTCACAATATTACTGTTTTTTTTTCTGTATTTTTGATCAAATAAACGCAGCCTTGATAAGCATTAGAGACTTCTTTTAAAAATATAAAAAAATCATAATGTTTCCAAACTTTTGACCTGTACTGTATATTTATTGGTCATTCTGATGTCACTCAGCCATGTAAATATGGAATCATCACAGAAAATACTCCCAGCACACAAATCCAACGGGTTGAAATGTTCATATTACATACCCGTAATTGAATGTTGTTTCTTGAATGATAACTGATCATAATTATATATTTAATTGATGATAATTCTTTATTCGGTTTTTTGTTTTGGTTTTGTAAATAAATAATTGTAAAAAGAAATAAAGAGAAATAAGAAACGGTTAAAAAAATGTATAAGAAAATGAAAATTAAGTTAATGTTTTATTTACTTATCTTGTCTGCGGATGCGCGACCCCATACATTGTTTCCTGATAATATCAGAAAGAACTTGATATACTCTGTCATTTTCTGGTCATAGATAAAAGACATCATTCAAAAGCATCTACTTTTATTTGTATATACTCATTATAGCAACAAAATATTACCAAATGCTTTTGGAAAATTAAAACAGTTATAAATAAATTCAAATCAATACGCTATATCTAATCAATAAAATTGTCAATAAATGCTGGCAATAAAAAAAAAAAATTGTTGTAAATTTTACTCATTTTAAATGGTTAACTTTTAAAGAATTAATTTGATTAATTAATTATTACTCAATTCTAATTTGTTAAATTTAATTAATAATATTGCTTGTAATCTGTTGCCACAATTTTATTGATTAGATATAGCATATTCATTTTTACAGTGTATGTTACAGTTATAAAATGAATTAAAAGAGTAAAAAGATGACACATAGATAAACTTCAAAACACCAGTGTTTTTCACAACTCCAAAACCAGAGGTAGCCTCAGTCGACTCGTTCCTGTCTGAGCTCATTATCATACGTGAAGCACAGGCTATGGTAATCATCCATGTGAACATCATGTAAACGTCCCCATCACCTCCATAAAACAAAGCACCTAGCTTCATCAGATTATTTACTTTTTTCATCATTTTTGGAATAATTTCCCTCAGTGAGGAATAAGCCTTTACCTCAGAGGAAGAACGTGATGCAACAGTTTTTCTTATAGGCCTTTTGATAATTAAATTTATATGATGAGTGTGTTTCAATTTTTACACAGGTTCTAGTGTTTCTGGAAAATCTCACATAGATCTCTTCAAGTATTTTTTTTAATCAAATCAGCTTAACTTTTTTTTTTTTTTTTTTTACTTTTTTATTCATTAATGGTCAAAATTCATAAATATTTAGATCATTTATGAAAAGAAAAACAAGATAAACAGTCATTTTACTGCTATTACAAGTTGATTCACTTTTTAAAATTACTCGTACTTAAGCAGTGCACAAAATGTCTGAGAAAAAACTAATACAGATACTGATCGCCATAATGGTGACTTCAAAAGGTTTTTTTTTTTTTTTCATTTGTAAAACTTACACAACACAATACACAAAACCAGGATTGTGACAGTTAAACTTGAGGTGTTCCTTTTGTCGACTTGCTTTCTTTCAAATACGTCAGGATTTGTATTTCTTTTGGGAATTGATTGATCCTAGGCCTCATTGATCTGAGCTGATATTGACACACACACACACACACACACACACACACACACACACACACACACACACACACACACACACACACACACACACACACACACACACACACACACACACACACACACACACACACACACACACACTCACACACACACACACACACCTTATTTTACGCCTCTTTATCCTCAGATCAATGAGGCCTATGATCAGTCAGTTTCAAAAATAAATGCAAAACCTGTCCTACTTGAAAGAAAACAAGTTGACAAACAGATTAAACCCAGACAGCAACATAGTGCTGGCCCAGATCCGGCCCACATCTGGTAAGTGTGGACTTTAAGGGTTAAAGACTTTAATAGAAATAAATGATGCCAATGTTCCCTTTCTTTTACATTAGATGTCTGGAGTATCTGGTTTATCATTGGTTTGTGTGCCATTACTGCAACTGTGGCTTTATTTAGCTTGTTCCTCCTCATCATCATTGTATGCAGAAGGTCAGTGAGCATTATATACTGTATATAATTAATATTCTGACTTTTGATCAATTGACTCAAATCCTACTTGAATTTGTTTTGTAGATATTTTTAGTTCAGTGAAAAAATGTTTTGTCATTGTATGAAGGTTAACCAATTAGATAGCCACTTTTTGCAGTATAAAGTAACTTTTATATATGCATTTATACTTAAAGGAAGAAGATCAGAAATAATGACCCTAAGGACAGTGACAACCATTTAAATGACTCACGGGACATTGAGCAAAAAAAGGTAGGTCAAAGTTAAATGACTTCATATTTCACTAGTCATACTTCATATACTGTATGCATTAAAAATGCAGAACACAAAGATATTTTGGGGAAAAAAAGTTCTCCATCACTGTGACGTGTTCGTTTAACACAGTTGTTATTGATCACTGATGTGAAATACAGAGATATTAAACTTTTTTTTTTTTACAGTTATTGAAAAATGTATAACTGCTTAAATGGTGACATATTTCCCATGAAATGTCTTGATGAGGTTTTGTTTGCTCATTTCATGGAGCTGTACGTGAATTATCATACACTTTTAAAACATTCTGAATGTGGAAAGCTGAATTGTTATGATTGCTGTTAATTCACAAAAGATGTTAATATAAAGGTTATGCACTGATTTTATTGCAGACATCTGCAGGAAAGGCCTCTGAATCTGGAGGTGAAGACATGGTCCTCTATGCTTCTGTCAAAAGAAATAAAGCAAAGAAACCTGAAGAGGATGAGATCCAGTATGCCAGCATTACAGTTCACCGTCCTGCTACTAAAGCCAAGTGAGACATTATTACTTCTACTTTTACATTTACGACCTTATGACATGTATGTAAAATAAGTGTCTGTTTCTTCATAAAAGCCAATCCTTATGTAGCAGTACTAAAACAAGAGGTATAACTGTCAGCATATATTCTTCTTTTTTTACAGATCTTCTGCGGATCAAGAGCAGTACTTGTCCGTGATTTACAGCGGCATCAAATGATCTAGATTTTTATTTTGACCACCTGAAAGTCTAAACATCCTCATGTCATTAAAAATAACATTTTTTTTTTCTTTAGCATTTCCGTTTCATTTCATTTGTATTACCATGTTTATTTTTTGAGTGCATTCCATAAATATCTTCACTTGTGTTTAATCCAAAAAGTGTTAACACTCTGATGGATGTTTCTTAAGATTTGCAATGGTGAGTCATTTTAATGTTATATTGAGTGTTAAATGTTGCTGTAAGCTGATCATCTGTCAGGACATGTCAACATGCCGCTTTTTTTGTATTTTAGTTCGGTCATTAAAATTACTAAATTGAAAAAATACTGTTAACTCCATTTTGTCATAGAAGATTAAAAAAAATAAGGACTTTTTTAATGAGAATTAGAGGCCTCAATTATGGGAGTAAAAGTTTAGAAACACGACATACACATCTACAAAGTGTTGCAGTAACAATTAGAGCTTTTTATAGGTAATTATTTAAGTAATCTCTATTTGAGGTGGTCAAGGACTTTCCTTCATTATCAAGGAGAACCATGGCGAGAGTGACGGCAACCATATGCAAATGACAATCACATCGAAGCCATGGAAGTGCAGAAATCACAAGCTTTTATTGAAAATTCATGAAATGTTGTTTGATTGCTGCAAATCTCCATTAGTGTGAACGCCACATAGGTATTTCTTAAAACTCTTATGCCTTAAAACCATTTCTCATGGCTGTGAAGAGGAAAATGTTTTTTTATTTTATTTTATATGTCAGTTTTTCTGGTTTGCCATGACATGTAAAAAAAAGACACATATATGAAATAGTTGAAATGTGAAATTTCTCGCCAGGAGATGATTCCACATGTTTACATAGATTATGGATCCTACTTCAATCATATTTCATTCATTTATGTGGCCTGTATAACTGTCATTGTTTTCTTGAAATGTACAGTTTTGTCATTAGCTATGTTTGTTTTAGAGGTTGTGAATTTAACTTATGCTCATAATTGGAATATCACATAACATTTGTGAATAAAGTAGCGTTTCCATCTCATGTCCTGGGAAAATATCTGTAATAAAATTGGAAGTTGCTGCAATCGTGAAAGAAACTGTGGCTCTTTTTTCCTCCATCATAAATGAGTTGTGTTCAGAGCGACAGACGAAACACAATAAACTCTGTCATGTTCTCTGGCGTTCAGATGCTGGTGTTTGTGAACAATCATGTGAGTCGCTTCTGGAGGAATTAAACCAAATCATTCTGATCACAGACTTTGACTCAGGCGTTTCAGAACCATCAAACCAACATATGAGAAGCTGTGATGCGATTGGTCCAATGATTAATCCAGTCATCCAATCACAGCCTCTTTTAAGGCAAAGTCACATGGATTTTGTTGCTCATCAAGCGATTTATTTAACAAACGTGTTTAGTTTAAAAGTAGTTTAAGCATATGTCTTATTATCGGATAAAATACGCCTCAAATGAGCGCATACATTATTATGCGCATTTTAAGAATGTATGCACATCTCATTTTTAACATATCCCAAAATGCGCATAAAAGTAGGTGCATGGAAACATATTGACGGTATCTTAAGTTGAACAAATACTGCATTTGGTGCCATTTTCTCAGCTGGCGGGACAGAAAATATTTTTTTCCCATATACTGTTCAAAAATGGTGTTAATGTCCAGACAAATTGTCCTGACACACGTTTCAGGCTTGTAATGTAGAACATGTTGAGTGAGGACAGTGGAGTGCATTTTTTTATATATTTCCATAGACAGTATCTCCCTGGCTAGTGTTGAAGTGTAGGTTCTGATAGATTGGATCTGATTGGCGCTTTTCCTTTGACTTGTTACTCGATTTCTTTAGGGTGGCGTAGGGTCTGCCATCAGGATTGTTCGCATAAACACCGATGGCCTGAATCACAAACACAAACCGTTATTCAGTTGTTAATCAGCCGTTGAAATGGTTAATAAAGTAAGCAGAAGTTGTGTGTTTGTGGTGTCTCGGATCTTATGATGTTCCTGTGTGCCACTCACCTCTTCGCTGTGACGCTCATTGTATATAGATCTAGTTATAAAATATCCTGAAATAAAGCAAAGAATATGGATTTTTTTTTTTCTGTGAAATTAACTTCCAAAATATATATTTTTTTTTTTTTTTTTTTTTGTCATATTTGAATATTTACACACTTGATTGCTTGACTCTCTTTCTCCACTGACAAGTGACCAGTCCAACTGAAGATATGATCAACATAACAACCAGTCCAATAGAAGCATAGAGAATAAGATACACAGGCACTGGGAATATATGGACAGATAAGGTGCAATTAAAAGTAAAAGTTAATTTTTCATGACACCTTTATATCATATAGAGGACTTTTGGGTCATAACATTTTTATTTACATATATAGTGACAAAAGAAAATGGAAACAGTTTGCATAACTTAAATAAGACACGTAAAATGTCAATCTATCTATAAAGGGGCTGCAACTCACCTGCTTTTTTGCCAGCTGGACCAGATGATTTGACAAAACCTTTAAAAGGGAGGAGACAGCAACATCTGTTAAGCCTTAAAGTGGACCAATTATGCAAAATTAGTTTGAACATAAATGTGTTTCAACAGTGTGTCAACAACCACCCTATAATGGTAAAAAATCCACCCACTCCTTTCCTATTAATCCCCATAAATCAGTGGCTCAAAAGCTGTTCCAGGTTTCAGCCTTCTGTGATGTCACAGTAGGACAAGCCCCGCCCATGATTGGTGACGATCTCTTCCCTATTAGCATAGATCCCGCCCTGAGTGAGCCGCACACAGTCCGCCATGTTTATATCGTCACTAGAGCAGCTAGTGATACAATTCTCAAAAATGGGTCAATACCTACTGTTCATCATCCACCTTAATATCCAGAACATGTAAGTATCAGACTTTATATTTTGGGAATGTTTGCAAATTGCCTTTCTGAATGTGCTTGTTAGCACGCTGTATGGCTAATGTGGCTAAAGTTACCATTGTCTCTGACTGTATTCACAGAGACCAGAGCTATGTCGTGATTTTTAACCCAAAAACGCTCAAAATCTGTATAATTCATAAACGCACATTTATAATTAGGGCATTCTATAAGATATGATCTGTGGGGTATTTTGAGCTGAAACTTCACAGACACACTCACTGTGGACAAAAACAGATTGAGGTAAGATAGAAATGCAGGCATTCAAATGTTTGTCTACCTGTTGATGTCAGTGAGCCTGCGCTGTCCTTAGTGGTTGAAGATGAGTGTCTTGGTGTAGTCGGTTCAGCATTTCTCCATGGATTTGTTTGTGTTTCCGTCGTCTTAAGATAAGTCACTTCTTCCAAGTTCTTTGTGTTGTCTGTTTGTAGGTTTTAGAGAAATGTCAAAGACACATCTGCATTCCTGGGATCATCCTAAAGAACAGTTTTGTTGCCTAAATAGCTTACTATGCCATTTAATATGAAACAAACAGTAGTACTGCAAACCTTCATTGCTGTCTCACACAGGCAAAATTAATTTTAAGGAAATGATTTGAGTATGTGTACATTATGAGTATATTGATAGCTTGGCAAAGTAATGTAATGCACAATAATGTTGCCTGTCATTATTACCTTTAGATACTGTTAGATGGACTTTCTGATATGTGTCTAGTCCAGTTCTCTGCACTCCACACCAGTAAATCCCAGAGTCGGACTCCTGTAGATCAGTGATGGTCACGGTGAACGTTCCTGTCCCAGAATCCTCCAGTGTGTATCTCCCTTTAGGTGACCGGTCAGATTTAACTAAAACATCTCTGTCTTTACATGGATCTCTGCAGAAATACTTTATGTTGGTTGAAGCCCATTCATGAGAACAAGAAATGGTGACGTATCTTCCGATATATCCAGAAATTCGACCAGTAGTTGAAGTCTTAAATTCTGTTTAAGGAAAATAGGGTTTTTACTGATCAGTTCCTCTTCGAGACGCTTCGGTTTCAGTTATTCAATAGCAAATGCAACTTATTGTTACACTTATTGTCTATTACTGTACATTTTCAACACAATAATAGGAAGTGTGATTGCTTAACACTGCATTTATTTACTGTAAATGTATTATATTTACAGCACAAATGCAAACAGATATAATAGATGGTGAAATTATTTGTTCAGAGAGATCTGATTAAACACATACTTATATTTATGACCTTTCTCTCTGTATTAACTGTAGTATTTTACACAGTTGATCAGGTGGTGTTGGATGTGTTTTGACATAATCATCATTTGACCTGAATCACCAAGCTAATCTATTGCCTAATCTCTGAGTTAGGTTTACCTTATTGATTACAGCAGCCTTGTGATTCTACAGCATTAGATCCAGCATTTTCAATCCAAAGGATTTCTTAAAAGTTGTTTAAAAAAAACTCCCAGGAGAATTCATTTAACACTGGATTTTTTTTTTTTTTTCTGTGTAGTTAAGTGATTTTAGCTGCACATAGAAAAAATGTCTGGCAAGTTTGCATCATCTGATCGGCCTTTATAGCCTTTATTGGCTGACAACAGTCGGCGCCCGATCAATTGGAACACCTTTACTCTTATTTGCTTTCATGGTGCACAGCAAACTGAATGATTCCCATAGACAGTAGAGTTTCTATCACACATCTATTGAGAACTTACCTGACAGAAACATCCAGAGCCAGAGAACACTGAAGAACTTCATTTTAAGTAGGGGTCCTATTATGGATGGTTTAGTCCAGTTTTACCTTTCTAAGCGTTAATATTGACGTTAGGAGCTCTTTTATACCATCAAGAGCAGTAGAAAACATGTATGCCAGTATCCTCCTGTGCACTCACATTCTCACATGTACGCTGGTTTCAAGACACCCACACACTCCTATTCAGAACCTGACCACTTCCTCTTGATTAACTTTTGGTTTGAATGGACATTCCCCTTTTATGCAGGATCAGGGTAAGGTCAGAGAAAGCTAGAAATTATTAAAACAATCGTAAAGGGATAGTTCACTTCAAAATTTTGTCATCATATACTCACCCTTAAGTTGTTTCAAATCTGTATGAATTTCTCTCTTCTGCTGAACACAAAGGAAGATATTTTGAAGAATTTCAGCAACCAAACAGTTAACTGACCCATTGACTTCCATAGTAGGAAGTCAATGGGTCCAGTTAACTGTCTGGTTGCTGACATTCTTCAAAATATCTTTATAAAGTATATAATTTAGAAGTGAACTATCCCTTTAAATCAATGTTAATTTATTTTGGTAAACACAGACCATACACTCACAAAAGAAGTCAAGAGTCAAACTGCCCAACTAAAGCAAACACAGATTACCATAATGGTGACCAGACATGCTCAATAAATCATCAATATCGAGACCTCTGTTAATTCTCAATAGGAACTTCTGTAGACGTGTAACAGAAATAAAGTCAGTCTGGTTAGTAATAAGTGAAGCTGGCAATGCTGTTGTTTAATCCTCATTTGCTGAGATCTTGAGAGATTTAATGTCTTCTTTTATCTTCAGTTGATTTCATCTAAGACTGTGGCAGAGTTTCACACAGCTCATTTTATGGTAGAAAAGGGGTTTCCAACCCTTCAGGCCCCTTGATGACTTGGGACTTTTTATACCCTAATAGGGCAACATATCCTGGGAGATACAACTCATGAATTCCAAACTATGTGTTGATACATTTTATTTAATTCCAGATTATATAAAAAGTGACATATAATGAGTTTTTGATGATCATTTGAGAGTAACTGATGAGAGCTTGACTAACATGACCTGCCAGTAGAGATGCGCGGATGGGCTATTATTTCATCCGCAACCGCATCACAAAACTCATCATCCGTCCGCCATCCATCCGCACCACGTTTTTGACCACTTTTCAAAACCGCACCCGCCCGCCATCCGCTGATTGCTGTATACATAATATTTTTCATTTGATTGGTTCAACCGCCCGCCACCCGCCCGAATTGAATTAAAATATTATTTTTCGTCACGTCATCCGCCCGATCCGCGGTTTATCCGCGGAGTCCGCGGCTGTAACCGCCAACCGCGCATCTCTACCTGCCAGAACTGACGCTACACTTAATATTGATAGAAGTTGAACTGATGTCTAGGAGTAGTGACATTGTCCAAGATACAAGAAAGAATATTTTAGAATAGCCATGCAAAATATGGTTATACAAATTATAAACAAAAAGCTTACACAATTGATAAAAGGAGATAAACAAAATCCAACCTGACACCCCTTGTGGTCATTTGAGGAAGTAACAAATAGCCACCTACATGCATGTTTTCATTAGACCGGGTAAACCCAGCCTGATCTGCCTGCGATTTGATTTCGTCCTGCAGCTCAGGCTGGAAACCTGTACATTCTTCTATCCTGCTTCCTTTACAAGTTTGCGGGAACCAATCACAAACTGGCTTATCCACCTGGCGCACTATTGGTGGGTTTAATCCAATCCAATTCCAGAGCCTTTACAGCTCTGTCCAATTCCTTTTAACCTCTTGACGATGCTCAGTGGCTTCTTTTTAGCAAACAAATAGCTTGCACAACCTGCAAAAAATCACTGATTCCATTGCTGCTTCTGCAAACCGCTGATCAACACGTTTACACATTTCCTGCCTGGAGTTTACGCATCGCTCTGCAAAGTACGTCACCCGGATCATTGGTCTAAATGGTTGAAGGACTCCCCAGACCAATGTTCAATCTTAAAAGATTGGTCTGGTGATAGCCAGACTATATTTTCATTCATATATAATTTCATATATATATATGAACATCTTATTTTTGATCTTCCTGATTAGCTTGGGCCTTTGATTTTGATCTTATACATATCAGGTTTTCACTGGTTGTTTGAATATCCTTGCTTAAACGGGTCATGAATTGAGAAATGAAATTCTCCTTGATCTTTTGACATATAAGAGGTTTAAATACGAGAGATGTTAACACAGGACTACTCAACTCTGAGGAGTACAAGACATTTTGCATTGGCAAGTTGTGAAAAAAACACAGTCTTTGCATTGCCATCTTTGTGATCCTAAAATTAAGTAAGCATAGATTAACTTTATTTTTAACTAAATATTTATAGTATTTACACATTTAGCAGGGATGATGAAAATATTTTAATATACGAAATTGTTACCCAATCATAGTAGTGGCTGTTTACTTCCAAGTCTTGACTGTAACATGTCTATAAAAAACGAGTGTTTCAAAGAGAAGGTCAGAAACAGGATAGAAAATAGATTATACTTTTACATTAGGATGTTCTGTGATGTAAAAATCTTGATAACATTAGGAGTGGACTATTCATGACCCCTTTAATACTAGGATCAGAGATTTTCACAGTGACTGGCCCATGTTGAGCTGTACATTCCCATAGATTGCATGTACTTGGCGTTTACTTATAAATTAGGATGTTTTGTGGTGTAAAAATCTTGATAACATTATAAGTGCACCTCAGAGAACATAGTAAAAAAAAAAAAAAAAAAAAAAAAAGTGGACTCCTTTAATACTAGGATCAGAGATTCTCATAGAGTGCATGTGACTGGCCCACACTGAGCTGTACATTCCCATAGATTGCATGTGCTTGGCTCTTTGGGACTTCAGGTCTGTTGATAGGTTTCACTTTAGTTCTTTTGTCTGTGTTAGGAGTGTCATTCTCATACACAAACTCTTCCTGCATCAAGAAAACAAAAGTACACTAGTAATATGTCTGCTGGGTCATTGCATACAGAATAATAAGTTGGGTTTTTAGGTTATTTTTAAAGGTCAGCAACTTACAAAATCGTTGGCATCACTCTTCTGTTCATCTCTGCCTTCATTAAACTTGTTGACAGGCGTCACACTGCCTATGGAAATATCAAAACAAAGAATGGTTTTAAAAATACATTGATCAAATCTTTCTATTGTTTTAAATTATGCTGATAGTAGTGATGGCTTGTTTATTTATTACCTGTACTTGCTGATGTCTTGACTTTTTTCCTGTACTGATGGACTGCGACCACAAGTATGATCACTGCTATGACCGGACCACCGACAGCATATGGTATGTATACTGTAGTGTTCGAGGATGCTGAGGAAGAGATAGAAAGATATTTTTGTATCATTAAATCATTCAGATAGCCGTCATCTGCATCATTTCCCTCCAATTAAAGGAGCATTGACTTGTTGCTGAACTCAAGTATGCGGTAAAAGATTCCCAGGAATTTACAGGATTAAAGAGTATTATTTTACGATAAATGAATGTAGTCAAATTGACTGTGAAATGAATGCATGCTGTGTCATTTTCTTACAAATTACTGCGAATCAATAGCCTGGTTAAAACCAAACCATTCTAAGTAGTAACTGAGTTATGGTCTGGCAAAGCTTCATTAATAACTCATTTCCAAAGGGGCGTCACCAATGGACGTCGCTCAAATGCCTCAATTGGATAGACCTAAAACCAATCAGAGCGATCATCATCGTGTAAAGCCATATGCTGCGTCCCAATTCGCCCAAAGTTACACTACGCCATAAAAGTATGTACTTTTTTTGTGAAGAAAAGGTATTTACTTTTGAATATGTAGCAAAAAAGTAGGCAAGCTTTGGGACATACTACTTCGTCATCTTTATCGGACGGATCTGTCGCGTGCATCCTGTCACTTAAACTGCCCTGTCAATCATCTTGTCACAGTTAAAATCCTCTATTAAATCTAATTTAATTTCCTTCCGTTTCGGAGAGAAATGTAGTAGCACGTTCATCTGCCAGTGAGTCTTTCATGGAGACTGTCCTCATGTGTTTGCAATTTGAATATAATAATGCATTTAAAAGTTGGTGCGCTTCACCAACGGACATCGCTCAAATGCCTCTGGGCACAATTGGATGGACCTAAAACCAATTAGAGCGAACGTCATCGTGTAAAGCCTCAACGTATCTTTTGATAAAACTTGAGAACCCTGCAATGAGGATTTTTCAAGTTCATTAAAAAGAAATCAAATATATACCTTTAGATACTGTCAGATTGACTTCCTGATATGTGTCTAGTCCAGCTCTATCCACTCCACACCAGTAAATCCCAGAGTCGGACTCCTGCAGATCAGTGATGGTCACGGTGAACGTTCCTGTCCCAGAATCCTCCAGTGTGTATCTCCCTTCAGGTGACCGGTCAGATTGAACTAAAATATCTCTGTCTTCACATGGATCTCTGCAGAAATACTTTATGTTGTTTGAAGCCAATTTATGAGAACAAGAAATGATGATGTGTTTCCCACTGTATCCATGTAACTCAGTTCCATCTGTTGCTGAATCCCTAAATCCTGATAAATGAAATACAATGGAGTCATTTGTTCTCTAAAAAAATCTAACATACTGTGTGATTTAAGAGTCCACATGGAAAACATGGGTTTTAATATCTAATTTAAATCATGAACTAAAGTTTTAGATTTTTTAAGATTGTGAAACAAGGAAATGTTAAGCTGTAAATAAGAAATATTTCCGATTTTGCAGTATTTTTTAGTTGGTAAATGAGTGTCAATCGTGTAAAACTTTGTACAAATGGTGAAATTTTCTTCCACTGAAGCTTTTAGGAACATCTAAAATCATGCTGGAGAAAGTCATGAGGTTTTGTTCATGTCATCTCCAGTTCTATTGCCATCAAAGTAAAAAGAGGATGTGGAAAAGACTATACTTTCATGAGAGACTTTTGAATCCCTCTGTGTTTTCCCATTTAAAATGATCTGAACATAAGTAAAAGCTCTCTTCTATGTAAATCCTGCAGCCACAACATGAAGTTTCAACTCTCAAGTTTTGAAGACAGGCAAGAGCCCAACACGCTGTGGCTTTTTAAATATATTATAAATAGTTTTTCCATGTGAGAAATACAATGTGTGGCTGGAGTGCGTGACAAAAGACCGAAATTAGTGACTGTCACGCTCAGTGCATGACACTTGAGAGCCCTGCAAATTTTTATTGAGCGATATATTGTCCCAGAAATAATTACGATGAATTAAATTTTTGTCATTTTAAAACCATTTTATGCCACTGAACGGCCCCAACTGCGGACTGTCTGTAGTCGTCAGGAAAACACTATAACGGCTTGAGTAATGCCTTTTCTACACATGCCGTCGGTGTGTGTGTGTGTGTGTGTGTGTGAAGGAGCTGCCTGACCCTCACTTTTGTCTCTGACACAGAGCAGACAAGATAACAGCGACATTCATTATCATGTTAACATAATGAGCAATATATGATGTGACCAAAAGTTATCGAGGTCATGCCCATATATCGTGCGATAGAGTATTTATAGGCCTACGCGCAATGAGAAGCAGGACACTAGCTGCGTTTAAGTCCATTTTTATGACCTTCTCTCACTCTTCTACTCATTCACTTAGATGTACATTGTTCCTTATGTTGCACTAGCGCCCACTACTGGCGGAACCCTTGAAATGTGTCTAAATGGAACAAACTAAGCCCTTGATCACTAGGAATCCAACATGGAGTTGATTTATTATTTACAGATTTTTTCCTCATAAATTGGTTTACACATCATTCTATAAGCCTGAATGTATGTTTGGGCTGTTGATTTTATTTTTATTTTTTAAACACATATTTAATATTATTATTTAATGTAAAATATAAAATTAAAAAACTAAAAAGATAACAGCTATAGGGCTCGCTTTCACATACAGGCTTAGACAGGCCTGTTTCACATTGCTATATATGAAATCACAAATATGTTCAGATTTGTTGTGATTTATTGCATTATGCAATGTGGAGAGACAAACGAAGCAAAGCACTAATGTTCTTGTCAAATATATGCTATTTTTTTGCACTTTAGAAACAGCTACTTCCTCTTTTTCTAAGTTTATTACCCTTGTATACAGAGATTGGTTTCATAGTTTCTAGTTTCTAGTGAGAATGTTCAGAATTTGTTGAAAAGCTGATTCCAGATCAGTATTTTAAGTTGGAGCATAAATGTTGATATAATTGTTGACATGCACTTTAAAAGTTTGATTTCAGTCAAACCAAAGCAATAATTTATCTTAAAAAAATGTGATGGCAGTTCAGTTTAAAAGACCTAGATGACGTGATCTGTTTAGCATGTATAGTACTAAATATGTGCACGTTGGACTAGAGCACTTGCTCCGAAGACAAAGGTGATTTGCAATGAGTTTAAACTGTGCATGTAATAGTACTTATTGTGCAAATTATATTTGACCGTACTACAGAACGAAAGTCAAAATATGAATTAATAACTGACCTGACAAAAAGATCCACATCCACAGCACATGAAAGCTCTTCATTTTCATCAGTACTCTCGAGTCTCCAGACTATTTAGTACTTTGAAGTGTAGCCGACTCTATATTCATCATGACTCAAATACTGTCTCCTAAAATGTCAGAGATGCTTTAAATAGAGAGATGTCTTCCTCTTGTTTTCTCACTTCATGTGTATGTGTTAATTTTACACACAGGTACAGTATGTCTTGGTGCTTGCTTTTGTCATTTAAAGAGTTTTTGGATATTGGGAATGCCTGAAGAGCATGCATGAGTACATACTAAGCCTTACTGTTGGAATAAGACACAGAGACATTCAAAAGTCCGACAACCCAAAGGTATATTTTATTACACAATGACAAAACCACGTTCAGACACGAAACCTCAACTTTTTACAGCAAACACACATTTAATCAGTCTATGATACTGAAATGAGCACGTTAAAGAGTAGCTTTTGAAAAATGCACAGTATCATAGGTTACTTTGTCTTCTGACCCTATAACTGTATGTGGTCCGCAATCTTTAGGAAGTATGCTAATGGCTGCATATGAAACTGAGTCTGTGCTATCAGAGCTGGGGTTTGGAGTTTGTTTGCAGCTGGTCTCCGGTGAGATGGTGATGGTCGAGTACAGGGGAGGATCTTGGATTTGATTGGCTGCAGGACTTTGATTGACAGTAGAATAAACGGTGATGTTTGCGACCTCCTCATAATCAACAGCAGTCTGTGTATTCAGTGATGATTTATTATACTGTGAATAAAGAAACAAACTTACTACTTTTTATGTATTGCAGATATGAGAATATTGGGGCATTTCATTGTACATTCATTTAATACAATTTGTTTGACTGTGTTTTTAACTTAAACACAGTCAGATGACACTATGAGCGATATTTTTTTAACTACATTTAAGTACTATATTAAGTCAGTACACCACAGTATATATCAGTAAATAAACATGATACACAAATGTCCACTAGAGGGCAGTATCTGTATATTCCCTTATTACATTGAGATCATACTGTGTTCCATTCAATTTGGAATTTCTTGTATTGTGCAATATTATTGAACGATACTTGAAGTTGGTTTTCCAACTTGGAAAATAGTGAAAATCCAACACTTTTTACCCAGATGTGTGAATCACTTGAACATGACAGAACTCATGCAAGGAGTTAATTTTAAATTGAAAGATTTTCAAATACTGCACCTGTCAATACAGAACGAAATATTATGTTGCCTATTTTGCCGTCAACACTGCCGACGTTGCCTTTGCTGCTATATATTTATGTTTAATATGAAGTATAGGCCTTCCACAACTCTCTCCCCATATGTCAAATATATCAATGAGGCTTATCATATGTCACCTAGCAGCAGCAGCGCCGCGTCAGACACGCTTCTGGTGTGCAAAGACATGGAAAACGCCACGCAGCTGACACGCAACAGAAACGCCACGCTCACGCCACGCAGCCAGTGTGTCACCGGCCTTAGGGTTAGACCGCTAGGAGGCGCCTTCTGGCCCATATCTATCTGCGTCTCATATTGACGCTAAAGGGTGCCATGTGCGTTGGATGTAGACGAAATGTCAAAAGCGTCAGTATATGACGCCTTGGGATGAGAACGGTCTGGTATTTCGCCTTCTGAGCTTTTTGCAGTGGAATGCCTTTACGGTGTAAATGAGTTTGGAGATATCAAGTAATATCCCACATTCGTGTTTGGATGAAACACAGATTAATTTAAAAATGTGATAATTTCTTAGTGCAGTATGCTTTTCAAAGAATCATAAAAAAAAAACAAATAAAAAAAAACACCCACATATTGTAATAGCCTACACATAAAAGCTATATATATAAAAAAATAGGTTTCTGTCTTACCTCTGTGGGACATGTGGTGCCTTGGATTTCAGCATTATCTTAAGTTGGAAACAGGGAAACACTTTAGTAGATAGATTATGGGCTAGATTGTGTTTAAAAAATGCAGTGTGTTTGTACTTACCATTAGAACTGTGTGACTTTCTCATGTGCATTTTCCATATACAGAGAACCACCACAGATATAAACCCCATCAGAGGGATGACTGTGAAAATTAGATAACCTAAAACACACAGAGACAGCCTGTGTACGCTGAGTCAGACGTGTCCAATCTTGTGTGAACGTGATTTCACCAAGTACCACATGTTCCTGGATCAACATCTTTGTTGATCCTGGAACAACTTTCCAATCAACCAATCAGCTTTGAGGGACAAGTTTACAGTTTATGTCAAGTTTAGGCTTAGAACCAGGGTGAGGTGCTTCACCATCAGTGTTATTCACCTATCATTTCCCTCTGATCTTAGGGAAAAGTTATGGGTAGGGTTAGGTTTAGGGGTAGGGATAGGGTAAAGACTAAATTTTGGGTCAAACAAAAATATGAAACAAAAAAAATATGTTGATCCAGGAGCATGTCTTACTTGGCAAAATCGCGTTGACCCCAATCCTGCTCCTGGAGGGCCACTGTACTGCAGGGTTTAGCTCTAACCCCAATTAAACACACATGAAACAGTTACTCAGGGTCTTATGCAATGTTCCAGACAACTTGAATTTCTGATTTTTCCCCATCTCCTACTTCGAAATAACGCCTGAAACGCCACTTGAAGTCAGACATTCGACCTGTGAACTCAGGGCAAATCAACTCTAACCTCAGCGACCTCATTCCTTTTATGTGTCATTGTAGTCATTGAATCATTACAGATTAACATTGTTTAAGTCACTAGCCATGTTTACACTGTCGGACCTAAAGCGAGCGTGCTAGTGCATGCCAGTTGCATTTCCACTGTCACTTTTTAATAGGGGCTTCCATTGGGTTTTTGGCCCGCCGAATATATTGGTCCAAACCGGGCCAGCTCAAAACTCCCTTTCAACGAGTGTTTGAAACAACTTCTGATTGTGATCCTATGGGGATTCTGTTGACCGTATGAGGCAGAAATAAATGTATGTGACGCTAAAGGCTACTTATGCGAACCATTGCGATAATAGATACACATATGTTCATAGAAAATACCAGAGACTGCTTGAAGAACTTAGACAAATCATATATGTTTATGATCAAGTATTTATTTGGTTTCATGTTACTGGACCGGACTAATGTATCTGCATATGTCATAAATGACATTCTCTGATTAACTCGTTTTGCTCCTGTTTTCTAGAGCGCCCTCTGTTGCTCTGGCTGAAAGGATAACAGTGTAGTGAGAACTTCCTCAGATCGCATAATTTCACAGAAAAGAATATGCTATAGAAATTCTCACTCTCTCTAAAGAAATGTGATATAAACATATCATATTTGATCATATTTTTCTATTCATGTAGTCCTTGCAAAAATGCTCTTGTTGACATCATGTGGTCAACATATGAACATGACGTGTGATTGGACATTACAACCCGGATATCCCCACATCGTCCTGACTCGAACACGGCATTGCTACCAATATTAGACATTCCAGACAGGTGTGTTGAGGCAAGTTGCAGCTAAACTCTGCAGGACAGTGGCCAATCAGGAGCACCTCTGCTGTAAGCCACGTGATTATCGAAACAAAACCCGTGTATATGGTTTTGTGTGTTAAATTAAGTGTGTATGCTGGAAAAAAGGGGCAGACATGATTGTCTTGTCAGGCACATTGTATTAAATAAAAGAAAGACTCACCAGATTGTGTGCTTTCATAAACTGCTGGTGTAGATGAAACAACAGGACTTTGAAATTATTTAAATGTAAAAGAGGAACAACATCATCCCCTAATCTGTTCAGACACATAGATAAATACTCATCGTGATTAGCTCAGCGTTACCTGTTGTTGAAGTTGTGTTGGTTATGATGTCATCAGGTGATTGAGATGTCGGGTGATTGAATGAACTTATTGTTATGGTGGATTGAGAATCCAAACTGATCTCTGGTTTAGGAGATATGTGTCAGTTTTTGTTTTTGTTTGTTTTGTTTTTGTGTGTGTGAAAGTGTATACTAGTTATTATAGTTATTAATAGTTATTTTACACTTCAGTAAATCTACACAAAATTCAATACATCATTCTAACCTTTGGATACTTTCAGATTGACTTCCTGATATGTGTCTAGTCCAGTTCTATTCACTCCACACCAGTAAATCCCAGAGTCGGACTCCTGTAGATCAGTGATGGTCAGGGGCGGACTGGCCATCGGGAGCACCGGGACATTTCCCGGTGGCCTGACGGTCGTTCTCTGGCCTGCCGGCTGCCGCTGTGCAGACGATCAGCCTGGCATGTGATTGGCTGGTGTGCAACTACGAATTAATTTACGGATCTCTCAATCGACGAATCAGGCAATGGCGGAGTGAAAATGACACTCCCACCCAACGTCAGTGACGCACTGCCTAATATCTGGTATATCTGACTAAATCGGAGCGTAAACGCAAAGGAGGAGCAGAGAGGGAGCGTATAAAAAGGAAAAAAGCCCTGACCACAGACGCAGCAAGCTGCTGCAAAATCCCAGCTATGTTCGCCAGTAAGGGAACAGGTCGGTCAAGATTACATTTACATTATATTTATAATAATTTGGCAGACGAACGCTTTCATCCAAATCACTTAGATAATCACAATAGATAAAATTAAACCAACAAACGAGCAACAATATGTAAGTGCTGCTGTGCTGTGTCAAGTCTCGTTTCGTCTACATGTAGCATATTTTTTATATAATGAATAAAAAGTAGACAGAATAGTGTTAGTGCAGGGCTCGACATTAAGGCTTGTCTGCTTGTCCGGGACTGCTCGAATAGAAAATTAGTTGTCCCACTGGACAAGTTCAATTTCAAACAAAATAAAATGCCATGTTACTTCACGTTATGTGCCACTCATTACGTCTATAATTTTACATATTTAATTTTACCGATTTGAGACGTCGCATAACTGCCAGATTCAAACTGTGCTTTCGCGCGTTGGCTGGCGCTGAGCCAGAGTCGGACGCATACAGCGCTGTCATATATCACAACTAAGCAGTGTTTTCAACCTCATAATGTTTATTTTAGGTTTCAGATATTTAAATACACATAAGCACGAGTAAAACAATACATTTGGAGTTTGTAAAATACACACTGATGTCTGTGGAAGCAGCCATAACAATCTTTTCAAATATAATATCGCGTGACGCGTCGCTATGGAAACATTAAAGGGAACGTTCGCCTTGAAAAAACTCACTCTGGGGGTGGGGGTGTCAGTTAGAATATTTTAAACTTACGCGTGAAAGGGTTAAAGTCAAGAAAAGATCAAAAATAAATATTTGTGTGTGCTGTAAAGTGGTTAGAGAAAAAAAATCGGAATCGGCAGGTCAAACTCAATGAAAAACCGGAATCAGCCTAGAAAATTGTAATCGGTGCATCTCTATGTCTACAAAATTATTTTAGATATCGTTAGCCTCATAGCATAATTGCCTAAGTCATATTTCAATGTCTTTGGAAAACAAGAAGAAACAAAAAATGACTTAGGCAATTATGCTATAACCTGTTACATTAATAGGGTTAGCCTACAAGTATCAGTCCAGTAGATTACATGAATAGGGTGGTGGTGACTGCAGCAGCAGAGGTGGCCTGGCAGTGGAGTCAAATTCCCGGCCTGAATTATTGTCCCAGTCCGCCACTGGTGATGGTCACAGTAAAGGTTCCTGTCCCAGAATCCTCCAGTGTGTATCTCCCTTCAGGTGACCGGTCAGATTGAACTAAAATATCTTTGTCTTTACATGGATCTCTGCAGAAGTACTTAATGTTGGTTGAAGCCCATTTATGAGAACAAGAAATGTTGATGTGTTTCCCACTGTATCCATGTAACTCAGTTTCATCTGTTGCTGAAATTCCTGCTGAATGCAAAAAAACACAAGGGAGATGTCATTCTCACTTTTATGCCTGATATTTTAATATTGAATTATTTTGATGAATATCAGTGCATATAACACGGTGGCATGAGTGCTGTTGTAGGGACACAATATAGAGATAGAAAATAATTAAACTGATCTTTGATAAAACTGTCACATTTGATAGTTTTGGGTACAAGTAAGTGGACCAAAAACGGATCTGAGTCCTCTTTAAGGGACAGTGTAAAACGTAAAGGGACCTGGGTTGTTTTTCACTTGGTTCACCTTCACATAAAGGGGACTTGAGTTCAGTTCTTTTAAAGAGGACAAGTGTGAAAACACACAGCAAAATCCCCAGTGTTAAATTAACACTCCTCAGTGTACATATGTGTCCACACTACAGGGTGTTAAAAATTAACACTGAAGCAGTGTTGAAGTTAATGAGATAATTAAGTGATTAATTAAGTGATGATTGGCCATTAGTGGTGACACCTGATGATAACAAGCAGACTCACTGAAGGAAAGAGAAACAAGAACAGAAAAAAAGAGAAACACAAGAACTACTGACTTTGAACCATTATTGCACTTATTATTTGACCAGTTTGACTTTATTCTTTATTCTAAATGTTCTATTCTTTATTTCTATCTACACACGGTCTTATTTAGATTTAACAGAAGTTTAGATGGTAATGTTTTATGGAATGTTTCGTTTCATGTCACCATTATGGTGGTCAGTGGTTGCTTTAGTTGGGCTCTTGGCCCTTTACTATTTAACATTAGTTTTTCTCTGGCTGCTCCAACTCTGTGCTTATAGAGTATATGTGTTGTGGCAAGAGAAACTAAGACCTGGGCTGTGTTTCCTGAAAGCATCGCAAGCCTAATTTGATTGTGTAGACCATTTGCTGCAGTTGATCTGTGATCAAGTTAGGCTTAAGATGCTGTTGGAAATGCAGCCCTGGTTATGATTTGATGATGAAATTACTAGTGACCTGATTTACTGATCTCACCCATCATTATAAACTGATTATCTAAATGTTTTATTAATTTTTCACTACAGTAGTTACTTCCAGCAATGTTTTAAAGATCTGAAGGATTCAAAATCACACACAGACATCAAGAATCTACATATGAATCTCAACAATGGTGACAATCAAGCAAACGCTTAATGTCGCAGTGCATGATGGGAGCCACCAATCAGAACGAATCAATGGCTCACATCATGCATTGCAGCATGAATAAATTATGCAGCTGAATTGTCCTGTAATTTTCATTGTTTTTTTCTGTTGGCTTTTATTTTGCTATTGTTTTGTTCTGACTTTAGTAGCTTGTTTTGTGATGTTCAGAGTTGATCTGTTCGTCACTAGTTTGTTTATTGTCACCATTGTTGAGATTCATATACTGATTCTTGATGTCTGTGCGTTTAAAAACACAACAACAACTTTGCTCAAAGTATTTTCAAAATTTGTCATATTGCTGTTGGATCTCGAACTGTGGAATCTCAGAGCTACAATCACCAGTACTAAAACAAGACATCAAGCATATAGTCAAATAATTTAGACTCTGAATGACATCAGTGAATCAGGTCACCACATGATGATAATGTTTTTATCATCAAAACATATTGTGAGCAGGTCATGTTTTCTCTTGCAGTAATAAATGTGCTTTATAAACACAATGTTGGAACAGTCAGAGAAAAACTAATATTAAAAAATGAAAAGGGTCAAGAGCCCAACTAAAGCAAACACTGACCACCAAAATGGTAACTTGAAAAGAAAAATTCCATAAAACATTACCGTCTAAACTTCTGTTAAATCTCAAGAACTTTTGTCGATGTATGACAGAAATGAAGTCAAACTGGTAATAAGTGCAACAATGTGTAATGACTCGAAGTCAGTTGTAGTTCTTGTGTTTCTCTTTTTTCTGTTCTTGTTGTTTCTCTTTCTGTCAATGATTCTGCTTATTAAAATCAGGTATCTTCAATAATGCTCAATCATCACTTAATTAATCACTTAATTATCACATTAACTTCAACACTGCTTCAGTGTTAACTTAATTATCCCATTAACTTCAACACTGCTTCAGTGTTAATTTTAACACCCTGTAGTGTGGACACATATGTACACTGAGGAGTGTTAATTTAACACTGGGGATTTTGCTGTGCACCCTCTGTTTATTGTCACACTGCACTTCACAGCCGTTACATGTCACATACTCATCACTTTGTTCATCCTTGTTAACAACTTGACTAAAACACTCCATCACAGTATTTTTATTTTCTCCCTTTTGTTTTGTTATCAAAGCTGCTTCCCAGATCGGAGGCTGCATCCTTCAAATTACACTTTTTTAAACATACATATTCGGTTTTAACTTACTCAAAAATATAATGATATGAAATATACTCAAATATCTAATGAGCCGTTCAAATATTGAGACATTTTTCTTTATATGCGATATATATATATATATATATATATATATACCTTATACTCTTTATTATATACAGAAATGGGCCATGGTCCATGGACATATTTTGCAGTTTTTGAACCCTCTTTTGTTTTCAGACAATTTAATATAACTTTCAAAAAAAGTCCAGTACAAATGTTACTGTCACTTATCAATGGCAGTTGTCAAAGTTGCTAGGCAACAATAACAATCCTCGTAGGCTAGACCATCCCTTCTAACACCGTTCAGTCTGACCTTCGTGGCCTTCGAAGGATGCAGCCTCTTGGGACAAAGATTAAATCTCCTTTTTAAAATATCTTTCGGATCCTTTGCTACTTAAACAAGTGGACCCCTCAATCACTTAGCTTAATCAGAGTCTGAAAACTAGTGCCTGACCAAAAATTAAGCTTTAATATTTCCATCATTAATGATTTATCTCATCTACCCGCGACCCACCCGCAATTAATCAGAATGCTTTTGCTAATAAAGGCCTTTAAAACGTATGGAATGCTTATCATTGCCAAACACAAAATTTATGTTACTACTAACCTTTGACCATGGCAGCATTTATTAATATTTGTTAATGTTAGTGTCAGGGTTCTGTCACTTCTGTCTAGTTTATTTTTTGGTTTTGTGACAGAGCTCTGACACTCCTGTTTTGTATTGTCTTTGTTACTTGTCTGTGTGCCTTGTTTCATGTGCGGGACATGGTGTTTGAATCCCGGCACTTCGGTCTAGTTCTACTTCCATCACACCCAAACCTGACAGTTAGCTAATAAAAATACAACTGCTCATCATTAGTTCATGTAAGTTCAGGTCCATGGATTTAAATTCAGTATCAGTTACTTCATCTCATGATGTCTTATGAAAAATGTACATTTTGATTGATTGTGTCTCACTATACATGAACACTCATTAAGCATAACAAGGGTATCAGTCCAGCAACTGTTTTTAGTATAGAAATTAAATACAATGTGATAAAACAACAATGTAGGTACAGAGAAAACTCACCTGACAGACAGAACCAGATCCCAAGAACATAGAAGGACTTCATTTTTAAAGTTTAACCCTGTTATATTTTATACTTATTTTATAAGTTTTTATCATTGATGAGGAACTCAAAAAATGCTTCTCTAAATTTACACTTTTTTTTTTTTTTACTAGCAGAGCACCCCAGTTACAAGCATCTACTTCCTCATTTTTTAAACACTTGTTTGTGTAGACAAATATGTTCACACAGTTCTGAGCTCTGTTTGTGCTTCCTGACATTATTGTTTGTGAATGATATTTGACCTGGGCAATCTGATCCAAGATCAGTGTGAAATAGCAAGACGTGCATTGATGTCAGCACGTCTGTGGACCACAGTTGAGTGCTTGCTTGTAAGCGTAAATATAATGTTAGCTTGGTCTCTTTTTTCTTTGCTGGTGGCTTTCATAACTACAACATCTGACTGCATATCATTATTTCTCTATTGGCAGCCATATATATATTTTGCAAACATTTAGTTTTATTATAGTAGATGTTTTGGAGGCTCATAAAGGTGAAGAATGGACTTCTTTACTTCCCTGTCTGTTGCATTTGACATCACAACTTTGGACACAAGGGTGTGTGTTCTTGCAATGCCATCAGCCAGTGTTGTCAATTTTATGCAGCTTTATAGCCATTAGTCACATGGCATTTAAGTTCCGTGAATGACTGATGATGACGTGAGCTTTTTATAATTTTGAGAAACTCTAATTTAAATGTATGTGTGTGTGTGGTCTAAACCCTTGAGCATTTTCATACTGATGATAAACATAATGACTACTTCCTCTATCCTGTTCCCAAGAGCACACAACAAAGTCCCCAGTGTTAAATCAACACTGCTCAGTGTTTATATGAGTCTACACTCAGAGTGCAATAAGTAACACTGAAGCAGTGTTAACATTAATGAGAAAATTAAGTGATTAATTGAGTGATGGTTGAGCATTATTGAAGACACCTGATGTTAACAAGCAGAATCACTGACAGATAAAAAAATTTAAGTCACCATTATGATGATCTGTGTTTGCTTTAGTTGGGCTCTTCACCCTTACATTTTTTTTGTTTAAATTTTATTTGGTTACTGTAACAACGTTATACAGCAACGTAACAGCCAGATGAACAAAGAGAAACAATTTGATGGTGTTGGTTGTGTTTTAGCATAGTCATTATTTGACTTGAAACATTGAACTTTGAACGATTAAGTTTACCTTATGGATTATAGCAACACTTTTCTTGTACTGCATAACATTTTTAGCATTTCAATGAAATCTAAATGAATTCTTAATAGCTGTTAAATTACACAAAAAATTATTATTTCATGTAGGCACACACGGACATCAAGAATTAACATATGAATCTCAGCAATGGTGACAAACAGCTCAACTCTGAACATAAGCTCATTATTTACAGTGGTGGAAAGAGTACTAAAAGATTTTACTTGAGTAAAAGTATTGCTACTTTAGTAATAATTTACTTGAGTACAAGAAGTAGTACTGAAACATAATATGACTCAAGTAAGAGTAAATAAGTAGTTTGCTTAAAACTACATTACAGTAGTACTTCTGTATTATTTTTCTATTTTTACCCAAAATGGGGAGATGATAGCGATATGAAGCGCTAAACACTCATGTCATATCTGTTTCATTCATACCGGAAGCCCAGTACGGATTCATCCCCCGCACACAAAGTCCACAAGTGAGATTCATAGGAGTATTAAACTTATGATGTTTCAGGAAATGCCTCATATAATAACATGCAAATAGTGATGTTTTGACTGATGAAACATGAAGACAAACAGATAGCCATAATATATCTTTGTTCATCAAGCTATCTCAGGTATTTTCATAAGAATGATGTATGTCTTTAAAGGAATAGTTCACCCACAAAGGAAAATTAGCTCATGATTTACTCACCCTCAAGTCATCGTAGGTGTATATGCCATTCTTTTTTCAGACAAATACAATCAGAGTTATATTATAAAATGTCCAGGCTCTTCCAAGCTTTTTAATGGAAGTGAATGGCTGGAGAAAATTTGAAGCCCCCAAAAAGTGCATCCATCCATGATAAACGTGCTCCACTTTTACTCCAGGGGGTTAATAAAGGCCTTCTGAAGTGAAGCCATGCGTTTGTGTAAGGAAAATATCCATATTTAAAACTTTATAAACACCAGCTTCTGCCAGACGTCCGTACGCATCGATTTGCAGTGGAAGACTAACCCCTGACCTGACGCACAACGTAATGACGAATGTGGAAGCTCAGAGGTAAGAGCAAAATGAAACCCTGGTCGTGAATTAGCAATTTTAAAGAGAACTGTTGGAGGATTTCTATATAATAGAAGAGGAGCTTCAGATTGTTGCACAGCCCTATTTGTTTAAACCGCGTGAAGTGTCAAAGCTTACGATACTCCTACATCTACGTCATACATGTGTGACGGGTTACTCTTGTGGTGCAAATCAATTTGCGTAGTATGCGTACGGTCGTCTGGCGGAAGCTAGTTATTTTAGATTATAAAGTTATAAATATGGGTATCTTTCTTACAAAAACCCATGGCTTCGCTTTCGAAGGCCTTTATTAACCCACTGGAGCCGTATTGAGTATTTTTTAATCATGAATTGATGCACTTTTTGGGGTTTTCAATTTTTTCGAACCATTCACTGCTATTATAAAGCTTGGAAGAGCCAGGACATTTTTTTTTAATATAACTCTGATTGTATTCGTCTGGAAGAAGAATGTCATGCACACCTGAAAGGTACGGTGGCCGAGAGAGCTCAACGCGCTGCAACTGAAGAAAACACATGCAAATAGAAAAACACCAGCAAATTAAGAAAATATCTTCATCAGTTTAACAACACATGTGTGCTCCAAATACTCACAACACAAACAAATACAGAAACACGCTGCAAAAGTTCACAACACAACCAAATAACAGAAACGCGCTGCAAAAGTTCACAACACAAACAAATACAAAAACGCGCTGCAAATAGAACAGAACACAACGGAAATGTTTCCGGGGAACCCAATAAGTGACGGAGCCGGCTGGGACGTGCTTACCATAGATATCATATATAAACGCTAGATGTCTTATGGCACAGTCACTTCCGGCATCACCGTTCGGCCATCTTGTCACAGGCAGGCTTAATGTAAGGTGAGTGATCAGCACGCACACAAATCTCGCTGTCACAATCTCGCTGAAATCTTGACGGATTTACAAACGGATTGGTTTCTTACAAACATTATTAACGTGGCTATAATTCCGAATGCTTGAACATGTATGTTATAATTATTCATATGTATGCAGTGTCATAGCTACATCTCTGACGTTTATAACAAACCAAACCGTTTGAAAATCGGTAGAAAATTGAGCAAGTTATGGTTATTTAAAAGTACATGCACCATTAAACGAGTGAGCGAACACACTGTGGCAAGATGGCCGCCACGTGCGGACGTCGACCTGCATTGGCCAGCAGCGCGCACGACACATCTAGCCTTTATATATGATATCTATGGTGCTTACAGCTGTCTACTTTTATTATTATTAATTTTTTTTTGCATAACATACAGAGATGACACATTTATGACATACAACTTTGTATACAATATACAAAATGTATTTACAATATGTTCAATGTCATAAGAATACTAAAAAGAACAATGAGCTGAAGACTAAAATAAATAAATAAATAAAAAAAGAGAAAGAAAAAGAACATGAGGGAAAGACATTAATCTATACATCAGTTTCATTGTACACATTTTGTCATGTTATGTTAAAATAAGTTTCATAAGAAATGTTAGAATGCAGCTAGGGTCCAAATATGAGACGGCAAGTTTTAAAGTTGAGACACTCACACACAGATATAACGCATATTTTAAAAACTTTGTTGTATAAAATGTATATTTATTTGCAACAGTTATGTTAACAGCAATAATACTATATTTCTGGTAAGAACAGCTATTCAGCTGATGGACACGCGCTGCGTTGTCATGGGAACATCCCAGGTGAAAATAATGAGGAAATTACATTGTCTTTCGTTGCTCCCTTCATCAACATAATGGCACACAAGTGCCCCGCTCCCTCCAAAGTGCCCAATTCAAGGGCTCTGCCGTCTGCCCTTTTAAGAGAGTAGGGCATAGGTAAAGCTCACGAGCAATAAGCACGTCCCAGCCGGGTCCGTCACTTATTGGGTTCCCCGGAAACATTTCCGTTGTGTTCTGTCCTATTTGCAGCGCGTTTCTGTATTTGTTTGTGTTGTGAACTTTTGCAGCGCGTTTCTGTATTTGGTTGTGTTGTGAACTTTTGCAGCGCGTTTCTGTATTTGGTTGTGTTGTGAGTATTTGGAGCACACGTGTTGTGAAACTGATGAAGATGTTTTCTTAATTTGCTGGTGTTTTTTCTATTTGCATGTGTTTTCTTCAGTTGCAGCGCGTTGAGCTCTCTCGGCCACCGTAGAAAGGACTTGAGGGCGAGTAAATCATGGGCTAATTTTCATTTTTGGGTGAACTAACCCTTTAATGCAATGCTAATCAACATAGCCTGTATGATAGAATATAATAAAATAATATATTCACACTCTGTGTTAAGAAGCAACATGAAACCACAGCAGTAATTTCAAACACGACGGACATGTTTTGTGATTTTGGAGCAAAACATATTAAACTCATAAATTGTAGTGTTTGACGGTATGCTAAGCAAACATACTAGCTTTCCCTGTTATCAAGAGCAATAGTTTTTTTTTTTTTTTACTAATTTTGAAAAGTAAGTCCAGGTAAGATCATTTGAATGTTTTCATTTGAATAATTTCATAATTGAAAGCAAAGAAAGCGTGAGGGGGCAATAGGGGTGCTTTGTAACTGCTCTTGACTATGCCGCTCCAATTTTGGTTGGGTAGGAGATCCCAAATCACTATGGGGTTTCCCACTCTGCTATACAATTAAACGAATAAACTTAAGGCAAAAATGACGATCAAATCAAAGCATAGTTTTTATTAAATGCATGAATTCTGGTCTCATTTGATTCCACTCAAAAGCTGGCCAAACTTACTTAGTAGGCCTACAGGATGGCAATATGAGTAACTATGGAGGATGGCAATATGAGTAACTATGGAGGATAACAAAAAAAAAAAAAAAAAACACAACCAATAAATAAATAAATAAATACAATAACCCCAAAAGAAATAAAATTCCTACACAGCTAACTTAATGCACCAAACTCTTGCCACACCACACTTATGTGAATCAAAGTGAATATCTTCCCCCCTTAGTTACAATAATGGAACATGTAGATAATGACCTGCCTTTAATTCACAAATTAAACCTTATTATGAAAAATATATATACACAAACGATTAATGTCTGGGCCAACAAACAAAAAGAAATAAATGATAAATCACAAAACCATTTAAAACAAAACAAAATAAGACAGGGAAAACAGTGATCAGTCGCACACGACGAATCAAACTCTACAAAAAAAAAAAAAAAAAGACAATAGTAAATAAAGCAAAAATACACACTCATTAAAACAACTGTAATTATTATATCTAAACATAACATTGAAAACTAGCACCACATCATAACATTAGTTCCAACTAGAAACCACTGTACATATATTTAATACAAATCAACAAAGTTAAAATATGCTAGCTATCCCAGCATTACATCAAATTTAAATAAATACCTTAGTTGCCTTTTGGCTGATTTCAAAAGCCACAGGAAGTACAACAGTCTTTAGTATCCATCGCTCATCCCGCTCAACATAGCCAACATAAGGGCCTGTAAAGCAACTTCTCTACAAAAGAGTCATTTGTTTTAATACATACAAAAGGGTATTTCACTGATCATTTCCTACAATAAAACAACCTGATTTGACAATGTGCAAACACTCACGTGCAAAGTGCTGCAATGGTAACTCAGTGTCCCCCACTCATCCAGTCAAACCTTACCAGCATTAGGGCATTTAGACCACACGTCTAAAACAAACCAACTACATAAAAAGACAACAACTTGATTACACACACCTGGCCCATTTGAATCAACATCATCACTAAAAATAACACATCAAAATGATCACAAAACATCATAAATGAGCATTAAAACACTCTTCTCATAACCATAACACCTATTAAAATAAACCTACCAGAGCTTGTTCTTCCAGCGACCATGCTAAACAATTCAAGCACTGCAACCATTCCATCCATAGGAAGTGGCATATTTAAAGGGAAATTACACCCTCTACAGATACCCTTTGCAGCGCCCCCTATAGACTTGGCTACAAAGGTAAAGTGAGAGGTCCGATAAAAAAAAAGAGAGATTTATGTACCATAAAAATCTTCACACTTCACTCTGGGGTCTGTGGTCAAGTTATTTGACTGAAGCAGTGTTAAAGTAATGAGATAATTAAATGATTAATTGAGTGAAGATTGACCATTATTGAAGACACCTGATGATAACAAGCAGAATTTCTGAAGGAGAAAATTAGCTTTTTTAAAGTCACCATTATGGAGATTGTTGTTTGCTTTAGTTGGGCTCATGCCCCTTGCATTTATAACTTTTTTTAAGATTTTTTTTTTTTTTGGCTGTTGTATGCCAGTTAGGATGCCAGATGATCGAAAAAGAAAAGATTATCAGGTGGTGTTGGTTATGTTAACATAATTATATTATATAGTTATAATAATTATATGACATAATTATTGTTTGGTTTGAATGAAAGAACTCATTTAGAGCCTAATATCTGAGTTAGATTTACTTTATTGATTACAGCAGCACTGTGTTTGTAAGGCATACAAATATCAACATTTTCAATGTAATCAATGTTCTGATAGAAAACTTTAACAAAAAAAAAAAGAAAAAAGCCAAATCCTTCTATTATTTGGACACACTGACATCAATAATCAGCCTGTGAATCTTAACAATGGTGACAATAATAAAGCATGTGGCAGTGCATTCTGGGTGCCACAATTCAAAACTCATTAATGGCTCCTATCATGCATTGCGGTATGAATACATTATGATCTGAACTGTCTTAGTAATTTCTTTTTCCTAATTGAAAATCCTGTTTGTCACCATTTTTGAGATTCATACACTGAATCTTGATGTCTGTGTGTGCCTAAATGTGCTGTCACATTTGTAAATGTTTGACAATTGAAAATACTAATTGTTGCAGTTTTGCAAGTAGAATTTTTGTCCAACCTTGCTTGATACAAGACCATTTGTGAAATTTCCTCATTACTAAATATTCCACGGTCAACTGTTAGTGGTATTATAACAAAGTGGTAACAATTGGGAACAACAGCAATTCAGCCACGAAGTGGTAGGCCATGTAAAATCACAGAGAGGGGTCAGTGCATGCTGAGGTGCACAGTGCGCAGAAGTCGCCAAATTTCTACAGAGTCAATAGCTACAGACCTCCAAACTTTGTGTGGCCTTCAATTTAGCTCAAGAACAGTGCGTAGAGAGCTTCATCGAATGGGTTTCCATGGCCTAGCAGCTGCATCCAAGCCTTACATCACCAATTATTATGCAAAGCGTCAGATGCAGTGTGTAAAGCACACCGCCTCTGGAGTGACGAATCACGCTTCTCTGTCTGGCAACCAGATGGCCAAGTCTGGGTTTGGTGGTTGCCAGGAGAACAGGACTTGCCTGACTGCATTGTGCCAAGTGTAATGTTTGATGGAGGGGGATTATGGTGTGAGGTTGTTTTTCGGGGGTTGGGCTTGGCCACTTAGTTCCAGTGAAAGGAAATCTTAATGCTACAGTATACTAAGACATTTGGACAATTTCATGCTCCCAACTTTGTGGGAACAGTTTGGGGATGAACCCTTCCTGTTCCAACATGACTTTGGTGTGAAGGAACTTGACTGGTCTGCACAGAGTCCTGACCTCAACCAGATAGAACACCTTTGGGATGCCAGGCCTTCTCGTCCAAAGTGGTTATTTCTGCAAAGGGTGGGCCAACTCCATATTAAATCCTACGGATTAAGAATGGGATGCCATTAAAGTTAATATGCATGTAAAGGCAGATGTCCCAAAACTTTTGGCAATATAGTGTATTTTCAACAAGAGACTGGTCTGGACTGCAGGTAGGCAGTCAAGCACATCAACTCTATGGTGTAAAGTGTCTAGAAACTACTCTGTTGTAGCATGTGCAGAATAAGGCCTGGCATCCCACAGGCTTAGGCTGAGATGACTCCATATTTAATTTACAAATTTGTGGCTCAGATTAGGTCCCATTCTGGTTTATTTCTATGGCCTGTTTGTGGCCCAGATCTGGCAAACAGGAGTGAGCCACCCAAGGGCCGTCATTCCACGCTGCACTGTTAGACCTTACCGGGTTTTTTTACAGTAAAATACTGGCAACACTGTTGCCAGTAAAATACTGTTAATTGTACAGTTCTTTACTGTAATCTAGTTTGTTTCTGTAAAAATGCACTAAATTATAGTTAACTAATTACACTTGCAGAAACCGACTGCCTTAAATTGACCAACTATCATTTAAATGTATTAACTAAAATTTATAATGCATTAATAATGTGAGCAAAGTATTACTGTGAACTTCTTTCATTTGAGACCACTAAAAAACTATTGTACATAAAAAGATTTCCACTGGATCAACAACTACACAGTCACCGCCTGTTAAATAAAGCAACATGCAGCAAATCATCAATGTTTGTAGATCTTCTCCTGGACTGAAGCTCAGGCTCTACTCTTCTGCACAATGGTGACCCAAAAAAATAAATTTACAGTAAACTACTGGCAACAGTGTTGCCAGTATAAACCTGTTTTATAACTTACAGTTTATTACTGTTAAAATACATTTTGTGGGTGTGTCTTTTTTATCTTACACAGTTAACCCTTTCAACCCCTCAGGGAAATCCACACTACGAGTAAAAAGTAACGATGCAGTGAGATAATTAAGGGAATATGTAAGTGATTGTAAGCAGAATCACTGAAGAAAAGAGAAACACAAGAACAGAAAATAGAGAAACACAATAACTACGACTGACTTCCAGCCATTACACATTATTACACTTATTATTAACCAGTATGACTTTATTTCTGTCATACAGAAGTTGTTATTGAGATGTTTAATTGAAAATGTTTGGTTTGAAGTTACCGTTATAGAGATCAGTGGTTGCTTTAGTTGCTAAAACATTAATTTTTCTTTTGCTGCTTGAGCTGTGTTTTTGCAAGTCACACTTGTGCACACACAGTTTATAAATGACTGCAGTTATAATGATTATGATGACAAAATCATATTTTTGCTTGTTCATTCATTAAGGAGTTCATTCTCACTTATTCAGAGTTTAATCCTCAATCAAAAGTGTTACATTACCACCACTGTGAAAACACAGCAATAAGATACAATGACTCTTTTTTTTTTAACACATGATGCATAACCAGAGAAACAGAGCTACACTGTGTTTTAGAAACACCGAGATATCACAATTTAGCACATTAATCTCAACAATGGTGAAAATATTTCTTTTTTATTATTATTATTATTATTCATGCCGCAGTGCATGCTGGGAGTTTTATATTATCCTGGAACCCAGCATGCATTGCGACATGAAACTTTTCACCATTGTTGAGATTCATATGCTGATTGTTGATATCTGTGTGTGTCTGAGCCAAGCAGGAGTAAAATAAAATTGAATGCACTATATGATTACAATATTCTTCAGAAGACCTGATTACAGAAATATTGATTTCATTTTGTAGATTCACAGATATATGCTAAATATAACTATAATTTCAATGACTATATACAGGAAAAAACTAAAAATCAGGCATGTCCAGGATGATTGTGACATCATCACAAAAAAATAAAAACACCTGATCATCTTCCTCTTGACTTTTTCTTGCCATAACAAATGTGTTTTATAAACTCACTGTTACAGCAGCCAGAGAGAGATGAATGGTAAGAAGTCCAGGGACAAGAGACCAACTAAAGCAAATACTGATCTCCATCATGGTGACAACAAATTTTATTAATAACTAAATCTCTGTTAATTCTCAACAAGAACTTTTGTACATGTAGGAAAGAAATAATCGTAAACTGGTTTGTAAACTGGTTTCACACTCAGTGTTGCTGGAAGTCAGTTGTAGTTCTTGTGTTTCTCTTTTTTCTGTTCTTGTTTCTCTGTCCTTCAGTGATTCTGCTTATCAGGTGTTCATCAGTGTCTCAATTCACTCACTTCTTTTCATTCAAGGGGACTATATTAGTGAACTAATGTAGGGAATAGTGAATGAGGGTATAGGGTGTAATTGTGAAAACAGCCTCTGAGTGTCGACTTTGAGCGCTGTTAATTCACAGTATATTCCTGTAGGCTACTTTTATTTTCTACGGTATATTACTGTTTTAATGGAAAATGGTATAATATTGTCAGAATTTTACAGCAAGGGTTAACAGTGTGCATCTGGGACGTCACAATGTTGCTATGTGGGATTGACTTGCTTTCCATGTAATATATCATCTTGATGCCATTACATGTCTCTACAATCCCAATATATGCCTCCATGTTAGTGATACCTTCAGACACATCCAAGCCAACCCTGCCGTTTACACTGATGCACCCCCATACCATGAAATATGTTTGCTTTTGTACATGTCATTGATTAAAGTCTGGTTGGTCCCTTTTGTCTTTGGGACTGAGAACTTGATGTACGTTGCTGAAACGTGGACTCATCTGACTGCACAGATTTCCACTGTTTCGGATCATCTGAGATGAGCTCGGCCCCAGAGAACTCGCCAGCATCTCTGTGTTGAACTGATGTATGGCTTTCTCCTTCAGTAACAGAGATGCAAGTGGCATTCCTTGATGCAGCAGCAGACTGTGATAAGTCACAATGGTTTTCCAAAGATCTCCTGAGCACATGTTGCTGTATTTAATATGGTAGCATGATGGTTTCTCATTCATTGCTGTCTGAGGTCAAAGGTCACACAGATTCAACAGAGGTTTCCTGACTTACCCTACATGTACAGTACTGAGATTTCTCTGAATTCCCTGAATCTTTACACAATATTGTGTATGGTAGAAGGTGAAATTAAATTATTGCAGTCTTGCATTCAGAAATGCGATTTTTGAATTGTTTCACAATTCTCTCATGCTCCTTTTACACTCGATCACGATACCCTCACCCTATTACCAATTTATGCTTTGCAACACACTTTTGAACAACACAACCCTTTATTGGCTATTGACAGGGATGGGTAGTATTTCAGATACATGTATTTAAAATATGTATTTGAAATACAAAATACTATTTTGTATTTTGTATTTTAAAGCCTTTGGAAAAAATCTAATGTAATTTGTATTTAAATACATTTAAGATGAGTATTTTTGTATTTTCAAAATACATAAAATACTTTTTGCCAGTCAACCTTTTTATCAAGGTACTGATTTTGTGCATCAACTAGTTCAGAGACATTCACTAGATCAGCGATTTTTTTTTTTTTTTTTTTAATAAGGTGAGAACGTCATGATCAATTCTACTTGTTGATTAAAGTTAAAATAGTGCATTATTCACTTCAGTTAACATGAAAGAATAAAAGAGCACAGACAAGTGGGAAAATAGCGTTAGCCAATCAGTCTTGACCGGTTGTTGATTTTTATCAACTAGCTTGTCAAATGTGTTTAAAGCATTACTGCATGTTAGGGCTGGGTGATATGACACTACATATCATAGCGATGATATAAATATATAGATGATATATAGATGGGCCTATTTATGGGGTAAGCAAATTTATCCGTGCAGCTTTTAGTGGGAGGGAATTATTGGAACGTTGGAGTGGAAAAAGAAGCACTGATGAATGATACACCATAAACATCTTCAGCTTTTAGTTTTATTGTACATAAAATATAATAATCAAAAAGGGGTAAATAGTGTCAAATTAATCTAAATTAATTCTAATTTAAAATTTTAGATACACTTGCTAATTCAGAGTTTGAAATTCAGTTTATGCTGTGGAATCAAAACTGACATTGAGAATTGTGAAACCATGATATTGTTACTGTGAAGTAAAATGTAGATTTTGGTCATATCGCCCATCTATATTTTTCATAGATAGCAGAAAAAGTTCCCACAGTTTTACATAAAGTAGGATTTTTTTTTGTTCACCACAAGTAATAGACTACATTGTAACCAGAAATAAGTAGCCTATATGAATGGCTGCTATTTTGCATACGTTTATTTGTAACTGCACAGCAAAATCCCCAGAGTTAAATTAACTCTGTTCAGAGAACATTTGGTCCCTCTCTAAAGAGAGTTAAAATAACTCTGAATCAGAGTTAAAGTTAATGAGATACTTAAGTGATTAATTAAGTGATGATTGGGCATTAATGATGAACACCTGCTGTTAACAAGTTCTCAGCAGAGGAGGATTAAACAACTCCATAAACAGCATTACCAGCTTCACTTATTACTAACCAGGGGTGCGTTTCTCGAAAGCATCGTTGGCCAACTATGGTCGCAAGTTCATCACAATGTCCATTGAACTCTATTGGTAACGACGGAACTTGCGACCATAGTTGGCCAACAATGCTTTCGGGAAACGCACCCCAGACTGACTTTATTTCTGTCAGACGTCTACAGAAGGTCTTATTGAGAATTAACAGAGGTTTAGATGTTGATGATTTATTGAAAATGTATGATCACCATTATAGTGATGAGTGTTTCCTTCAGTTGGGCAGTTTGACTCTTCTTGCAAGTTTGTGGTTTTTGTAACAGCTTTTACCAAAACATGTAATTTGTTACAAAGAAAGCCAAAAACAAAGATGATCAGGTGATCTAGTTTTTAACAGCAGATAGTAAAAAAATGTGCTTATATCATTACTGTCCAAAAGTGGTCATTTGATGTTAATAGATTATATTCACTAACAATACTCTCTTGCCACAGATTGGACATTTTGAATTTTTTAAATACATAATAGGGGATTTTTTTTTTTCTAAGACACAGACATCAAGAATCAGCATATGAATCTCAACAATGGTGACATGCTTCATGCTGCAATGCATGCTGGGAGCCACAATAGTATAAAACTCATGGCTCCCAGGATGCATTGCGGCATGAAACATGTCACCATTGTTGAGATTCATATGCTGATTCTTGATGTCTGTGTCTTAGAAAAAAAAAATCCCCTATTATGTATTTAAAAAATTCAAAACGTCCGATCTGTGGCAAGAGAGTATTGTTAGTGAATATAATCTATTAACATCAAATGACCACTTTTGGACAGTGATGATATAAGTGCATCATTCTACTTTTTATTGTTAAAAACTAGATCACCTGAAGATCTTTGCATCTGGCATTCTTTGCAACAAATTACATGTTTTGGTAAAAGCTGTTACAAAAACCACAAACACTCAAAAAAAAAAAAAAAGCTAGAGTCAAACTGCCCAACTGAAGGAAACACTCATCACGATAATGGTGATCATACATTTTCAATAAATCGTCAACATCTAAACCTCTGTTAATTCTCAATACGAACTTCTGTAAACGTATGACAGAAATAAAGTAAATCTGGTTAGTAATAAGTGAAGCTGGTAATGCTGTTTATGGAGTTGTTTAATCCTCCTCTGCTGAGAACTTGTTAACAGCAGGTGTTCATCATTAATGCCCAATCATCACTTAATTAATCACTTAAGTATCTCATTAACTTTAACTCTGATTCAGAGTTATTTTAACTCTCTGTAGAGAGGGACCAAATGTTCTCTGAACAGAGTTAATTTAACTCTGGGGATTTTGCTGTGTGCAAGAAAGAAAGAAAGAAAGAAAGAAAGAAAGAAAGAAAGAAAGAAAGAAAGAAAGGGCAGAGATGTGGTTAGGAATGAAAAGTCAGTAGGCCTATATGTAGCCTAGTTTCTTCATTCACTGTGACCTATACCTGCACTGGATGGCCAATGTATTTTGTGTATATTTTCAAAATACAAAATACTGTATTTGTATTTAAAAAAAAAAAAATTCACACATTTTGTATTGAAATATTTTTTTTCACTCAGTATTTTGTATTTGTATTTTATTTCCATGTATTTACTGTATGCCCATCTCTGGCTATTGATACTCAATAGATGCTCAATGTTTTCCTGAAATTATGTAAATGATGTTTGACAAGAGCACAGTGTAAAAAGCCACATTTTTTTGAATATGTGAGGTCTGTGTGTTATTCTTGTCTGAATGCAAATGCATCTTCCTCGGAAGCCGTAGTGATCAGTTTACTGTTCAGAGGCTGACAGTGGACATTCGTTTCTCTTTAGAGGATTATCAATGTGAAGCCCTTTCAAGATCACAATGAACATCATTCTTCATTTGACAGGTGAGTACCTGAATTCTTAGTTCATGTTAAACAAAATATGAATGTTCATTTAAAAAAAATATAGTTTTCAAAACAATTAACACAAATGGAGATAATAGCTTCACGGTGAGACATGTAAAGCAGTTGTGCTTTGAATTCTGGGAAAAAAGGCCTTAAGTGAATCTTATTTTATTTTTTTGATTATGTTTATTGTAGAAAATGTTAGCCTTAGATATATTATTATTATTATTTTAATATAAAATTTTAACAAATATAAGATACAAAAAGTGACAAACTTTCACACAATAAACAAGTTATGGCTCAATAGTCAACAAGAAAAATGATATAAAGAAGCCTAATTAACCTATTGAAAATTATTGCCAAGAAATGTAAAAGAAAGAAAAGGAAAAAAAAAGGAAAAAGAATGAAATCATATTATGAAAGAATATTAAACATGACATCAATTCTAGATGTTTTATAGCTTTCTTATTTACAGACAATGAAATTGTATTTAAAAACAAATTCAATTCTTGTCTAAACAAGTACTTTGTTTAGGCTTGGCTTGTAGGGAATTCCAAACCTGCGTATATTCAAACGCACATAACTATAGAACCAATTCTAAATGCGCATGTGAACGCCATCAGCGTTTCTCACAGGTCCGCGTTTAAAGTCTGTGTAGAGAGAATGGTGTCGTCTTAGCGGCCCCTAATTTAATAACAAATGATTGTTGCGACAGAAGCAAATCAATCAAAACTAACTTTAGCTGGAAAATAACTTTATTAAAGAACCGCTATAAAGCCACACTGTTAGCCCTTGCTGTAAAAAAAGGCGTAATTCAGACAGTATCATACCATATTCCATTAAAACAGTAATATACCGTAGAAAACAAAAATAGCCTACAGGAATATACTGTAAATGAACAGTGCTCAAAATCGACACTCAGAGGCTGTTTTCCCAATCACACTCTATACCCTCATTCACTATTCCCTACATTAGTTCACTAATATAGTCCACTTGACAGAGTGAATGAAAAAAAGTGAGTGAACTGGGACACTGATGAACACCTGATAAGCAGAATCACTGAAGGAGAGAGACAAACAAGAACAGAAAAAAGAGAAACACAAAAACTACAACTGACTTCCAGCCACACTGAGTGTGAAACCAGTTTACAAACCAGTTTACGATTATTTCTTTCATACATGTACAAAAGTTCTTGTTGAGAATTAACAAAGATTGAGTTAATAATAAAATTTGTTGTCACCATGATGAAGATCAGTATTTGCTTTAGTTGGTCTCTTGTCCCTTGACTTCTTACCTTTCATCTCTCTCTGACTGCTGTAACAGTGAGTTTATAAACACATTTGTTATGGCAAGAAAAAGTCAAGAGGTAGTTTATAAGGTTTTTTTTATTATTTTGTGATGATGTTACAATCATCCTGGACATGTATGATTTTCAGATTATTCCTGTATATATCCATTGAAATTATGGGTATGTCATATTTAGCATATATCTGTGTATCTACAAAATAAAATCAATATTTCTGTAATTAGGTCTTCTGAAAAATAACAATCATATAGTGCATTCAATTTTATTTTACTCCTGCGTGACTCAGACACACACAGACATCAACAATCAGCATATGAATCTCAACAATGGTGAAAAGTTTCATGTCGCAATGCATGCTGGGTTCCAGGATAATATAAAACTCCCAGCATGCACTGCTGCATGAATAATAAAAAAAAAGAAATATTGCCACCATTGTTGAGATTAATGTGCTAAATTGTGATATATCTGTGTTTCTAAAACATAGCGTTGCTCTGTTTTTTTTTGGTTTATGCATGATGTGTTAAAAAAAAAAGTCATAGTAATTTATTGCTGTAGTTTCACAGTAGTGCTAATGTAACACTTTTGATCGAGGATAAAACTCTGAATGAATAAGAATTAATTCCTTAGTGAATGAACAGGCAATATGATGATTTTGTCATCATAAACATTACAACCACAATCATTTATAAACTGTGTGTGCACAAGTGTGACTTGCAAAAACACAGCTCAAGCAGCAAAAGAAAAATGAATATTTTAGCATCAACATCCCAACTAAAGCAAGCACTGATCTCTATAATGGTAACTTCAAACAAACATTTTCAATAACAACTTCTGTATGACAGAAATAAAGTCGTACTGGTTAATAATAAGTGTAATAATGTGTAATGGCTGGAAGTCAGTCGTAGTTATTGTGTTTCTCTATTTTCTGTTCTTGTGTTTCTCTTTTCTTCAGTGATTCTGCTTGTTAACAGCAGGTGTTCATCACTAATGCTCAACAATCACTTACATATTCACTTAATTATCTCACTGCAACACTGTCTCAATGTTACTTTTTACTCATTGTAGTGTGGATTTCCCTGTGGGGTTGAAAGGGTTAACAGTGTAAGATAAAAAGACACACCCACAAAATGTATTTTACAGTAATAAACTGTAAGTTATAAAACAGGTTTATACTGGCAACACTGTTGCCAGTAGTTTACTGTACAATTAATTTTTTGGGTCACCATTGTGCAGAAGAGTAGAGCCTGTGCTTCAGTCCAGGAGAAGATCTACAAACATTGATGATTTGCTGCATGTTGCTTTATTTAACAGGCGGTGACTGTGTAGTTGCTGATCCAGTGGAAATCTTTTTATGTACAATAGTTTTTTATTGGTCTCAAATGAAAGAAGTTCACAGTTTTACTTTGCTCACATTATTAATGCATTATAAATTTTAGTTAATACATTTAAATGACAGTTGGTCAATTTAAGGCAGTCGGTTTCTGCAAGTGTAATTAGTTCATTTGAATTAGAATTTAGTGCATTTTTACAGAAACAAACTAGACTACAGTAAAGAACTGTACAATTAACAGTATTTTACTGGCAACAGTGTTGCCAGTATTTTACTGTAAAAAAACCCGGTAAGGTCTAACAGTGCAAAACAATCTCTGTTACCTTAAATTATACACTTATCTCTGTAAAGCTGCTTTGAAACAATCTCCATTGTTAAAAGCGCTATATAAATGAAGATGACTTGACTTGACTTGACTTGACTTGACTTGAAGAACAAGCTGCACTGAAAAAAATGTGGAGTAACATTTACTTAAAAAAAGCTAGGTCAAATGATTGTGAAATAATGATTATGTTAAAACACAACCAACACCATCAGATCACCTTTTCTATTTGTTCATCTGGCTGTTATAACTCAGGTACAGCAGCCAAACAAAACTTAAAGTTAATAATTTAACTTAAGGGTCAAGAGCCCAACTAAAACACACACTGATCTCCACAATGGTGACTTTAATTATGGTTTTCTCCTTCAGTGATTCTGCTTGTTAACACCAGGTGTCTTCAATGTTGGTAATAAAATATATTTTGTAAATTTTACTCATTTTAAATGGTTAACTTTTAAGGAATTAATTTGATTAATTATTACTCAATTATAATTTGTTCAATTTAATTACTTTTACAATTAATTACTAATTGAAATAGCCCGAGTAAAGATTACAAGCACTTTCTGTGTGGAAAAAGTTGCCTAGCTTTTTTTAAGTAAATGTCACTCCACATTTTTTTCAGTGTGGGTTTACTTTTTGCCTATTTACATTTATGGATTCCTGTCATAAAATCTAATAAGAATGTGTGTATAAGATAAGGAAAAATCATTAACATTAACATTAACATTACTGGTGTACTGATTTTTTAATCAACTTTTTTTTGGCATAGTCTTGTCAAAAGTGTTATTCTGTTATTCTTTAAAGAGTGAGAACTGTTATTCTCCCTGTAAAGTCCACTATATCCAGTGATTTTCTCTCTCTAGTAATCAAAGACTGATATCTGATGGATTTATCTCTCTAGCTCTGCAGCTGATGGTAATCACAAGTAACGTAGCAATTGTAAAATCTCAAGGAAACTGGTCCTGCTCTCCTCTCGTGAACACAAACTGTACAAATGCGTCCAGTTATGTGGACTGTCGTGGACAAAATTACTCTTGCAAGGCCTATTCCTGCATTCCTCGGAGTGACGGCTGCTCCTGCAAGGTCGGAACCTACAACTGCACCAGCGAATGTTACTATGAAATTCCAGATATCTGCAAATACAATGGAGATTTCCAGTCCTGCCTGAGAGGTGTGTCCAGCACTGTCCTTCGTGTGTACAGCTTCTTTGTATGTCCTATGCTGTTTTTATTCAATTTCATCCATTTTTTTCCCCTTCCAGATTTGAAGACTCCAGACAACACTCAAGGGGTATGTGAGATGAGTTTCGAAAAAATGGTCTATAAATTACATTTAATACACTCTATAATTCATGTTTACTTTTTCATTTATTGTCTTTTCTTTTTTAGAATTTAACTTCAGATCGCTTTATGAATCTTGTTGATCTGATTGCCAATATGACGGATCAAATGTCTCCTGAAGTGAGTCACGTTTCCTGTACTTGAACCAAGGTTCATTCTCAAAAAATCTAGATTTTTCCAGTTTACAAAATGTTTTGAATTGAGCTCGGTTCATTTTTCTGCCCTAAAATTTGATCGTATTTGTTAACATCTTGATACT
>NC_139964.1:23847110-24152110 GCF_963993115.1 Abramis brama | reverse complement strand
AATGTATAATGGTCATTACGGCATCACAGTGCTTCTACAGAATAATATCCAGATTTTTCAATACAATCCAAATGATTTCTTAAAAGAGTCCACAGTCTGAGGGGCCCTTAGATGGACAGGGAGAGCATTCCACAGACTGGGTGCAACTGAACAAAAGGCGCGGTCACCCATAGTTCGAAGCCTTGTCCTTGGAGGCTGGAGGAGGTTGGCCTGTCCAGAACGGAGATGGCGTGAGGAGGAAAGGGGGGTGATGAGTTGTTTGAGATATAAGGGGGCAGTGCCATGGAGGCACTGGTGGGTCAGAAGGGAAACTTTGAATTCAATCCTGTACTGGACAGGAAGCCAATGGAGCGATTTGAGGATGGGTGTGATGTGGTGGTACTTCCGCACGCCCATCAGGATCCTAGCACCACAGTTCTGAATGTACTGCAACTGCTGGATGTTCTTGCTTGGGATCCCGATGAGGAGCGCGTTGCAGTAGTCCAGCCTGGAGGAGACAAAGGCGTGGACAAGTTTTTCAGCAGCGGGGAAAGTGAGTATAGGGCAGAGTTTTGCAATGTTCTTGAGGTGAAAGAAGGAGGTTTTACAAAGATGTTTAACCCTTTCACGCATAGTGGTCACTACAGTGGACAGCTATTAAAAAAGCATTTTCTTGAATTTGCACGGTTTTTATGACAAAGTTGCACATCAGCCTCTTCATTGGACCCTGGTGCATCATCCTATAAATTGCAACCAAGTGGCAAGCCTTTGTGTTTCGATTTTTTCCCCCTCCAAACCAAGATGGCCAAGGGTCAGTCAGACATGCCAAGTTGCTCCGGAATATCCACCCATTCCTTCTATCCTAGGAGACTCTTGTAGGTAAAAAAAATATTGCAGCATCATCTAATGAGTCATATCACAGTAAAATTTTCCAAGTTTTGATTTTAGATTGAGAGAAAACTCTGATTAATCACATGTCCACTGTAGTGGACGTCATGCATCAATTGCTATATTTCAGCTACAATTCATAATTATAATGTGAATATTGTTTTTGAAATTTAAAACTTAAAAACTTAATCTGCAGTGACTTTTTTTACTGTAAATGTAATGTAATTTTCATTGACATCGAAAAAAGACGTGATTACATAATATATGACACTTGTAATGCATTACTTTACTTGTTAGATCAAAAAGTAATCTGATTTCATAATGCATGTTATTGTAATGCGTTTCTTTACTCATAACATCAAAAAGTAATCTGATTACGTAATGCATGTTACTTGTAATGCGTTTCTTTACTCATAACATCAAAAAGTAATCTGATTATGTAATGCATGTTACTTGTAATGCGTTTCCTTACTCATAACATCAAAAAGTAATCTGATTATGTAATGTGTGTTGTTGTAATGCGTTTCTTTACTCATAACATCAAAAAGTAATCTGATTACGTAATGCATGTTACTTGTAATGTGTTTCTTTACTCGTTACATCAAAAAGTTATCCGATTAGGTAATGCATGTTACTTGTAACACATTACTTTACTTGTAACTAGGGCTGTCAGCGTTAATGCATTAATCGCGATTAGTTAAAAACAATCCATAACGCGTTTTTTTTTTTTTTATCGCATTTCTGTTAAGCCGTTTTGTCCCTTTGACTAGCCCGTAGTCAGCCCCTTTGGTTTGTGAAGCGGTAAAAGGTGATGGATAGAAAAAGTACGACCGGATTTTTAAACAGCCTGTTTAACTTAAAAAAAAAATCAGACGGTTCCGTTGAAAACACTAAGGTACAATGCAGCATTTGTTTCAAGGAGTTCAGCTACCATCGGAGCACGTCAAGTCTAAGTTACCACCTCCAGGCGAAACACCCCGGTGTTTCACCTGACGCCTCCCTGCCAAGCAAGCCGCAGCCCCGCCAAAGAACTATTCCTGAGTGCGGGCGTCGCAGCAGACCCTTGGATGAAAAGAAGTTAACCACAGCGATCGCCAGATGGGTGGCAACTGATTGCAGACCAGTCAACATTGTTGAAGATTCGGGTCTCAGGGATGTAATCAGGTTGGCAAGTTCTGACCCGGCTTACACGTTACCATCGCGGGGAACAATTGTTGCTCGCATAGAGGAGCTTTATGAAGCTGAGAAACAATCTAAAATCAATCTCCTGCGAAATGCAAATGCTGTGGCATTAACCGGGGATCATTGGACGTCAGTAAGTAACCAGAATTATCTTGGAGTTACTGCACACCACATAGACGCTGACTGGAAGTTGCATTCGTTTGCTTTAACGGTTAAACACTCAGAAGAACGACACTTTGCAGAAACATGTGCCGAACAATTTTCTGAAGTTGCAGAGCAGTGGGAAATTGCGGGGAAGGTGACAACAATTGGCACCGACAGTGCCCGTAATATGACAGCAGCAGCAAGACTCCTGCCATACGAGCACATGCCGTGCGTTGCGCACAGTTTACAGAGATCGATCACAATGTCACTCCGTGACAGTGGTCTTGAGAATGTCTTGGCAAAATGCCGCAAATTGGTTGGACATTTTAAGCATAGTCCAGCAAATGCAGCTGAATTGCGAGCACAACAAGAGGAGTTGGGACAGCCACAGGAGCCCCTCGTCCAAGATGTTTCCACCAGGTGGAACTCCACTCTCAGCATGATCACCCGGCTTCTGAGAAACAAGGACATTGTCAAGGCTACACTTGAACTCCATCAACAAAGAGGCACACCAGCCATGCTGACTAATGCAGAACTGGAGAAGATCGAAAAGCTTGAAACACTCCTTGAACCATGCAGGTAAATATTTTGAATTTGTTTTGTTGAAAATTAAAATGTGACTGATTTATTAGTCTCTCTTTAATCATTTAGTTATTGCTAAAATTAGATGCTGCTGCTTTTGTAGCTTTAAACATTGGTTATATGAATATGAAAAGCACTGTAAGATGAAGAGGAGGAAGGCCTACACACATGCTTTAAAAATTGAGTTTTTATAATTTTATTTCACTGGAGCCAACTTCATCCTTTTTTTTTTTATATATAACTGTTAATTGATTGCACTTTATGTTTCTTGGCAGGTATGTGACTGAGCTTTTGGGAGGAGAACAGTACATATCCTGCTCCGTGGTCCTGCCTGCACTGTGTCATTTGTTCCGGTTGATGACTGGTTCTGACGATGATCCAGGTTATGTGCTCCGGTTTAAAGCGGCCTTCACATCTGACCTATCAAAGCGAAAACAAAGCACCAATCTCCAGTGGCTGAAAGTGGCAACAGCGCTTGACCCCAGATTTAAGGATCTGAAATGCCTTCCCAGATCTGAAAGGGAGGAAGTCTGGAAGTTGGTTAAAGAGGAGAGTGCCCAGCAACCTGAGCCTCGTAGAGAACCTGAGCCAGGTCCACCTAAAAAGAAGATGCACTTTCTGTTAGCTGCTGCATCAGATTCAGATGACGAAGAAGACCCAGCATCTGACACGCCTGTGGATCGGTACAGAGGTGAGCCCAGCATCTCCATCAATGACTGTCCATTGGAATGGTGGTCTGGACACGCAAGGGCCTACCCAACCTTGGCACCTCTAGCACAAAAATATCTGGCTACACCTGCAACAACGGTACCGTGTGAAAGACTGTTCTCACTCTCTGGTCACATCTTGCAAAAAAAGAGAGCAGCACTGTCCACTGCTAATGTCACCAGACTGGTGTGTGTTAGCAATTGGGTTAAAGAAAAGAAATAGTTCTGAATCTCATGTCCAATCATGCAATATTTTTTCATTTCATCTTACTGTCATTTGGACTTTTTTTTTATCCATGTGCAGCACAGGTTAATTACAAGGATGACATTCTTCATTTAAAACTAGAAAATGTTACAAATATCCCGCTGTGGCCGTCAATGTTTTAGACTGTTCTGTTTGTCATAAGCGAGTTAGAAATTTCCGACCAGTGTTACATATCACTTGATTGCTGTTATTTCCAGCTAGGAATTGTTTTGCTAATGATGTTATTGTTTATTTTTGAAGTAGCTTAAGAGAGTGGCCTGATAAATGTAATCTCTCAAAGTAAGCACTGCGTTACTTTATTCCTCCTAATATTTGGAAGTTGGTCTACATTGCACTTTTTTTTTTAATAAAAAAAGGTCAAAAAGGAAATTTTATGTGTTCTTTTGATTCCCAATGAAAACTCTGGTAAGATATACTACATTATGGGCTTAGAACTGCCTTGATATGCAAAATAACAGAATTTTACACATGCAATTCAAACCGCGATTAATCGCAGTTAACTATGAAGCTTCTGCGATTAATTGCGATTAAAAAAATTAATCGTTTGACAGCCCTACTTGTAACATCAAAAAAGTAATCTGAATGTGTTATGCATGTTACTTGTAATGCGTTACCCCCAACACTGATCATTTCAGATGAGATTGAAAAAAACGTATCGCTAGGTTTTCTCAGAGGAGGGCTATGATAGAAATGTGCATGTCCATCTTGAACATAATCAGAATTATCAGCTAATAAGTGTAAATCTCCATACTCTGGTACACTGGAGGGAGCATCTGAGTGGTTTCCACAGTTGTACCTTGACAAACTGTAGAAAATTCTGATGGAATCACATCCTCATGTTCTGATATCAAAGATACGTGAGGTGCAACTTGTATAAAGTTGTATGAAGCCTTTGCAATATTTTGCATTTATATTTTTTGTATATATTTTATAGTTTTCACATGATTTTATATAATTGTATTGATTAGTTTGTTAAATTCACATACTTGATCTGTTTGATTATTGTCTTATATTAATATAGTATATCTTAAGTTTAAACCATAACCGCATGCTGTCCACTCAAGTGGACATCTGAAGATCTCTTTGAAAAATTTGTAAAAAATAAAAAATAAAAATCAATTCTTGTTTTTCATGCCCTAAGAGCAATAAAAACACATAGGAAAAAATCCTGACTGAGGTTATCATAATTCATGCATGAAAGGGTTAATGTGGGCCTCAAAGGTCAAGTGAGGGTCCATTCTAACACCGAGGTTTGTGACTGAGGATGAGAGGTGGATGTCGTGGCCGGAGAAGGTGATGCTGGTGATGGTGGATGACCGGGTCTGGTGCGGAATGCCAACAAGAATGGCTTCCGTTTTTGAGCTGTTAAGTTGCAGAAAGTTAGCCGCCATCCACGTCTTTATCTCCTCCAGGCAAGTGGAAAGAAGCAAGCATCAAGAATCAGCATTCGAATCTCAACAATGGTTATATGCATCATGCCGATGCATGCTGGTTTTATACTTTGTTGGCTCCCAGCATGCATTGCAGCATGAAGCATGTCACCATTGTTGAGATGCTGATTCTTGATGTCTGGATGTGTATCTAAAAATATTTTTCTTTTAATGTATTTTAAAAATCAAAATTCAGAATGTCTGATCTGAGGCAAATAAGTATTGTTTGTGAATGTAACTTTTTATTAACGAATTACCACTTTTGGTCAGTGGTAAAATTAGTGAATTATGATGCTGAAAACTATTTCAACTGATTATCTTTGTTTCTGGCTTTCTTAATGAAATTATGTATTTCAGCACACACTGTTGCAACACACTCTCATAAAAGCCAAGAGTCAAACTGTCCAACTAAAGAAAACACTGATCGCCATAATGGTGACCAAATATTTTCAATAAATCATCAACATCTAAACCTCTGTTAATTGTCAAAAAGACCTTCTGCTGAGATCTTGAGATATGTATTGTCTTTTATTTGCAGTTGATTTCAGGTTGTGTGGCTTTAAGTCAGTTATAGTTGTTGTGTTTCATTTTCTGAGAGTGCAAGCATGATGCTGAACCAACATCATATTGCACAAACACACCTGATTCAACTCATCAGCTCATTAACCCATGTGATAATGAGCTGATGAATTGAATCAGGTGTGTTTGATTAGGGAGACAAAGAAAACGTGCAGTGTTGGGGGTCCTTCAGGAGCAGGGTTGAAGAACACTGATTTATATGGGAACCACCAGCAGGGTGTTTAAAGTAACACTGAAGCAGTGTTAGAGTTAATGAGATAATTAAGTAATTAATTAAGTGATGATTGAGCATTGAAGACACCTGATGATAACAAGCAGAATCACTGAAGAAAAGAGAAACACAAGAACTACAACTGACTTCAGGAGATGAAATCAACTGAAGATAAAAGACAACATTAAGGGTGTTTTCACACCTGAAAGTCTGCATCAAGGTCCGAACCAAAGGTCATGTTTTGATACACTGTATACATTCGGTTAATTTTGGTCTGGTTTCTCATTGCAATCATGCGAGCGCACTAAATAACTTTACATGACGTACTTGCGTCTTGTCGTCATCATCTATATGGGCTGCATCTTGACATTAATTGGTTTGTAAACGGACGTGCGTCTGACGTCAGCATGTTGTCAATTCGGCGGGTAACTTTGACATTAAGAATGAATGAACAGACGTATATTATTGCCACTATACTTTTATTATTATGGCATTACTCCCTGCAGCACCAACTATACTCGAGGCTAGTTCAAATTCGCCAAATGAACGTCCTCATTGTGCGAACATTTTATCGTCGTCGGCAGGACAAATATGTGTGCGTGTGCGAGCACGTGTGAATCAGCTGGAAGAAACACTGTGGGCAAGACTGACAGATCTGCACATAAATATTCTTCTTCAGTTGTTTAGGCTACATGGGAACCACCGGAACTTCCTGTAAATGGTTCGAACCATACAGAAAATGCTTTCACACATTGCAGCATGAAGCACGTCACCATTGTTGAGATTCATAAGCTGAGTCTTGATGTTAGAGTTTGTGTCTCCATATTTTCTTTTTTCGCAATGTATTTAGAAATTAAAATTTAAAATGTTTGATCTTTGGCAAAAAAAGTATTGATGGTAAAAAGATTTTTGTTAAACACTGTTACAAATACAACAACTAAAATAAAAAAATATATAAAGAGTCAAACTGCCCAACTAAAGGAATACTAATCACAATAATGGTGACCACATATTTTCAACAAAACATCAACATTTAAAACTCTGGTAATCTTCTGTAGATGATTGACAGAAATAAGGTCAATCTTGTTTGTAATAAGAGAGAATTAATGTCTGTTCTGTTGATTTCATTTAATGCTGTATCTGGAAGTCAGTTGTAGTTCTTTTGTTTCTCTTTTCTTCAGTGATTCTGCTTGTTATCATCAGGTGTCTTCAATAATCGAACAATCATCACTCAATCAATTACTTAATTATCTCATTAACTCTAACACTGCTTCAGTGTTACTTTTAACACCCTGCTGGTCATGGGCGTCAGTTTGGTTTGAAATGTGCTGGGGACAGAGACGCATTCGGAAGTGCATTTTCAGAAGTGCTGGGTACAATGACGCATTCATTTTTTTTCCTCTTTCGCGCAGGTCATGTTTTGAAAGACGATGTCCTGTAGCTCAGGCACGGCCCCACTTTTCAACAGGCCCACCCAAAACTTTTTGTTAAAAAACAAATAAAAATATATTCATATTTCGTCAAAAAATCGTCAATAAGCTCATAATTTGTGCTCAAATCGTCTAAATGTTTAGTTTAAAAAAACAATTGAAAAAGCTGGTTATATTTTGATGTTTCTGCGCAAGTTCAGCAGACAGTGGTTCGGGTTTGTTCCGATCAGAGCTCGTGAGTGGAGAGCGCATTTCTGAAAATTCCGCTCCGCTCGCTCATTCCGCAGGGTCGCTCGCTCAACCCAGAATGGCCTGTTGCCTTGTTCGAAAATATGTGGAATAAGGGCTGCCTCCGACTAAAGTTTTTTTCTAGTCGATTAGTAGATGTTCATTTAAGCCATTAATGGACAAATCACCCCTTTATATTAATTTAATTACTTATATAGCCTACAGGATAATGAGCGTTTACGTAAGCCGCACTCAAGCGCACGACCGCACGCATAAAGCTTGCCACAAAGAACCGGTAAAAGTAATGATTATGAATGTGTCTAAATTAGCAAGGAGACATTGAATTGTTTATTAATAAACTGGTGTTTTCTGTGTCGCTACAAAGATGAAGTTGACGATGCGGACTCGCATGAACGCCAGAGAGAAATGCACATTTCGGATTACATAATCAGAGAGTAGCCTATTTCTTTTGGTTTTGAATATTTTCGTTTAATAGACATTTCAAGCTTTCTATAATAGATAGCCTATATTTCTCAAATCTGTGAGGCACAATCTTGAGTTTCGGCGCCCTCCAGTTCACGTGCAATGCAAGTGATTGTGCCAGCGCCTTATTACATTGTCTGCTATATATTTGCTTCTTATTTATTAAATACAGGCAATTGGTTGATAAAACATTTATCAAAATTAAAATACAATTTATACAAAACGAAAATCTTTTAAAAAGAGTCTTTCTACAAAACAAAACTTAATGAAGTGGTCAAAATCATGTTTTACCCACTCCATGTCTCATATTGCGCATCTCATGATGCATCATATCTTTATTATGCTGCATGCTTACTTTCATAATCAACATTGATTAAATTAAAAAACAATGACGTCACATTTTTTTTATTAGGTTAAACAGTGATTGGATAACGTTTTTAATTTAAGGCCCACCCACAATTGGTCTGGCCCATCCAAAACTGGAATCTTGGCGCCGTGCCTGCTGTAGCTTACTAATGTAAATAAATAAAAATGTATACAAAAATGTGATGATGTCTGACTCGTTTTATGAAGAAGAAAGCCTTACGTTTTCAAAAAGCATTAGACATATGACCCACTCTTCTGCTTCTATAGGCAAGTAGGCTACCTTATAAGCTGAGTTTCGGTTTTATGAGACGAACTCCAGTTCGCGCCAGCGCCTCCGCGTCGTGATTATCTATTGTCTGCTATATTTACTTCTTATTTATTAAATATTGGTTTAAATATTGCCAATTGGTTCATGCAACATTGATTAAAATTAAGATACAATTAATACAATACGAATTTCTCTTTAAAGAAAGGCAGCTGTTCTTTTTGAGGTCTCTGTGAAAGTTTTAAAGCAGTCTTTTAGTGCCGCTTTCAGAGTGGTCACATCCGTAGTCAAGAACTGACACGTTTTTTTTTCCCTCATAAATGCGAACATGAAAAATAAAATGAATATTATAATGGATTTTTGTTGGGTCAGACAATGATTACCAAATTTCTCTCTCATATTGCTCCTCATAACCACTGAAAACGGTCAAAAAAATTGAACCAAAAGTCAAATTATTATGGACGGAAGTTAAAAGTGGTGGGTACAAAATGACTCAAAATCGACGCCTATGCTGCTGGTGGTTCCCATTCTGAGCAGTGTTAATTTAATGAGTGCATATTTCCACTGTCCACCAACAGGTTTTGTAGGGCTGACTCAGGCGTGGGCTGCCATGTCACTGAGAAATTAAGAATAATTAACTCACATACTCCAAAAAAACATAAAATATTTTAACATGCAAAACCGTTCTATGAGCTAAACTCTGCAGGACAGCAGCCCTCCAGGACAGAACGTTGCCTATCCCTGATCTATAAGACATATTTTTAGTGTTTATATTCTATACTGTTCATATTTTTTCAAACAATATCTAATATCAAAATCTAATATGCATGTGTAAAAAGTTTTTCATAAAAAGTACAATATTTGCTCTGAGATTAAGTGGAGTTGAATAACAATCTAAAGTACAGAGTAAATTTATGTTGTTTCATTCCACCACTGGTTATTTGGAAAATGAAAAAAAAAAAAAAATGTATGGTCACATTAACACATTGTTGCTAGCTGTGTCCCGGGAGTTGTTCAATGCAATGGGATGGTCTGGTTTTGTCGCCTAGCAACTGGTGACAGCCGTTGTGACGAGTGGCAGTAACATTTGTACTGACTTTATATATAAAACTTATATATATAGTTATAACTGCCTAAAAACAAAACAGGGTTGAAAAACCTATCTAAAAATGTTCACCATGGTCAAATTATATACATAATAAAGTCTAAATAGTATAAACTAGCCTATGTAAAATACTGGTAACATATAAGTCAACATTTGAACCTTTATTGCATTATATTTTATTTTTTTCTTGAAAATTAAATTGAAACCCAATACTGGTAATTCCGTCTCCGGCGTTTAATGCAATCTGGGGTAGGCAAGGCTGCGAAGGATCCTTCTTATCCTGCATTCACGGGAAAAGGAGGACGCATTTGCAGGCCGCATTTTGAAGGAGCCTGCGATGGACCTTCGAATTAGGGCAGCCTTCGTCACGCCGCGGTTACGCAATTGGCTATACTTTCCCCTTTAAACGAGTCTCAGCGCGTCCTTCCTGAATTAAGGGGCTGCATCCTTTGAAGGCCGCGTCCTTCGAAGTGTGCAGCCGATGCGGCCTTCAAAGGATGCAGCCCCTTAATTGGGACACAGCTTGTGTGTTACATTACCTGTAGAGATGGTCCCTGGTGTGGTCACTGTAGGGTTGGTGTTAATGCTGCCAGTGTCTATAAGTTTGGAGTAATAGTGATTAATGAATAGAAACACAAATATCATGAATGTTTAGTAAGAGCTCATGTGAATATAATTACCTGCACAGTATCCTGAACAGTACACAGCTGGACTAACCAGCTCATAGACATAATAATTTCCTGGACAGGCTTTGACTTTAATGGGAAAAGACCCAAAAAAGCAGCAGTAATTGTCCCAGTGACCGCAGACATCTCGAGTGACGACTTCATCTGTTACTGTTGGGTGTCCACCACGTATCCACAGTGTGGTAGCAGTGCCACAGTGACCCTTATCAACACATGTGTCTGGGATATGAGCGCTCATGTTGTTAATAAAGAGGCGATACCAGCCGCTCCAGATGAAAGATGTGTCACACTTGTATGACTTTGAATCGATGAAATCTGTATTATTGATGGATCTCCATGGATCGTTTAGCACAGTGTGGTTGTAGCAGGGGTCAAACAGATTAGCTGTCAATGAAAATATTTAAAGAAATTAGCATGGTTCTTAGGTGTTATACTAAAATCTATCTAGAAGTGCAGCTGAAGACATTTACATCGCTATTTATTATTAGCAAAATATTAAACCGTGAATGGGAAGCAGAGCTGACATTCCTGAGTTTAACAGTACGAATGAGTATTAGTAGCAGCCATTAATTTACAGTATCCTTCAGAATAGTCAGGGGGCCAAAACTGATATTAAAACTTTGTTGGACACTTTTTGGTACAAGTATACAACCTATCCAGTATTAACATTTAACCCCTCAACATGTGTTCTAGCCAGGTTGTCAGCTTAGAAAATGTTTTTTTGTCCATTTTAACACTATATTCTTAAAAGTGGTAAAAGCGGATTTTTTTCCCAAAGTGCTTCCATTTTCTTCCATGTTACCTATTGTAATTTTGGGCAAATGTGCAATATAATCCAACTTATGTGCAAGCATGATCATTAAAAAATAATAATCAATAAATACCACAAGAGTATCACACCACAATGGTCACTGTTGTGTCAGCACAGCTGTGATTTGGCAGCAGATTGAGGCAACAGATCCAGAGAAGATGATCACAGCAGGTGTCAACAGTACAGTGTGAACAAAACTTTATAAAGGAGTGAATCACACAATCACACAACAGATTAACTTGATCTATTTGTCTACACAAACATTTACCTCAAGATTCTACCATTCTACCATCAAATGTTGCCAGAAACAGGTAAGCTAAACTGTTTTCCAACTAGCTATATACTTACCAGACATACACTCACCTAAAGGATTATTAGGAACACCATACTAATACTGTGTTTGACCCCCTTTTGCCTTCAGAACTGCCTTAATTCTACGTGGCATTGATTCAACAAGGTGCTGAAAGTATTCTTTAGAAATGTTGGCCCGTATTGATAGGATAGCATCTTGCAGTTGATGGAGATTTGTGGGATGCACATCCAGGGCACGAAGCTCCCGTTCCACCACATCCCAAAGATGCTCTATTGGGTTGAGATCTGGTGACTGTGGAGGCCATTTTAGTACAGTGAACTCATTGTCATGTTCAAGAAACCAATTTGAAATGATTCGAGCTTTGTGACATGGTGCATTATCCTGCTGGAAGTAGCCATCAGAGGATGGGTACATGGTGGTCATAAAGTGATGGACATGGTCAGAAACAATGCTCAGGTAGGCCGTGGCATTTAAACGATGCCCCATTGGCACTAAGGGGCCTAAAGTGTGCCAAGAAAACATCCCCCACACCATTACACCACCACCAGTCTGCACAGTGGTAACAAGGCATGATTGATCCATGTTCTCATTCTGTTTACGCCAAATTCTGACTCTACCATCTGAATGTCTCAACAGAAATCAAGACTCATCAGACCAGGCAACATTTTTCCAGTCTTCAACTGTCCAATTTTGGTGAGCTTGTGCAAATTGTAGCCTCTTTTTCCTATTTGTAGTGGAGATGAGTGGTACCCGGTGGGGTCTTCTGCTGTTGTAGCCCATCCGCCTCAAGGTTGTGCGTGTTGTGGCTTCACAAATGCTTTGCTGCATACCTCGGTTGTAACAAGTGGTTATTTCAGTCAAAGTTGCTCTTCTATCAGCTTGAAGCAGTCGGCCCATTCTCCTCTGACCTCTAGCATCAACAAGGCATTTTCGCCCACAGGACTGCCGCATACTGGATGTTTTTCCCTTTTCACACTATTCTTTGTAAACCCTAGAAATGGTTGTGTGTGAAAATCCCAGTAACTGAGCAGATTGTGAAATACTCAGACCGGCCCGTCTGGCACCAACAACCATGCCACACTCAAAATTGCTTAAATCCCTTTCCCATTCTGACATTCAGTTTGGAGTTCAGGAGATTGTCTTGACCAGGACCACACCCCTAAATGCATTGAAGCAACTGCCATGTGATTGGTTGATTAGATAATTGCATTAATGAGAAATTGAACAGGTGTTCCTAATAATCCTTTAGGTGTGTGTATAGCTAGGCTAATTTACTTTCATAATTACTAGCTTACTTACTAATAGGTAAATTAAGTTTTGTGCAGATGTGTAATGGAAATATTATGTTTTTAATTTATTTGCTGCACAGCAGCCTATTTTACAGTCTGCTATAGCTAAAAGTGTTAATAAGTTTGTTAGATAGCAAAGCCCTCAGCTTATGTCAGAGGACATTGTAGTGATCCACTCAGAAACCAATCAGACTAGCGTAGTGAAAAATTTATTTGCCTTCATAACATGGATCCAGAGGGAGCTGTAAGCCTAGCGTCCAAAGAAAAACAAATAGGAAGAGATATTGATTAGGAAAAATGTGTCATTTGTCAAGACAAATATGGAAAATACAGCCAAGATAAAGCCCTTTGATTGAAGTGATTTTTCAGGAAGTGGTGTCTTTGTGCTCTTTCTGGAGATTATTGTAGTATAATATTGTGCAATATTTTTGCAATATAATAGACACATAGACACCATTATTTGCATTGCGCTTACACTGTAAAAATGAATACTCTATATTTACTCAATAAAATTGTGGCAACAGATTACAAGCAATATTATTAATTAAATTGAACAAATTAGAATTGAGTAATAATTAATCAAATTAATTCATTAAAAGTTAACCATTTAAAATGAGTAAAATTTACTTTTTTTTAAACAAAAATATTGAAATAACAGACAGACGTCAAAGATGAATTAAGAACTCTTTATTTTTTATTGGCAACATTGAAGACACCTGATGTTAACAAGCAGAATCACCGAAGGAGAAAACCGTAAATTGTAAGTCACCATTATGGTGATCAGTGTTTGTTTTAGTTGGGCTCTTGACCTTAAATCAATAACTTTAGATTGTGTTTGGCTGCTGTACCTAAGTTATAACAGCCAGATGAACAATGAGAAAAGGTGATCTGATGGTGTTGGTTGTGTTTTAACAATCATTATTACACAATCATTTGACCTGAATCTCTGGACTCATATAGTTAAAAATATGATCCTGTACAGGGATAGAGCTGCTATAATTAATTATCTAATATATCTAAAATACAAATTTTTTTTATTTATTTTAGTTTCTAAACACACAGACATCAAGAATCAGCCTGTGAATCTCAACAATGGTGACATTTATAAAGCATGTTGCAGTGCATTCTGGGTTCCACCAATCACAACTCTTTCATAGCTCCCATCATGCATTGCTGCATGAATAAATAATGAGCTTATGATCAGAGGTGATCTGTTTGTCACCATTGCTGAGATTCATACACTAAATCTTGATGCCTGTGTGTGCCTATATAAAAAACAAGTTTTTTTTTTTTTTTTGATCATTTGGATTTCATTGAAAAGGCTAAACATATTATGCTGTACAAGGACAGCGCTGCTATAATTAATAAAATAAACACAACTCAGACATTGGGCTCTATATGAGTTCAGGTGAAATAATGATTGTTAAAACACAACCAACACCATCAGATCACCTTTTCTCATTGTTCATCTGGCTGTTATAACTCAGGTACAGCAGCCAAACAAAATCTAAAGTTAATGATTTAAGGTCAAGAGCCCAACTAAAGTAAACACTGATCACCATAACGGCGACTTACAATTTACGGTTTTCTCCTTTGGTGATTCTGATTGTTAACATTAGGTGTCTTCAATGTTGCCAATAAAAAATAAAGAGTTCTTAATTCATCTTTGACGTCTGTCTGTTATTTCGATATTTTTGTTTAAAAAAAAAGTAAATTTTACTCATTTTAAATGGTTAACTTTTAAGGAATTAATTTGATTAATTATTACTCAATTCTAATTTGTTCAATTTAATTAATAATATTGCTTGTAATCTGTTGCCACAATTTTATTGAGTAACTATAGCGTATTCATTTTTACAGTGTAGCTTGACCTTGCTTATTCAATCCATTCAGTCTCAAAGAGATGAGACTGACAACCTGAGAGCCAACCTCTGCCAACCTGAGAGCCACTGCTTTGATGGGGAAAAACATACCTTTGCCATACGACTATTACATAGTTATTACTACTAACTTGTTACTAACCCCTAACCCTAAAGAAGTGAGAGAGCAGGTTTGTTAGGATGGAATTAATAACTATAGTGATATGTGAATTAAATATAATTTGTGTTACAACCTGGTACACTAATTAAGTCAAATAGCACCATAGACCATCATCTACAGTTCTAAATTTCCGCCTTGACATTAAAGTATTATAACTTGTGCAGCATTGCACTGTCTCTCCCTACAAGCTTTAAACTTGGATTGACTCATTCCCATAGATATGGGTACTGATTGATAGAGGTTTTGGGATACTAGGTTATGTTTCCAAGCCGATATTCACTTTGAAAACTGGTTCTCTTTAGGCGGAGATTGTTTTTTTCATGTTCTAGTTCTGTTGTCTCTTACACTGTACAATAAATGTTCATTCTGACACTTCAGCAGACATCCCATGGGTGTTGGCTTTCATTTGATACCATTTTTATGAATATGGTCCTTGTGGTTGTGGAGATATTCAACATTTACTGTTGGCATGTCGTCTTGAGCAGGAAACCAAAAAATTGGCCTGAAATTGCTTGTACAAGTCACAAAAAAAAATAATAATAATTCAGCTTGACAACCACCCTAATATCTTACCTATGGGTGTCTTCTAGCTAAAAAAAAATAGGGTGACAGCTTGTACCAAAACATGTCCGCAAAAGTCTTAACGGAAGCCCTTTTCAGAATTGGCCCCCTGACTAGAAATATAGACAATATTATTTCAATCACCAGAAACCTTTTTATTTCCCAAGATGTATTGTTACAATTCCTGTCTCGTTTCCCCTGTTTTATGGTTTAGGATTATGTTTAAATGTATTTTCTGTTCCCATTATTCCTGTTTTTTGCTTTTTGTGTTTGCCTTTTTTTCCCTAGCTCCTTGGTTTGTTGCTATAGTGATTAATTACCATCACTTGTCCCTTGATATCTTGTTTAGTATTTACTATGTTCTTCGTCTGGTGTTGTCTTTAATATGTATGTGTATGTGTGTGTTGCTTTTGATTCTAGCTCAATTCAAAACACAATACATTACCAGTTGTGGTCATCTCTGGTGTGACAGTTGAAATCGCCAAATGAAGTCTCAAGACATCTGAAAATTAATTATATAAATTAACAAATAACACAATGAAAAAATAGTCAAAACTGACACAAAAATAAATAAAAAAAAGAAAAGAAAAGAAAAAAAAGACCAAACAGTATCAGATGCTTTAACAAACATGTAACTCAAACAACATAATTTATGTGTTACATGTCAGCATACAGAAGTGAAGTGTAACCGTTCAGTGTGAAGCCACAAAAGCAAAAACACTATTTAAGTATCCTATATAAATATACAATATAACAATATATAAACTTGTTTATACTTACACAGAATAATAGAGGTGATAGTCAGTGCTCTTACATAACCTGTGATGAAATATATATATTTTTTTTTAATAACAACAAAAAATTTATTGGATTTTACTGCAATTTTGAGTTTGAGAAAAATACATTCATCATATATTTGTTCATAAAGGATTTTTGGTCAGCATTAAGTAGTCTTTACATGTCTTAATCATGACAAGAAAAATCACCTTTATGAATGGAGGAAGCCATTGACAATTTTGCCAGTCCGATGTATTTCTCTTTATCCAAAAGCCACAATCAGAGGACGAATTTCCTTTACAGTTCAGAGGAAACAAACAAATGAGCTTTGGCATTGATGCATGACTTTTATTTGTTTCCCTTTCTGTTTCAAACACTTATGGAAAATTCCACTGAATTTATGAATTTACATGTTGAAAGAGTTATAACCCAGTCAACACTTGATCTCACAGAAATGTCACCATGTGGTCACACCGTCAGCAATCTGAGTTCACAGTGATCTAAAAGTGTAACCTCACAGCGCTCTCACTGTGTGCTCAAACTATGACCACAATATGAGCTCATCCCAGCTGGAAATGTTATTTTGTTTTTAGAGCATTATCTTATGTTCTTGTAATGTTTTCTGTAGTTAATTTCATTTTTGTTACCAGAATGTTCTCCTAAAAGGTCTAAAATCATTTTAAACATGTTTAGTGATAACATTGATAGAACATTATCCCCTAACATTCTAAAGTTTTAGCAGGAAGTTTCCCAGCAGACACAGGACTGAACCTCTTAAAAGAGTTTGTTTGAAAGTAATAGTTTGATTTGGTCATTGTGGAGGTCAGTGTTTGCTTTAGTTGGACTCTTTGGCCGTGACTATTAGATGTTAGTTTTTTCTCTAGATGCTATAAGTGTTTGTTATAGCAAGAATAAAGTAATCAAGTATGTTGGCTACTTGTTGATAATAAAGATATTATAATGTAGTGGCCTGATTTCATCCGTGGACTAATCTCTGACATCAATTAATAATTTATATATATATATATATATACAAAAGTTTGTTATAATCATTCATAATAATCCATGATTTTAAACACATGTGAGATCCTGCAACATTTTAATCAGAAAATCTGAAATATGTACTATAAAATCTAAATCAGTTTGAAGTACTTTATTGAGACAAACCTCAGGAATCAGCATGTGAATCTCAATAACGGTGACATGCTTCATGCCACAATGCATTCTGGGTGCATCATACAAAACTCATAAGTGGCTCCCAAAATGCATTGCGGCATGAAGCATGTCACCGTTATTGAGATTCACGCACTGATTCTTGAGGTTTGAGTGTGTCTATTTGAAGCAGTAGATGAAAAGTGGGATTTGTTTTTTATATTATTATACCACAATTTTAATTTAAATGTGGTTGGATAGCATACTGTAGAAACATTACTGCAACAAATTATATGAAATTAATAACAGACATTTAGGAGCTGATCAGAACATTAAACAATGATTATATTGTGGTCATCATCATCATCATCAAATAGCTGACATCATCTGATCACAGTTTCTCTTACTGTTCTTGCCATAACAAACAGTTACAGCAGCCAGAGAAAAACTAACATTAATAATCAGTCCTCAAAAAGGTTTACGTTTAAGTCCCTTGGGGTCAGATAGACCCCAAACTTTTACAGAACAATTGCATAAGGAAATTTTTTTTTTTTACATGGCAAACTATATATCATTTTTTTTTTTTACTTCTCAAGTATACATTTATGCTGTGTTTTTGTGTATATTTGGTAGTTTTTTTTTACCTATTTACTGCACAATTACTTACCTATGCCATAAATTGGCTCATAAAAAAAATATTTTTTTAATAAAAAAATCACTTAAATGATGATCTTAATTAAATCTAAATTGTTTTTGGACATTGCTCTATGTGTTATGGATATAATACTGCCATATGCAGGTTTGTGGAAAAACTTTAGGAATTATAGTTAAAGAAGCAAAGTGCAATGGCCACTTATATCCAGTAGAGGTCCATAGGGACTCATTTAATTTTCACTTCATTTTTAATGATGCTTCAACTTCTCACAACTTTATGATATATATTTTGTGAATATATATTTAAACATTCTAAAATACATATGCTCAAGGACCAGACCTTGATTTAAACGTAGACATTTTCAGATTTATGCCAGCTTTGTTGATTTTATTTGCCAATTTCTATATTTTTGCCAATTTTGTGCAAAACATCAAGAGTCAAACTGCCCAACTAAAGCAAACACTGATCACCATAATGGAGACACCAAACCAAACTATTAATTTCAATAAATCATCAACATCTAAACCTCTGTTAATATCAATGCTCTCTGTTGCAGTCACACACGTGTGTGTGTGTGTGTGTGTGTGTGTGTGTGTGTGTGTGTGTGTGTGTGTCTGTGTGTGTGTGTGTGTGTGTATGAGATAGAAAGTTAAGCGCAAAGAGTTCCGCGCGTCTCGTGTGTGTAGAGTTTGCGTGTATGTGCGTGAGCAGCTTTATGTGTGTCGTTGTGCATATCATATGTATTTGTTTGAGCACTGACGTTGACGAGTTAACTCCTTAGGTATCGAAATCTGGAACCGAATTCAACATGTCATTTTTTCGATACTATCGAGGCAATTCGGTCGGTACCTAAAAGTATCGAACTCGGTACCCAGCCCTAGTACAATTGTGATCTGAGCATAGTGTTATAGGCTACATATCGTCAGCTAAAGCTAACGCTGTTCTCTCGCCCTGTTCTCCTCACACCACAACTCACTGTTGTTCTGTCTAAACCTGGCCTGTCCTGCTAACTTGGCTTCATATCAGGCTCATAATTACATGATATCATCATATATATCAATTAAATATGAATTATATATATCATACGAGTAAATATTTAGGCTACAATTCCCCCAGCTTTCCGAGCTGTCATTGCGATCCATTGTTTACTTTGACCGCTCTACCTCATGTGACGTCACTTCTGGTTCGGCGGTTTTCAAATGCGGAAGTAAAATTTTCCTCACAAAAACGACTCCAGAAGCCTAAATAGCGTTTTATAAGTATATGTTTATATTTAAATCTAGTTTCTACATTATTTTTCTATACATTGGCTCACTGGGTACTCTAACCTGCAACATAAAAATTATCATAGTTTCCAAAATATTAAGCAGCAAACTGTTTTCATATTTCTGAAGGATCATGTGACACTGAAGTAATGATTTTGAAAATTCAGCTTTGACATCACAGGAATAAATTACATTTTGAAATATATTCAAATAAGATTTTAAATTGTAATACTACTGTATTTCACAATATTACAAGTTTTACTGTATTTTAAAAAAATCAGCTTTGGTGAGCATGAGCTCTTTATAAAACATTGTTCCTTTGTGCTTTTTTTGTTCCTTTGTGCACTGGCTAAGGAGCATGAGTCAAACTGAAAAAAATAAAACCAAAATTTTTCTGAGGTAATGTGTTATGTAATCTTGTTAAAATGGATTTCATAAAATTGGTATCGAAAAAAGTATCGTTAGGAACCGGTATCGAAACTGAGGTATCGAAATTGGCACCGGATCGAAAGATTTTGAACGATACCCAGCCCTAAATTGTACAGATTATTATCATCATGTATCAGGGCAATAGCAAAGCTAGTATTTAGACCCTTACCTGCATGTGTTGTGTATGTCAGCCATTAGGAGACAGTTTCCAGAGGAAGAGGGATTTAACAAAGGCCTTGAATTAACCCATTTGGTGACGATGAATAAAACAATGATCACAATCACAACTGACTTGTATAAAAACTTTATATCTAGAAACAGCCAACACAAACATTAAAGTCGGTTTGTACAGATTGAAAATGAATTATAGAACATAATATTTATAATAATTAAATAATATTTATAATAATAAAAAGTGTCGGCTGCAGACTAATAGCAAACACATAAATGCATTACATTACAAGTTTATGTAGGATATGTTAATGAATTAAATTAAGACAAGGCACATTTTGTAAAACTGATGTACAATAAGTGATCTCTGACGGATCCGTGACCGTCATGTTTCCTGCCGGAACCACATACTGACGACGGGCCGTCACCGGGCGACCCGATGAAGGAGCCGGGACAGTGTGCACATATCGCCGGGATTATAATCATTCGGTCTATAGTGAACGCTACACACTACCGCGTTTTTCAAAGCAGAAGCAGAAGTGAAGTCCCGTCTCTTACCCGGCACAAAACGCACACAGGCACACAGGCACGGAAGATCGCACCGTCTTTTTTTCTTATTCGGAAACCTGTGGACTCCATGTCCTGACAGGCCATAATTCACAATCATTTACCACGACGATGATTAATTGAAATACAATAAGCACCGAAAACACAGTGAATCATGACCGCTCCAACTGAACACCAACCTATCTCTGCACTGAGCGCGAACGCAGAGCCAAACGACTACCTCATGTGACGTCATATGACGCGATGGTGAAAAAAAGCGCTTTTTCAACACGGTCAAGGAAACGGTCACGTTTTCTATTGAATTTGCGCCCTTATGTCTTGCAAAACAATTTTTAATCCTGCATTTACTTTTCATATGGTATTTTCATACAAGGTTATATTAATAATTAAAAAAAAAAAAAAAACCTGCAACATGGGCTTTAAAATCACATACTGTAATTTGAGTATATATATATATATATATATATATATATATATATATATATATATATATATATACAGTGAGGAAAATAAGTATTTAAACACCCTGCTATTTTGCAAGTTCTCCCACTTGGAAATCATGGAGGGGTCTGAAATTGTCATCGTAGGTGCATGTCCACTGTGAGAGACATAATCTAAAAAAAAATCCAGAAATCACAATATATGATTTTTTAACTATTTATTTGTATGATACAGCTGCAAATAAGTATTTGAACACCTGTCTATCAGCTAGAATTCTGACCCTCAAAGACCTGTTAGTCTGCCTTTAAAATGTCCACCTCCACTCCATTTATTATCCTAAATTAGATGCACCTTGTGCGGTCTCAATGATCCTAAGAAAGGAGAGAAATCAGCCCAGAACTACACGGGAGGAGCTGGTCAATGACCTGAAAAGAGCTGGGACCACCGTTTCCAAGGTTACTGCTGGTAATACACTAAGACGTCATGGTTTGAAATCACGCATGGCACGGAAGGTTCCCCTGCTTAAACCAGCACATGTCAAGGCCCGTCTTAAGTTTGCCAATGACCATTTGGATGATCCAGAGGAGTCATGGGAGAAAGTCATGTGGTCAGATGAGACCAAAATAGAACTTTTTGGTCATAATTCCACTAAACGTGTTTGGAGGAAGAAGAATGATGAGTACCATCCCAAGAACACCATCCCTACTGTGAAGCATGGGGGTGGTAGCATCATGCTTTGGGGGTGTTTTTCTGCACATGGGACAGGGCGACTGCACTGTATTAAGGAGAGGATGACCGGGGCCATGTATTGCGAGATTTTGGGGAACAACCTCCTTCCCTCAGTTAGAGCACTGAAGATGGGTCGAGGCTGGGTCTTCCAACATGACAATGACCCGAAGCACACAGCCAGGATAACCAAGGAGTGACTCTGTAAGAAGCATATCAAGGTTCTGGCGTGGCCTAGCCAGTCTCCAGACCTAAACCCAATAGAGAATCTTTGGAGGGAGCTCAAAGTCCGTGTTTCTCAGCGACAGCCCAGAAACCTGACTGATCTAGAGAAGATCTGTGTGGAGGAGTGGGCCAAAATCCCTCCTGCAGTGTGTGCAAACCTGGTGAAAAACTACAGGAAAAGTTTGACCTCTGTAATTGCAAACAAAGGCTACTGTACCAAATACACAGCAAAATCCCCAGTGTTAAATTAACACTCCTCAGTGTAAATATGTGTCCACACTACAGAGTGTTAAAATTAACACTGAAGCAGTGTTGAAGTTAATGAGATAATTAAGTTAACACTGAAGCAGTGTTGAAGTTAATGAGATAATTAAGTGATTAATTAAGTGATGATTGGCCATTAGTGGTGACACCTGATGTTAATAAGCAGAATCACTGACGGAAAGAGAAACAAGAACAGAAAAAAGAGAAACACAAGAACTACTGACTTTGAACCATTATTGCACTTATTATTTTACCAGACTTTATTTCTGTCATACATCTACACACGGCCTTATTTAGATTTAACAGAAGTTTAGATGGTAATGTTTTATGGAATGTTTCGTTTCATGTCACCATTATGGTGACCAGTGGTTGCTTTAGTTGGGCTCTTGACCCTTTACTTTTTAACATTAGTTTTTCTCTGACTGCTCCAACTCTGTGCTTATAAAGCACATTTGTTGTGGCAAGAGAAACTATGACTTGCTGTGTTTCCTGAAAACATTGCAAGCCTAAATTGATTGTACAGACCATTTATTGCAGTTGGTCTGAGATCAAGTTAGGCTTAAGATGCTTTTGGGAAACACATCCCTGGTTATGTTTTGATGATGAAATTACTAGTGACCTGATTCAATGATGGCACCCATCATTATACACTGATTATTAGAGGTGGGCAGATCGATCCTAAAATATCGATACTTCGATACTGACGTGGTATCGAAAAGGATCGATACTCACATAAAAATATCGATCCATATGTGTGTGTTTTTTTTTACCAGTAATTTTTATTAATTTAGCACGCAATTCAGTGCGTAAAATAAGCTTCTAAGTGGAAAAATAAGCGAATGTTAGCGGATAATTGTGTAGGATAGAACTTTTTCTCAGTCATCTGGATACAAGACGAAACCAATCAATCACAGAGAGCGTTCGTTGCTGGTGCTTCACTGAGCTCACAGGCACGTTTGGGAAACGAAGCCTTGCTTAGATGACAGAGAAACAATCGGGAGTTATTTTGCAATAAACAAAGCAAAAGTGTATATAACGGTTCAAAATGTTGAGGACAGTAATATTTTTATTCAACAAGGATCGATGCATTAAATTAATCAAAAGTGACAGTCAAGGGTTTTTCACTGTTAAAAAAAATCTACTTCATATAAATGCTGTTCTTTCAACTTGGTTCATCAAATAATTCTGCATCATGGTTTCCACAAAAAAATATGAAACTGTTTTCAACATTGATAATAATAAGAAATGTTTTCTGAGCTGTAAATCAGCATATTAAAATTAATTATCATCATAACTGGAGTAATGATGCCGAAAATTACGCTTTGATCAATTGAATAAATTACAGTTTAGTATGACATAGAAAACAGATAGCCTATGTTAAATTGTAATATTACAGTTTTTACTGTATTTTTGATCAAATAAATGCAGAAGTGAATTAAAAATCTTACAGACCCCAAACTTTTGAACAGTAGGCTAGTGTACAATAGTACTTTTACTATAATTAGGGTAGTTTTGTAAAAGTCACTGACTAATAATTACAGGCGAGTTGAGAGCACAAATCACAAAATATTTAGTAGTAATGAAAACGTTTTCAGATTTAGCATATTAATGATGCATTCACCTCATAAATCATGACACACTGCTCTAGCACAGGAAAGTGCATACAAGTTCAAGTGCATGCTTTTAAAATTAAAAAGTATTGGTATCGGTATCGATATCGGCGATACTGGCCCTGTATTTACTTGGTATCGGATCGATACCAAAATTTGGAGTATCGCCCACCTCTACTGATTATCCAAATGCTTTATTAATTTTTCACTACAGTAACTACTTCCAGGAATGTTTTAGGAATCTGAAGGTTTTAAAATCACACACAGACATCAAGAATCTACATATGAATTTCAACAATGGTGACAATCAAACAAATGCTTAATGTTGCAGTGCATGATGGGAGCCACCAATCATAACACATCAATGGCTCACATCATGCATTGCAGCATGAATAAATTATGCAGCTGAATTGTCCTGTAATTTTCATTGTTTGCTTTTATTTTGCTATTGTTTTGTCTTTAGTAGCTTGTTTTGTGATGTTCAGAGTTGATCTGTTTGTCACTAGTTTGTTTATTGTCACCATTGTTGAGATTCATATGCTGATTCTTGATGTCTGTGTGTTTAAACACAATAACTTCTGTTCACAAAGTATTTTCAAAATTTTTGATATTGCTGTTGGATCTCAAACTGTAGAATCTCAGGACTACAATCACCAATAATAAGCATATAGTCAAAGATTCATGCTGATAATGTCATTGTCATCAAAGCATATTGTGAGCAGGTCATGTTTTCTCTTGCAGTAACAAATGTGCTTTATAAACACAATGTTGGAACAGTCAGAGAAAAACTAATATTAAAAAATGAAAAGGGTCAAGAGCCCAACTAAAGAAAACACTGACCACCATAATGGTAACTTGAAAAGAAAAATTCCATAAAACATTACCGTCTAAACTTCTGTTGAATCTCAAGAACTTTTGTCGATGTATGATAGAAATAGTCAAACTGGTAATAATAAGTGCAACAATGTGTAATGACTCGAAGTCAGTTGTAGTTCTTGTGTTTCTCTTTTTTCTGTTATTGTTTTTTTCTCTTTCCGTCAATGATTCTGCTTATTAACATCAGGTATCTTCAATAATGCTCAATCATCACTTAATTAATCACTTAATTATCTCATTACCTTCAACACTGCTTCATTGTTAATTTTAACACCCTGTAGTGTGGACACATATGTACACTGAGGAGTGTTAATTTAACACTGGGGATTTTGCTGTGTATTAACATTGATTTTCTCAGGTGTTCAAATACTTATTTGCAGCTGTATCATACAAATAAATAGTTAAAAAATCATACATTGTGATTTCTGGATTTTTTTATTTAGATTATGTCTCTCACAGTGGACATGCACCTACGATGACAATTTCAGACCCCTCCATGATTTCTGGGAGAACTTAAATTTCTTTTTTCTTAAAGAGAATTTAAATTTCTAAGTGGGAGAACAAAATAGCAGGGTGTTCAAATACTTATTTTCCTCACTGTATATATATATATATATATATATATATATATATATATATATATATATATATATATATGGGTGATTCTTAGACTATGGGCACTTTTATGTACTTTGGTCATATTTTTAAAAATACATACAATTTTGGACAAAATCCTCTTTCTTTTTCAAACTAACAATAAAACCTCCTTAAAAACTTTTTACTACCTTTCTATTATGATTTTTTCATACTTTTCAACCTCCTTATAGGTGTCAAAATCACTGTTTTATCCTTGTCGTACACCCAGACTTTTTAACTTCAACAATGAAAATACAGTTTAAAAGTATGACTTATCTGGTAACTATTAATATACCTAAATTAAGCACTAGTGAAATAATTAAAATACATTATAGTATTTAATGTGAGACCACCATCAATATTACTTTTTATTCAAATTATAGCTGTCGCACAGTATTGGTGTCATTTCCACCACAACACTGTAATGTCCCTTTAAAAAGTTTGTGTGAAAGATTGTTTAGGTGGTTTCTATGGAAATGTTCAGAGACATCAGAGCACATGTTGGACATGGAGGCAATTTTAAATTTTCATCAAGAACAAAATAAGAAAAATCAAGGTAAATATTGCTTGATCGGTTAATATATTTATTCTACGTCATTTCCAAACATGCTGTACCTTCAAGGGTGTTTTTAAAAAGTTAAAAATTTGAAGTTAAATAAGAGTATTTTACATACATGAAATGCTAAGTATTAATTCAAAGCTAATCAGTGAAGCTATCTTCCATTTTTTCACAAAAAACTACAGAAATGTCATTTCCACCACAGTCATTTCCACCACACTGCCCTCTGTGGTGGAAATGACAGCATGTGGTGGAAACATGCTGTACCTTCAAGGGTGTTTTTAAAAAGTAAAAAAAAAATAAGTTAAATAAGAGTATTTTGCATGCATGAAATGCTGAGTATTAATTCAAAGCTGATCAGTGAAGCTATCTTCCATTTTTTCACAAAAAACTACAGAAATGTCATTTCCACCACACTGCCCTCTGTGGTGGAAATGACAGCATTTGGTGGAAATGACATTTATGATTACAAAGTACAATTGATATAGATTGCAAGAGTAGATTGACTTTGTGAATTGAGTTTACTGAGTGTGATGAGTTTAAGAGTTTTTCAAATAAATATTTCTCTAAATATTATTGTTTCTCTACATTCACGTTAATTCACTGTCATTTCCACCACCACCCTGTCATTTCCATCACCACACACATTTTTTAAAAACATTTAAAAAGTTCTCATCACACATTAAAAATGTATCCACAATTTACGAGATCATGCTCTACTTAATATAAAAATTCAAGTTATTTATTTTCTAATAAGCTCTTGCCCAAACCAATATTAAATTTCAGAGTGTGACAGGTGTACAGTTCACCATTTGGTCCTTAGGGCAGTTAATTTATCTCATTGACAAATGTATAATTATTGTACATTGTGGAAAAACTGATAAAACTAGTTACAAAAATGATCTTAGACAATTCTTGAGTGGCATAAGTTATTCTGTTTTTAAATAACAGCTGTATATAGAGATGTGGTGGAAATGACATTTGTTCATTGCAGGTCGGAAAAAATGTAAAATATTAACAATTTCTCTTGTAATCTAAGTTTGTCCTCTTACAGACCTTAAAACTAGACAAATTATTTAAACTTATGAGACTGTGTTACGTGACTTTTGAACAAGTTTTTTTTATTCAACTTCCCAAGCTTAAAAGTGCCCCTAGTTGATGAAACGCCCATATATATATATATATATATATATATATATCAGTTTCAACAAGTTGTCAAAATGTGTTTATTTCTAAAGGTGTAAAAGGGTTTAAAAGTCCTGACCTTGTCAGAATATGAATAGAATTACACAAATAAAACTCTCCACAAATAACTCCTCAGTCCATGATCACACATCAACACATGCCACAGTGTGTTTGATTTAAAGAGACTTATGAGAATCATTATGAGCAAAAAGAAGATCTTACCTGATATAATCTGATATACAGTGATCCTCACCCAACACGACTGACTGAAGATGGTATTTGTTTGTTGGGTTTTATAAATAAGTTATCATGTCCATCATTCTCGTAAGTCCACTGTTACCTCGTCATATTCAAATTTAAATTCAAATATATAACAATAGCTCACATGTCCAGTTCATATATACAGTGTATTTTCAGTGACCTTAAAGCATCTTATGTGTAATTTATTATCAAGTTTTTATCAGTTTAAAAAAATTACACCTTTGTTATGAGTCAGCAGTGAGCGGCCGCCTAGGGAAAATAGTTGCATTGCACCCTCTGACTATTTCAGAACTGGCTAGTTTGTGTCCGTGAGCTCACATTCGCGAGCGACACCGGGTCCTTAAAGGAACACTTCGACTTTTTGGGACTTTAGCTTATTCACCGTATCCCCCAGAGTTAGATAAGTCCATACATACCTTTTTCATCTCCGTGCGTGCTGTAAGTCTGTTTGACGCACCCACCGCTAGCCTAGCTAGCTTAGCACAAAGACTGGATGTAAATGGCTACAGCTAGCATACTAATCCCAATAAGTGACAAAATAACGCCAACATTTTCCTATTTACATGTTGTGATTTGTATAGTCACAGTGTGTACAAATAACAAGGTCATATGAGACACAGCCATTTTTTAAACGTTTAAATACTGGGAACTATTTTCTCAGAAGGCGAAGCACTGCTACTTGGGCGGAGTGATTAGCGCAGCACCCGAGAAGCGCTGTGGTGAGGAGCAGAGAGTTCGCTCAGAGTTGGAGTAATAGAGTCAGCAATTACTAGATAGTAAATGCAAAGTTTACAATCATGGGTGTTCGCTGTATTGTAAAGAGCTGCGACAATAAACAGGGGAGACCAGGTAATACCATGATGTTTCATAGAATTCCAACCAAAAACACTGACCTGATGAATCAATGGCTACTTGCTCTGGATATAGATCCAAACACACCTGTACCTATAGACATCATCAAGGACTATCGCGTTTGCTCAGAACATTTCACTGAGGACGACTATTTTGAAAATCTGGAATTTGCCACACTGACCATGAAACGTGTGTTGAAGGATACGGCCATCCCATCGATAGTAAAGACAGGACAAAGTGGATCACCTGCGGCTGCGGTAAGTGTTCCGTTATGTTTTTAGATGACTAGCCTACACTCTCAGAAATAGGGGTACAGCAGGAGTCCATTTCTGTCCCCCAAGGAACATATATGTACCTTTTTGAGGGTCAAAAAGGTACATATATGTCCCCAAGCATTAAAAGGTACAAATATATACCGTTTCTTTTAAAGGTTAAGGTACAATATCAAAAGACAGCCTCTGCTAAGTATTTTTTTTATTTTTTTTTGTAAAAAAAAAGTTTTTTTTAAGGTTTTAATGATACCTTAATCATTTAAGGTACATTTTAACTTATCACTATATTTGAGTAGCCTTGAAATAAAGGAAATAAAAGATTTGTAAGTCAATTTACTGATATTAAATCACTATAACACAGCAAAAACTCCAGTGTTAAATGAACTTTCCTGGGAGTTTATTTGGCTCCAGACTCAAGAGTGTTAAAGTGTTAAATTAACAATCAAGAGTGCTAAAGTTAATGAGCTAATTAAGTGATTCATTGAGTGATGATTGAGCATTATTGAAGACACCTGATTTTAACAAGCAGAATCACTGAAGGAGAAAATATATATTTTTTAAGACACCGTTGTGGTGATCAGTGTTTGCTTTAGTTGGGTCTTTTGACCCTTAAACTGTTAACATTAGGTTTTGTTTGGCTGTTGTATCTGAGTTATAACTGCCAGATGAACAAAGAGAAAAGTTGATCAGGTGGTGTTGGTTATGTTTTGACATAATCGTAATTTGACCTGAATCACTGAACTCATTTAAAGTCTAATCTCTGACTTAAATATATATTGTTGATTACAGCATCACTGTGATTCCACAGCATAAGAACCAGAATTTTTAAAATAATCTAAAGGATTTCTTAAAAGTTGTTCTGATAAAACAAATCTTTCTTTTAGGCACACACAGACATCAAGAATCAGTGTATGAATCTCAACAATGGTGACAAACAGAATATTCAGTTAGGGAAAGGAAATTAGTAAAACAATTCAGATCATAATTTATTCATGCTGAACATCTTTTGCTGTAGAATGCATGATGGGAGCCATGAATGAGTTTTGATTGGTGGCACCCAGGATGCACTGCAACATGCTTTATTATTGTCACCATTGTTGAGATTCACAGGCTGATTATTGATGTCAGTGTTTCTTCATAAAGTAATTGTCAATGTCTTTTGATCAGAACAACTTTTAAGAATTTTTGGATTATTTTGAAAATGCTGAAAATCTTTTGCTGTAGTATCACAGTGATGCTGTAATCAACAATATACATTTAAGCCTGAGATTATATTCTAAATGAGTTCAGTGATTCAGGTTAAATTATGATTATGTCAAAACATAACCAACACCACCTGATCAACTTTTCTCTTTGATCATCTGGCAGTTATAACTCAGATACAACAGCCAAACAAAATCTAAAGTTAATGATTTAAGGGTCAAGAGCCCAACTAAAGCAAACACTGATCTCCATAACGGTGTCTTAAAAATATATATTTTCTCCTTCCGTGATTCTGCTTGTTAACATCAGGTGTCTTCAATAATGGTCAATCATCACTCAATGAATCACTTAATTAGCTCATTAACTTCAACACTCTTGAGTGTTAATTTAACACTCATATTTTAACACTTTAACACTCTTGAGTCTGGAGTCATATAAACTCCCAGGAGAGTTCAATTAACACTGGAGTTTTTGCTGTTGGACCTCAAGGTACATATATGTAACTTTTTGAGGATCAAAAAGCATTAAAAGTTACATATATGTACCGTTTCTTTTAAAGGTTAAGGTACAATATTGTACCCTTGAGGGTACAGCCCCAGTGACAAGCCATTGTACCCCTAAAGGTACAATTATGTACTTTATTTTCTGAGAGTGTATGTAGAGCCAGCCCTGATTGGCTGCTTGAATCTCAATTTAAAAGAACGTCCAGTTTGCGGTCTTTCTTTCTTTTGGCCATCGGTGGAGAAGAAGTCATAGCACGGTTACTCATGGTTCTTACAGGGCTTTCAACCGAGGAGGTCCTTCAGAAAATATCAGAAGCAGGCATAGAAGTAACCAACGTCGAGATGAAAGGAGATAAAATGGACTTTCAGGCAAATGACACTTTCTCAGATGATAATAATTTATATGTCACAGTTTGACATTGAGTTTAAAATGAAATGTTGGAAAATGTGAAAATGTGAAAATGAAAAGGATATTATAGTCAACGATTGTACCCTGTCAAAGCCAATTTTGTACCATTTTTGAAGGGTCCATTTTTGTACTGTTAAATAAAGCTACAAAATTGTCACCACAGGTACAATACTGGTCTATTAAGGTACAAATCACAAGGGTACAAATATGTACCCTATGCCAAGGGTACAATATTGTACCCTTGAGGGTACAGCCCCAGTGACAAGCCATTGTACCCCTAAAGGTACAATTATGTACTTTATTTTATGAGAGTGTACTGTTACAGTGCCATTAGCTAGATGTAATGTAACCTTAGTGACACTATTACATGAATAGGGTGCTCACTACTATTACAGTTGTTCCCGTGCTCCATGTATCCCCTGTAATGTTAGTATTGTGTTGTCACAAACGCGCTCTATCGCCCCAGTAAAAAATAAGCGGCGCTAAACGTAACTTTCAGGACTGTAGCCTTCAACTTGCTAATTAATTGGAGGGGGGGATGGTCAGTTTTCATTTTTGAGAAACAGTGACCTTGTTTGTGAAATAGTAGGCTACTCCCGTTCTGATTCTCCCCTCGACCTCAGTCTGTTCGGCATCTTGTCTATCAGCTTCCAACGTTTTGTAGCGTTTATACGCCCGTATAAATATAATTAATTATTATTCATAACGGATTATGATCAATAATTAATAATTTAATTATTTTCAGAATTTACTGTAGCAGAATCAATAGTATGATCATTTTATCAGTTCATCCAATGAACAGAAAACATAAACAATTATTAACACCACTTATGCTCAATCATCACTTAATTAATCATTTAATTGTCTCATTAACTTTAACACTGCTTCAGTGTTACTTATAACACTCTGTAGAGTGGGACATATTCTGAGAAGTGTTGATTTTGCTGTGTAGCATTGTGTGGATACAATTTGTATTTGTTTTTGTTTTTGAATTTGAATTTGAATTTGAGGAAGGAAAACAGTGGACTTGGGTTCATATTTCCTAATTAAAATGATGGACAGATAACTTCTCTATATCATCTCAACACAAACAAACTTTTTATTCAGTCAGTCGTGTCGGGTGATGATCACTGTATATCAGATTATATCATGTAAGATCTTCTTTCTGCTCATAATGATCCTCATCACTCTCTTTACGTCAAAAACATGTATTAATGTGTGTGTGTGTGTGTGTGTGTGTGTTACAGTTGTGTAGTAATAATTGATTTGTGTGTAGTTATAGTTGAGTAATTTGGGCTTTGACAAGGTCAGGACTCTTACTAACATTGTTAATGATGAAACTATATTAATAACTCCAAATCACTTTTAGATATACACCTATTTTCAGGTCTGATGTTTCTGGGAAACAGCTTGTGATTCTAAGATGATTTGTATAATTTCTAGAAAAACATAAGAGCAACAATTCATCCTTTATTGTGCTTTGATAATAACTGTTTAAAAATCTAAATTTTAATTGTAACTGTAATGCAAACTCATAAATGCCTTGGAATGTTTTTCATGTGTGTTTGATACAAAGAGAAACAAAGCTTTTTTAAAAGTCATACGTCAATGCAATGGCTAATTTGTTTATTATCTAACGGTACACAGCTAAAACTCCAGTGTTAAATGAACTCTCCTGGGAGTTTATATGGCTTCAGACTCAAGAGTGTTAAAGTTCTAAAATATGAGTGTTAAATTAACATTCAAGAGTGTTAAAGTTAATGAGCTAATAAAGTGATTCATTGAGTGATGATTGAGCATTATTGAAGACACCTGATGTTAACAAGCAGAATCACCAAACGAGAAAATCTAATTTTTTAAGACACTGTTATGGTGATCAGTGTTTGCATTAATTGCTAGAGCAAAAGATATGTTGGTTCAATACAATTAACATTGACACATTAACATTATTTTTATGGTTGCTGTCTATCTGGGACCCTAATCAAACACACCTGAACCAGCTAATCAATGTCTTCAGGATTACTAGAAAGCTACAGACAGGAGAGTTGATCAGGGTTGGAGCTGAACTCTGCAGGACAGTGGCCCTCCAGGATCGAGTTTGCCCATTCCTGATATAGATGCTGAAAAATAAGGAAAATGAGTTGCTTTGTTGTGTATTTGTTGCTTTTTTACCCCCTTTTGAATCAACTTAGCTGAACAAATAAATGGTTAACTAATAATAGATAACTAATAAAATACTTTTGTATTAGTTTAACATTAGGGTTAACTTGGGTTGACTCTTTTACTCCACGGTGGCACTACCTCTTGTTTTCCCCGTTACCTCCGTGATGTGATCCGCTCTGAACAGCTGGAATTCGGGCAGATGTTGCGCGTTGTCTGGTTTCAGTGAAGCACTATGCAGCAGAGTTTGAAAAGTCCTAGTTAATGCAGGTGAGATGAAGTTTGTCGGGCTTGTTGGGAAGGGATCAGAGATTCGGAAGATGAATACTTTGGAGCGTGGTTTCGTGGACCTTAACCAGCATGCCAGCTTGTTTCCCAGGTCTGAAGTGTCAAAAACCTGGAACAAAAATGTGTCTGGTATGTGTTGCTCAATGTTAAGGAGTTTGATTCTGGTAAAACTAATAGAAGAATGACTAAACACAGAACAAACAAACAAAAACAACAGAAGAATTGGAGAGCACCACAACAAGGCTGCCATTCACAGTGCTATCTTGGTGGACCATCATCTACAGTTCTCCGGGTTGTTTATGTTACATTGTAAATACAGAAATGCCGTGGAAGATGGCTTGATTTAGTATTTCATATTTCAAACTAGGATATTCCTCTTAAATCATAGTCAGTCTATTATGGAGCTTTTTTCTTTTGTGCAACATGGAAAAAACATTTAAAATACTATTATATCATTATTTATCTCAACGGACAGGAGACAACACAGTTCTCAAAGGTTTATTTGCAGGTGGAAGAGATTGAGAGGAATAAACAGGTAAGTGTTCTGAATGATGGCAGGTTGAATAAACTTAGCTTGATGGTAGTTGCCTCTTTATGCTTGCAGGTGCTGGGATCGTGCTGGCGGATGAAGGCGGATAATCCACACTACAAAGAGTAAAAAGTAACATTGAGACAGTGTTGCAGTGAGATAATTAAGGGATTATGTAAGTGATTGTTGAGCATTAGTGATGAACACCTGCTGTTAGAAGAGAAAATAGAGAAACACAAGAACTACAACTGACTTACAGCCAGTACACATTAATATACTTATTATTAACCAGTATGACTTTATTTCTGTCATACAGAAGTTGTTATTAAGATGTTTAATTGAAAATGTTTGTTTGAAGTTACCATTAGAGAGATCAGTGCTTGCTGTAGTTGGGATGCTGATGCTAAAACATTCTTTTTTTTTTTTTGCTGCTTGAGCTGTGTTTTTGCAAGTCACACTTGTGCACACACAGTTTATGAATGATTGCGGTTGTAATGCTTATGATGACAAAATCATCATATTGCTTGTTCATTCACTAAGGAATTAATTCTTACTCATTCAGAGTTTTATCCTCGATCAAAAGTGTTACATTAGCACTACTGTGAAACTACAGCAATAAATTACTATGACTCATTTTTTTTTTTTTAACACAGCATGCATAAACCAAAAAAACAGAGCTACATAGTGTTTTAGAAACACAGATATATCACAATTTAGCACATTAATCTCAACAATGGTGGCAATATTTCTTTTTTTATTATTATTCATGCAGCAGTGCATGCTGGGAGTTTTATATTATCCTGGAACCCAGCATGCATTGCGACATGAAACTTTTCACCATTGTTGAGATTCATATGCTGATTGTTGATATCTGTGTGTGTCTGAGCCAAGACGGAGTAAAATAAAATTGAATGCACTATATGATTACGATATTCTTCAGAAGACCTGATTACAGAAATATTTCATTTTGTAGATTCACAGATATATGCTAAATTATGAAATACCCATAATTTCAATTAATATACAGGAAAGATCTGAAAATCAGGCATGTCCAGGATGATTGTGACATCATCACAAAATAATAAAAACACCTGATCAACAATCTCTTGACTTTTTCTTGCCATAACAAATGTGTTTTATAAACTCACTGTTACAGCAGTCAGAGAGAGAGATGAATGGTAAGAAGTCCAGGGACAAGAGACCAACTAAAGCAAATACTGATCTCCATCATGGTGACAACAAACTTTATTATTAACTAAATCTCTGTTAATTCTCAACAAGAACTTTTGTACATGTATGAAAGAAATAATCGTAAACTGGTTTGTAAACTGGTTTCACACTCAGTGTTGCTGGAAGTCAGTTGTAGTTTTTGTGTTTCTCTTTTTTCTGTTCTTGTTTCTCTGTCCTTCAGTGATTCTGCTTATCAGGTGTTCATCAGTGTCTCAATTCACTCACTTCTTTTCATTCAAGTGGACTTTATTAGTGAACTAGGGAATAGTGAATGAGGGTATAAGGTACGATTGGGAAAACAGCCTCTGATTGTCGACTTTGAGCACTGTTAATTCACAGAATATTCCTGTAGGCTAGTTTTGTTTTCTACGGTATATTACTGTTTTAATGGAAAATGGTATGATATTGTCAGAATTTGGCCTTTTTTTACAGCAAGGGTTAACAGTGTGGGTGAGCTCCAGGACTACTAGTTTTGTGTTAATTTTAACTCATTCACTGTGTAAGTCATTTTAACACACAAATTGTGTCATTTTAAAAAATAAAGCGAAAGGGCCAGATGCAACAATATTAACCGTTTAATCAATAGTCGAGAACAGAATGCATGTGCACACAAAGTACAAGACAATGTTTCAAGCTCAATGACTGGACAGACTCACTGTACTGGACATTATTCAGTTATTCACGCTTCAACCCCTAATTGATAATGCTGCGTTTGACAAAAGTTCATGAAGAGATAACAGTTCACCGAGTTTGCACTTTGAATTTAATTAAAATGTAGCAACTGACAAAATATTGTATATAAATAACTTGTATTTACACTGGCCTGTTTGTTTGAGAACATAGCAAACACTGCATACCATTCACAGTGATGGTGAGTGTCGGTGCGCTCTTATAAAATGATGAGTTGAAAACAACACAACCTGTAAAAAGAGATGTTAAAAATGACACATGTTGTGTAGATTTTAACACATGTAGTGTGTGTGCTCAGGGACAACACATGTTGTGTATATTTTAACACATGTTGTGTAGATTTTAACACATGTGGTGTGTGTGCTCAGGGACAACACATGTTGTGTAGATTTTAACACATGTTGTGTAGATTTTAACACATGTAGTGTGTGTGCTCAGGGACAACACATGTTGTGTCAAATTTAACACACAACCTGTGTCGATTCTTAACACATCTCTGTGTTTATAAGGACTACACATTTTGTGTTACCTTTAACACAACTAATGTGTTATTCCTCTTACACAGAAGTGTGTTGAAACCTTTTACACACTAATGTGTTATAGTTACACAACTTGTGTCAGATATGTGTCACATGTGACTGTAGTCGGTGTGTATTTGCCAGAGTTACTTCCTGTGTTTTTACAACTGAGTGTTTGGACGAACACTGAAACATATTGTTAACTTGTTTTTATGGAGTCCAGTGACATTTAATAAAGAGTTTGTTTGAACATTTGGATGGTTTAGACATCATGAATCTACATAGACAAGCTCTTATTGAGAATTAACTGAGGTTTAGATGTTGATGTTTCATTGAATGTTTTATTTGAAGTCACCAGAATCGTGATTAATGGCTCCTTTATTTGAGCTCTTGACCCTTTACTCTTCTTTTAGTTTTTCTCTTGTTGCTTTAACTGTATTTTAATAAAATGTTATGGCGAGTGAAAAGATGATCAGATGTTTCTTGATGATGTTGTAATCAGTAAGTGCTGATCTGATCAAGTTTATGAGTAAATGGATGGTGCACATTTATTTTATTTATGTGCTGTTAGTTATAATGATCTTGTGACACTACATCATGCTATCCAGCAGAGCAGAATAAAAAAAAAAAATGTTTTCTGAAAATTTTGGTAACACTTTAGAATAATGGTCCGTAGTTAACAAGTAACTATGCAGGAAGTAATAGGTAGTACTGCATTAACACCGAACTTAATACTATTAACTAATATGGAAGCAATATTAACTAAGCAGTAAGTAATATCTAATTTAGTACAAAGGTAGTTCCTTGGTAGGTATTTGATTATTACTAAAGAAATGTATCCTCACTGAGAACTACTTGTGAACTAAGAAAGAATAACCAATTAATTACTAATCACAAAAGTAACATGTCTAAAAAGTGAACAATTGTGGGGTTTTTTTTTTACTCTTAACATGGTCATAACATTTCAGAAGCTTGTGCCTCAAATGGGTTCTTAGTGGAAACCAGTTTATGAATATTATTTTCCCCCAAATACATTAGCTACAGGTTGAGATTGTGACTACTACTCTTGCCAAAGGATGGACGCATGTTCTCTGTTTATTTCAAACTTAAACATAGAATAATACTAATAATGATAATTTGTTTAAAATTTTAAACAATTAGGAAGTGATGCTGACACTCATGATTGGATTAGTTCACTATTATGAGCTCTATTGAGTGTCAGTTCAATATGTCTCAGACTCCAAAGACCTACCTTTATGTTACAGTAGCCGCCAGAGGAGGACTTCTCTTTAGGATATGAATATAAACATTGATGTTCTCTTGTCAAAAACAATTTGCATCCTTAATGAAGAAATTGGCTGCATTTATGCTGCGATAATCGCAAAACCACATCTTCCAGATTACAATGTTTGTTAGAATATTACTAGTGCCTGTACAGTATGTGTTAAATATAAAATTAAATAACTTGTATTACTTGTGAAAAACATGCTTACTCCTCACTAATTACTCAAGCGTTACCTTGGTATCCCTTGTTAACTACTAGTGCAGCCTGGTCTCATTGTAATACGTAGGTATTAATACGTAATTTTCTCAAAGATATAAAACACTTTTTTGTACGTTTCGATGCTGAAACGTATAACGTTAATATGGACGTATCTGCAACGTTTAAACGTAACATTATTACGATTTTACAGCTAAAAAATGTAAACTATTTACTAATATTTCATATCATAACGATATCTGTATAATTTCCCTTTTACCATTTTATAGATTATAAATGTAAGATCTCTTAACCCTACTCCCACACCTAAACATACCCATTTTATTGACAAAATTAAAAGGATAAAACTTAATGGACAGATATGTGTACACTGTTAGACCTTACCGTTTTTTTTTACAGTAAAATACTGGCAACACCGTTGCCAGTAAAATACTGTTAATTGTACAGTTCTTTACTGTAATCTAGTTTGTTTCTGTAAAAATGCACTAAATTATAGTTAACTAATTACACTTGCAGAAACCGACTGCCTTAAATTGACCAACTATCATTTAAATGTATTAACTAAAATGTATAATGCATTAATAATGTGAGCAAAGTATTACTGTGAACTTCTTTTATTTGAGACCACAAAAAAAACTCTTGTAAATAAAGAGATTTCTACTGGCTCAGCAACTACACAATCACCGCCTGTTAAATAAAGCAACATGCAGCAAATCATCAATGTTTGTAGATCTTCTCCTGGACTGAAGCACAGGCTCTACTCTTCTGCACAATGGTGACCCAAAAAATAAATTTTACAGTAAACTACTGGCAACAGTGTTGCCAGTATAAACCTGTTTTATAACTTACAGTTTATTACTGTTAAAAAACATTTTGTGGGTGTGTCTTTTTTATCTCACACAGTTAACCCTTTCGACCCCTCAGGGAAATCCACACTACGAGTAAAAAGTAACGATGCAGTGAGATAATTAAGGGAATATGTAAGTGATTGTAAGCAGAATCACTGAAGAAAAGAGAAACACAAGAACAGAAAATAGAGAAACACAATAACTACGACTGACTTCCAGCCATTACACATTATTACACTTATTATTAACCAGTATGACTTTATTTCTGTCATACATCTACAGAAGTTGTTATTGAGATGTTTAATTGAAAATGTTTGGTTTGAAGTCACCATTATAGAGATCAGTGCTTGCTTTAGTTGGGATGCTGATGCTAAAACATTAGTTTTTCTTTTGCTGCTTGAGCTGTGTTGTTGCAAGTCACACTTGCGCACACACAGTTTATGAATGACTGCAGTTATAATGATTATGATGACAAAATCATCCTATTTGCCTGTTCATTCACTAAGGAATTCATTCTCACTTATTCAGAGTTTAATCCTCAATCAAAAGTGTTACATTACCACCACTGTGAAAACGCAGCAATAAGATACAATGACTCTTTTTTTTTTTAACACATGATGCATAACCAGAGAAACAGACCTACACTGTGTTTTAGAATCACTGAGATATCACAATTTAGCACATGAATCTCAACAATGGTGGCAATATTTCTTTTTTATTATTATTATTATTCATGCAGCAGTGCATGCTGGGAGTTTTATATTATCCTGGAACCCAGCATGCATTGCGACATGGAACTTTTCACCATTGTTGAGATTCATATGCTGATTGTTGATATCTGTGTGTGTCTGAGTCAAGCAGGAGTAAAATAAAATTGAATGCACTATATCAGTGGTTCCCAAACCTGTCCTGAAGGCCCCCCAACACTGCACGTTTTCTTTGTCTCCCTAATCAAACACACCTGATTCAACTCATCAGCTCATTAACCCATGTGATAATGAGCTGATGAGTTGAATCTGGTGTGTTTGATTAGGGAGACAAAGAAAACGTGCAGTGTTGGGGGGCCTTCAGGACAGGTTTGGGAACCACTGCACTATATGATTACAATATTCTTCAGAAAACCTGATTACAGAAATATTGATTTCATTTAGTAGATTCACAGATATAAGCTAAACATGAGATAACTATAATTTCAATGACTATATACAGGAAAAATCTGAAAATCAGGCATGTCCAGGATGATTGTGACATCATCACAAAAAAATAAAAACACCTGATCATCTTCCTCTTGACTCTTTCTTGCCATAACAAATGTGTTTTATAAACTCACTGTTACAGCAGTCAGAGAGAGATGAAAGGTAAGAAGTCCAGGGACAAGTGACCAACTAAAGCAAATACTGATCTCCATCATGGTGACAACAAATTTTATTAATAACTAAATCTGTTAATTCTCAACAAGAACTTTTGTACATGTATGAAAGAAATAATCGTAAACTGGTTTGTAAACTGGTTTCACACTCAGTGTGGCTGGAAGTCAGTTACGTGTTTCTCTTTTTTCTGTTCTTTTTTCTCTGTCCTTCAGTGATTCTGCTTATCAGGTGTTCATCAGTTTCTCAATTCACTCACTTCTTTTCATTCAAGTGGACTATATTAGTAAACCAGGGAATAGTGAATGAGGGTATAGGGTGTGATTTGGAAAACAGCCTCTGAGTGTCGATTTTGAGCACTGTTAATTCACAGTATATTCCTGTAGGCTAGTTTTATTTTCTACGGTATATTACTGTTTTAATGGAAAATGGTATAATATTGTCAGAATTTTACAGCAAGGGTTAACAGTGTAGGGAAATGGCAGTTTTATTAACAATATAGCATTAAAACATAGTACAACTAATCCTACCCCTACCCCTAACAATTTCTGTAAACTAAGTTACGTAGGCTAGAATTATAAAGAAAAACAACAGACAGGTATAATCACAATCATTTATTTATTGAGAAAATATCAAAACCGGTACCAAAAGTTGTTCACATGACGATGTGTCGCAGTCCTCTCTGGCAGTATTGTATGAGGTAACGTTACAGAGCAGAATATAAATTATTAATCCATGAAAATGTTAATCCGGTTTCGGTTCGCTGTTCGCTCTGTGAAGGCGCGCGCGCTTCTCCAATTCAAATATAGTACACCAATTTAAACACGGCATGTCGTAATCTGTGACGAAGCATGCGAGAGCCAATAAGCGTCTGATATCACTGCAGTAAAACATGTCCTAACGTTTCGGGAGAAGCGGAAATGGAGATGAAGATCACTGGATAAAGGACTGAATTTGGATCTGTTTCTTGCAAACAACGTATGGATTCTAAAGATTTGGATTACATCAAGCTAATAAAATGTATATATTTTGTGAATTTATGTTGTGTTTTAGTGTATTATGGGTCTATAGGAGAAAATACCTTTTGTGTCTCACAGTAACTAAAACACAAAATGGTTAAACGATTAAAGAAGGTATTTTTAAGGTTTTAAAGTGTATTCTTGTTTAACACCATATAGGCTAATCATCCGAAACGAATTTGCAGCAGAAGGCATGAACAGAGCGAAATGTTATTATTTATGAGTAACGTTAAACTGTATTAATAAATGTGACTGAAAATTTAATTGATAAAACAATTGAATGCAATAGAGTCAAAACATTAATTTTGAGTAATTAGTGAGGAGTTGGCATGTTTTTCACTTTAAAATAATGGGCCACATCACTAGTAGTTCCTGCGGGATAACAAGGTAACGCTTGAGTAATTAGTGAGGAGTTAGCATGTTTTTCACAAGTAATACAAGTTATTTAATTTTATATTTAACACATACTGTACAGGCACTAGTAATATTCTAACAAACATTGTAATCTGGAAGATGTGGTTTTGCGATTATCGCAACATAAATGCAGCCAATTTCTTCATTAAGGATGCAAATTGTTTTTGACAAGAGAACATCAATGTTTATATTCATATCCTAAAGAGAAGTCCTCCTCTGGCGGCTACTGTAACATAAAGGTAGGTCTTTGGAGTCTGAGACATATTGAACTGACACTCAATAGAGCTCATAATAGTGAACTAATCCAATCATGAGTGTCAGCATCACTTCCTAATTGTTTAAAATTTTAAACAAATTATCATTATTAGTATTATTCTATGTTTAAGTTTGAAATAAACAGAGAACATGCGTCCATCCTTTGGCAAGAGTAGTAGTCACAATCTCAACCTGTAGCTAATGTATTTGGGGAAATATAATATTCATAAACTGGTTTCCACTAAGAACCCATTTGAGGCACAAGCTTCTGAAATGTTATGACCATGTTAAGAGTTAAAAAAAACCCCCACAATTGTTCACTTTTTAGACATGTTACTTTTGTGATTAGTAATTAATTGGTTATTCTTTCTTAGTTCACAAGTAGTTCTCAGTGAGGATACATTTCTTTAGTAATAATCAAATACCTACCAAGGAACTACCTTTGTACTAATTTAGATATTACTTACTGCTTAGTTAATATTGCTTCCATATTAGTTAATAGTATTAAGTTCGGTGTTAATGCAGTACTACCTATTACTTCCTGCATAGTTACTTGTTAACTACGGACCATTATTCTAAAGTGTTACCAAAATTTTTATCTACAGCAGAAATTAGTCAAACACAGACCTCAAGAATCAGCGTATGAATCTCAACAATGGTGACAAACAAAAAGCTTCATGCCGCAATGCATGCTGGGAGTCATGGATGAGATTTGCACTATGGTGGCACCCAGCATGCATTGCGGCATAAAGCATTTCGTTTGTCACCATTGTTGAGATTCATACGCTGATTCTTGATATCTGTTTGATACCTTAGACTGTAAGATTCTGTACGAACTGTGTATTTAAAAATTAATTTTAAGATAATTGCATTATGCTAATCTTTTATGTATTACACTCATCTTTCAAATATTAAACTTTTTCTGAGCTTCTGCTGAACAATCTTACACGTTCATGATGATAATATTATCATCTGAGCATATTTTTCTCATGATTTTTTTCTGCTGTTTCAAATGCACAGATTAAATACACATTTACAACAATCAGAGAAAACTAATGTTAAAGAGTCAAGGGTCAAGAGCTCAAATAAAGCTGACACTAATCACGATTCTGGTGACTTTAAATGAAACGTTCAATGAATCGTCAACACCAAAACCTGTTCATTCTCAATTAGAGCTTCTGTAGAGTCTGACAGAAATAAAGTTAATCTGGTTATTAATAACAAGTGAAAGCAGCATTTGAAAAAGACATTGAAAAAGAGGCATGATGTGATTGGCTGCAAAAAAACACCCATTGATCTTTATTTTCTTTAGTTTTCATGAATTAAGATTTAATTTATTTATTTGAATGTATTGCTTTATTTATTTTAGAGCATTTTATGGGATACCATATAAAATATACCTATAATTTTTTTCATAAACAAACTCTCCTCCACCCAGTGCTATTCTATCCAGAGTTACATTTTAACACACATTGTGTGTTAAAAATATACACAGCAAAATCCCCAGAGTTAAATTAACTCTGTTCAAAGAACATTTGGTCCCTCTCTAAAGAGAGTTAAAATAACTCTGAATCAGAGTTAAAGTTAATGAGATACTTAAGTGATTAATTAAGTGATGATTGGGCATTAATGATGAACACCTGCTGTCAACAAGTTCTCAGCAGAGGAGGATTAAACAACTCCATAAACAGCATTACCAGCTTTATTTATTACTAACCAGGGGTGCGTTTCTCGAAAGCATCGTTGGCCAACTATGGTCGCAAGTTCATCACAATGTCCATTGAACTCTATTGGTAACGACGGAACTTGCGACCATAGTTGGCCAACGATGCTTTCGGGAAACGCACCCCAGACTGACTTTATTTCTGTCAGACGTCTACAGAAGGTCTTATTGAGAATTAACAGAGGTTTAGAGGTTGATGATTTATTGAAAATGTATGATCACCATTATAGTGATGAGTGTTTCCTTCAGTTGGGCAGTTTGACTCTTCTTGCAAGTTTGTGGTTTTTGTAACAGCTTTTACCAAAACATGTTATTTGTTACAAAGAAAGCCAAAAACAAAGATGATCCGGTGATATAGTTTTTAACAGCAGATAGTAAAAAAATGCACTTATATCATCACTGTCCAAAAGTGGTCACTTGATGTTAATAGATTATATTCACTAACAATACTCTCTTGCCACAGATTGGACATTTTGAATTTTTTAAATACATAATAGAGGAATTTTTTTTTTTCTAAGACACAGACATCAAGAATCAGCATATGAATCTCAACAATGGTGACATGCTTCATGCTGCAATGCATGCTGGGAGCCACAATAGTATAAAACTCATGGCTCCCAGGATGCATTGCGGCATGAAACATGTCACCATTGTTGAGATTCATATGCTGATTCTTGATGTCAGTGTCTTAGAAAAAAAAAAAAATCCCCTATTATGTATTTAAAAAATTCAAAATGTCCAATCTGTGGCAAGAGAGTATTGTTAGTGAATATAATCTATTAACATCAAATGACCTGATGTGGGGGTCTTCGATACATCGGTGCCTCCGCAGGAGGGGGGGGGGTCCAATAGAGGCGGGGAAAACGGGCTTTACCTGGGTGTCTTATTGTCTTATGTAGTCTGGGAGCTGACTGAATGATGGGGTGGGGTAGTTTTTCCTCTGCTGTGGGGTCTGTTGGGCCGCCCCGGGCTGCCATGGACCCTGGTCTGGATGGGCCTGGGCCCCTCGCCCTGGGCAGATTTGGGGTAGCGGGGGTGCCGGTGGGGGTCAGTGGGGGAGCTGGCTCCAAAGGGGGGGGGTATTTTGCCCCCTCTGATGCTTTCCTCCCCATCCCTAAGGCTTCACTTCTCCCGCTCCAACACACCAACACATAGATAGGGTTTTGAGGTGCGGGTGCGTCGCTGGGATGCGGGGGAGGTGGTACTCCTCTGTCTCCTCGTGGCCACCTGCATCTCAATTACACATTACAGCTTAGACATTCTCATTACTTACTGTCACATGACACATACATATAGGGCCTTGGGGGTTGGGCACACTGAATGACATCCAGAGGGCGGTCTGTTCATTCAGCCTTCCCTCTGGTGCCAGTGCCCAATTCTCAATTTTAAGTTGCACATAGACACTGAGGGCTCTAGGGAGGGGGCGAGCTGACACAAGCTTGTGGAGGGTGCCCCTCCCCTGTTTTAAAGCACCCTTGTTTTAAAGCACCGTAGAACAACACACACCAACACTACATTTGAGCGGGTGGGGTGAAGCATGGGGTCTTTTTTTTTTTTTTTTTTTCTCTTCACACCCCTGCTCTCTGTTCTCTGTCCAGAGCCGGGGGCTGGGAGGATGAGCTGGCTGCCCGGTCAGGGTCTGGGCTGGTGGTCTTTTCTACTGCTGCGGGGACCGGGGTGGTCTTCCTATCCCCGCGCCGGAGCGAAGGGGGTTCAGCTCCGGGATCGGGCGCTGATTACCCCGCTGGGGGTGGTGGTGCCTGGATCTAGAAGTATAGAGTGCATATGGGGGGTGCGAGTGTGGGTACCGTGTCCATTTTTGTGTGTCTACATGTGGAGCGAGGGTGTGAATATTCGTTTGCGTGCATGAGGGTGGGAATGTATGCTTGTGTATACATGTGCTTGTTCGTCTACGTCTATGTGTCAGGTCGGGCCTTAAACTCCACCTCACTCATCATCTCAGTCGACCCCCACCCCACCACCATGCCCTGCCGGTGGAGGATGCCGCTGGTACGTTGGTGGTTTCTCGCGCCGGGGCAGGATGCTCGGGCGAGCGCTGGCCCGCTCTCGGTGGTCGCTTGGCGGGGCCTGGCCCCGCTGGCTTTGCTGGGCCCCGGTTGGGGGGTGGGGGGCCCTTGGATCTCCGGACCCAGGGGCCGATCTGCCCTGGTGTGGTCGGCTGCCGGTGGAGCCTGCGGGCTTGCCGTCACGGCACCCTGGGGCGTCTATACTGTGGCTGTCGGAGGTCCCGCCTTCGGGCTCTCCTCTGCCCTTTTCTGGGTGGGGGCCGCGGTTGTCCCTGCGGTGGTTCTCCTGGGGGTCCCGTGCCCTGGGGGGCCTCCGGATGTTTGGGGCCCGGGTCTTTTCCATGCCTGCTTCATGCCTTGCGGGATGGAGCTGTTGTTCCCCACACACACTATTAAATATTTACATGGAGGAACCTTATGAACACAAGCACGCTCACACATACAGGTGTACACTGAAGCATTCACATTTGTGTAAAAACAGGTGCTCACAGACACACATAGTCTTGATTTGCTGTTGCTTCAAAACTTATTTTGTAATATTAGTTATGTGTGCTGCTCAATAACATTTAACAATTAGAATTTATTGTGATTCATACAGATGTTGGTTGTTGCTGCAGTTTCTCTGATGTTGTGTCTTCTGTTGTTTTCTCTTTTTGTCAGCAGGTATCGAAGCAAATTGTTTTTTTTGGGTTTTTTTTTTTTTTTTTTTTTTTTTTTTATGTGATAGAATGATGTAAAATCATGGATGGATGATCGTGTTAGAATATTTGGTTGTATTTATTGAATCTGTGTTTGTTTGCCTGCCTTAAATAAAATTAAAAATTTTTTTAAAAAAAAACATCAAATGACCACTTTTGGATAATATAAGTGCATTTTTTTACTATCTGCTGTTAAAAACTATATCACCTGATCATCTTTGTTTTTGGCTTTCTTTGTAACAAATTACATGTTTTGGTAAAAGCTGTTACAAACACCACAAACTTGCAAGAAGAGTCAAACTGCCCAACTGAAGGAAACACTCATCACTATAATGGTGATCATACATTTTCAATAAATCATCAACATCTAAACCTCTGTTAATTCTCAATAAGACCTTCTGTAGACGTCTGACAGAAATAAAGTCAGTCTGGGGTGCGTTTCCCGAAAGCATCATTGGCCAACTATGGTCGCAAGTTCCGTCGTTACCAATAGAGTTCAATGGACATTGTGATGAACTTGCGACCATAGTTGGCCAACGATGCTTTCGAGAAACGCACCCCTGGTTAGTAATAAGTGAAGCTGGTAATGCTGTTTATGGAGTTGTTTAATCCTCCTCTGCTGAGAACTTGTTAACAGCAGGTGTTCATCATTAATGCCCAATCATCACTTAATTAATCACTTAAGTATCTCATTAACTTTAACTCTGATTCAGAGTTATTTTAACTCTCTTTAGAGAGGGACCAAATGTTCTCTGAACAGAGTTAATTTAACTCTGGGGATTTTGCTGTGTACACAACATGTGTCAAATTCCATCAACACATCTTGTGTGTTGTTTTTTAACACATCTCTTTTTAGAGTGTATGCTGATAGGCCTACTAAGATTTTATGTATGTTTTGTAAATTCCGTTACAAGTCATCTACAAGTGCTTAGTAAATGATTAACTAATCTTTTATGAAACATGACTATGCATTCATAAATTATTAATAAGTGATATGTTAATTATTTAATGTATGTTTTGTAGATTCAGTTATAAGTCATTTACAATTGATTAGTTAATGATTAACTAATCATTTACAAAACATGACTATGCATTTCATAAATGTTTAATAAATGATGTTAATTTTTTTGTATGTTTTGCTCACATCAGGTGCACAGTGGTTAAAGACTCCATGTGTTTCAAAGAAGACAGCTGTCTATACCCTCACACAGCAAAATCCCCAGTGTTAAATTAACACTTCTCAGTGTACATATGTGTCCACACTACAGGGCAGGGGTGCCCAACCCTGCTCCTGCCGATCGACTGTCCTGCACAGTTCAGCTCCAACCCTAATCAAACACACCTGACGCAACCAATTAAGGTCTTCAGGATCACATGAAAATTAAAGGCAGGTGTGTTTGATTAGGGTTGGAGCTGAACTGTGCAGGACAGTCGATCGGCAGGAGCAGGGTTGGGCACCCCTGCTACAGGGTGTTAAAAATTAACACTGAAGCAGTGTTGAAGTTAATGAGATAATTAAGTGATTAATTAAGTGATGATTGGCCATTAGTGGTGACACCTGATGTTAATAAGCAGAATCATTGACGGAAAGAGAAAAAAACAATAACAGAAAAAAGAGAAACATAATAACTACAACTGACTTCAAGTCATTACACATTGTTGCACTTATTATTACCAGTTTGACTTTATTTCTGTCATACATCGACAAAAGTTCTTGAGATTTAACAGAAGTTTAGATGGTAATGTTTTATGGAATTTTTCTTTTCAAGTTACCATTATGATGGTCAGTGTTTGCTTTAGTTGGGCTCTTGACCCTTTTCATTTTTTAATATTAGTTTTTCTCTGGTTGCTACAACTCTGTGTTTATAAAGCACATTTGTTACTGCAAGAGAAAACATGACCTGCTCACAATATGTTTTGATGATAAAAACATTATCATGTAGTGACCTGATTCACTGATGTCATTCAGAATCTAAATTTTTGACTATATGCTTGATGTCTTGTTTTAGTATTGGTGATTGTAGCTCTGAGATTCTACAGTTTGAGATCCAACAGCAATATGAAAAAATTTGAAAATACTTTGAGCAAAGAAGTAATTGTGTTTAAACGCACAGACATCAAGAATTAGCATATGAATCTCAACAATGGTGACAAAAAACAAACTAGTGACAAACAGATCAACTCTGAACATCACAAAACAAGCTACTAAAGTCAGAACAAAACAATAGCAAAATAAAAGCCAACAGAAAGAACAATGAAAATTACAGGACAATTCAGCTGCATAATTTATTCATGCTGCAATGCATGATGTCAGCCATTGATGCGTTCTGATTGGTGGCTCCCATCATGCACTGCAACATTAAGCATTTGTTTGATTGTCACCATTATTGAGATTCATATGTAGATTATTGATGTCTGTGTGTGATTTTAAATCCTTCAGATCTTTAAAACATTGCTGGAAGTAACTACTGTAGTGAAAAATTAATAAAACATTTAGATAATCAGTTTATTATGATGGGTACCATCAGTAAATCAGGTCCCTAGTAATTTCATCATCAAAACATAACCAGGGCTGCAGTCCCAAAAGCATCTTAAGCCTAACTTGATCACAGACCAACTGCAACAAATGGTCTATACGATCAAATTAGGCTTGTGATGCTTTCAGAAAACAAAGCCCAAATCATAGTTTCTCTTGCCACAACACATATGCTCTATAAGCACAGAGTTGGAGCAGCCAGAGAAAAACTAATGTTAAATAATAAAGGGTCAAGAGCCCAACTAAAGCAACCACTGGTCACCATAATGGTGACATGAAACGAAACATTCCATAAAACATTACCATCTAAACTTCTGTTAAATCTAAATAAGACCGTGTGTAGATGTATGACAGAAATAAAGTCAAACTGGTAAAATAATAAGTGCAATAATGGTTCAGTCGTAGTTCTTGTGTTTCTCTTTTTTTCTGTTCTTGTTTCTCTTTCCTTCATTGATTCTGCTTGTTATCATCAGGTGTCACCACTAATGGCCAATCATCACTTAATTAATCACTTAATTATCTCATTAACTTCAACACTGCTTCAGTGTTAATTTTTAACACCCTGTAGTGTGGACACATATGTACACTGAGGAGTGTTAATTTAACACTGGGGATTTTGCTGTGCACCAGTTAGCACTTACACTGCAGTACACACTACAGTGTTCAACACCTGTTATAGATGATGTGTAAACGCATGAATAAATCATTTACAACACTTTCTGCGTCCCCTAATCTAAAGTGTAAACTATTCATCACTTGTAAATGTGTTACACATCATTTGTAGATTAACACTTCAAGAATCAATAAGGCATAAGATCTACGAATGTAATCTTCGAATGATGTGTAACACATTTACAAGTGATGAATAGTTTACACTTTAGATTAGGGGATGCAGAAAGTGTTGTAAATGATTTATTCATGCGTTTACACATCATTGTGTTGAACACTGTTACTTACCTGTTACAAATTATCTGTACGTGTATACAAAGTATTTACAACACTTTCAGCACCCTCTAATTGCTACATACATACAAAAAATAACATAACATATTCATGTTTCATAAATTATTAGTTAATCATTAACTAATCACTTGTAAATGACTTGTAACAAAATTTACAAAACATACATAAAATGTTAGTATATTACTTGCTAATCATTTATAAATGTTTTGTAAATGGTTAGTTCATCATTAACTAACAACTTATGACTTACAACTGATCATTATAAAGTATTACCAATACTTTACTTTTATATACTGTCTTTGAAGAGACTGAAACGGTTTTTCTATGGAGTGTGATGATAAAATGGCTGAACTAATTACAGAGGACAAAAATGATTTTAAACACTGAAGTTTGAAGTAGTTTAAAAACTTGGAGTTTGAGAGGAGTAATGCTATGCATGAAGACAGACAGACATATCAAAGACTTTCTGTATTTATATTCTGACAGTTGGAGTTTGAATAATTTTCACTCATTTGAATATTCCGTCACAAAATCTGGGCCTGGGTCACAATGTTGCTATCTAAATTTCTGACACTTGCTCATTTTAACATTGCGTTACAGGAAGGAAATGGAAGAATAGTAACAGATTAAACAACTGCCTCTGACATTTCTTTATAAAAGTCATGGATTGCCTATAATAAGAAAACAACTGTAATAAACAACTGTAATAGTATTTCATGGAATATGGTGGTACATTGAGTGATATCTGACCTCATTATTGAGGACACAATAGACCAGGAAGATGAAGGTTCCCTGCTGGGAGTTCAAGATCAGGAAGAGGATCTCCAGCTCCTTCCTGCCATTAGTGAAGAAACCCAGAATCCAGGGGCAACCAAGAATCACAAACTGAGCCAGTGTTTTAAATACCATAATCCTGCAGAGAAAGAGTTAAAGTGTATTTATTGACTACTTTTTTTTTTTCTAAGGAGTGTTTGAATCGGAATGTTTGTTACTTGGTTTGTTTCATCTGTGAAACTTCAGCGTTCAGATTTTTGAGAGTTGAGTTCAGACTGATGATGATGTTGATGAAGAGAATCATGTTTAACTGAAAAGTAGAAAAAATATAATGAATCACCTTGTTTTCCCTTTAATATAAATTAAAATCATGAGAAATAAGAAATGTGCTTACTCCTAGTATGACACAAACAGGACCCAGAAAACTCCAGATAAAACCTTTATCAATTTTAATCCAGCAACTGTTTAGAGGAAACATAATATAAGAACTGAATGAATGTGTCAAAAATACTATGTCTGGTGTTGAGTTTTTTAGTATTTTTAAACTTGTGATTTTACAGCGTGTAAAAAAAATATTTTTTTATCCGATATTAAATGTCACAAAAGCCCCAAGCTGCTTTAATTCCCTTTAATTCCAAAATCAAATGAACTTAAAAACTCAACAACAACAATAACTCACTGTTCGCTGCCGTATCCTTCAGGAAGCAGCCCGACAGACACGGCCACCACAACCAGAGCAACCGTATATCCAATCACACACAGGAATCCACTGCTAAGCACCTCCCTCTTTTTGGAGCTGATCTGTGATAGGTTCTTCACACAGATGAAGAGCAGCACAGCTTCAATGAACATCCACACAAAGCCGGAGAGAAAGAGGAAGTGCAGCACACCTGATATCACGGCACACAACACCTGGAGATCATGAGAGACTGTTATGATGATTCTCAGTGAGACTGTGCTGAGCTGTAGGGCTCCTTCATCATTCTCACCTGATGAGGGCGTATGAGGCTCAGGAACTGTTGTGTGAGCAGGAACAGAAGGTGAGCCAACAGCAGACTCACGCAGATGTTGATTCGAGCCACATTATTCACTCCAGGACTCCACTGACAAAGGGCAAAGGTCAACAGGGCCAAACTGAAGAACACCAGCCCCACGATCACACACACCAAATTCAACAGGTCCAGCAGTGAGTCGCTCTGAGAAAACATGTCAGAGTACATGAGTGCCAAATCTGTGCTGTTCTTCAACGCTCACTATAAATGTTCTCGTACCTCTGATGGGCGGCTGGTTTGCATGATGAGAGCGAATGTGGACAGATGAACACAGGAACACACAGTGTAGCTGCTGTTGGTCTTTAAAACAGAACAACCATCTACAATCCACTCGCTGATATTCCAGTACACACAGGACAGAGAACCGTCGGGGTCAAACTCCTGCAGAAAGAAGAAAGAACATGCAGAAAATATAACAACACTGAATATTAGATGTTTTCAGACGTTCATCAGTTCTCAGGTTGGACAAAAACACATTTCAGTCTCTCACTCTGATGTGTTTGAGGGTGAAGTTGACTGGTTTGGTGAGTTTAGTGTTGGTGGTTTTGGGAAGAGTAGCTGAGATCACAGTGGACATCATGGTTTTAATCGTGTCATTTGATGTGTTGAAGAAGTCGGGCTTCAGTAGATTCTCCATTGTGTTATAACTCATGAAAGCCACAGCAGCTGATCCTGTGTGACAGAAACAGAAGCATGTTTACAATACTAAAACAATAACAACAATCAAAAAAGAAAGTAAGTTCAGTTTTGTACTGTATGACTACTCTTTCTATGTTTTTTGTTAATTTAATCAAACTAAAACATTTCACATACCATTACTGTTGTTGGCGATCCCAATGAGATCGATGTCCACAGAAGAATTTGTCGTGTCAAGTAGAGGGATTTTATCTAAGGTGACCTGTCGTCCAACCATGAAGACTTCAACCTCTGATTAAAAACAAACAAACAGTTATGTGATATATATTAATTCAATTGCTTTTTTTTTTTAAAAAAAGTCTAATTAAATAATTAAATTTGCAAAAAATACAAACAAATAAAATGACTATTCACTAATTTTGGATTTTCATCTCAAATGTAGTTTGACTCAAAATGTCCTTAAAATCAAACACTGCAATTGATTATTAGTATACTATAAACTGCAATCATTTGAGTGTTTGATATATGTCTTTTGAATGCTGATTGCTTTATGCTCAAAGCAACAACTATTCCAAAAACACTTTCAGGTTGTTACGGTATGTTCTGCCTGAGTTTAGTTTGTTTCCTTGGAAACTCATTTAATTAATCATTCTGTTCAGCTGTTCCTGTTTAGTTCCCTCATTATCCCAGTGTATGCATACTCCCTGTTTTGTTCAGTTCCTTGTCTGATCTCGTTAACATATATGTTCAAGCTGTGTGTTTGTGGATTTATCATTGAAGTCTACTCTCTGTTTCAATCTCCTTCGTTGTACGTGTTCCTTGCAACAACCCAGCGTGACAGTGGTCACCACAAACCATGAACTTCAATGTACGTGAACCTGTTTTTAATGTTGCATTTTCTTCTTTTGTGTGATTTTTTTAGGACATGTCTACCCAAATGACGAATGAATTTGAGCCAAAATACTGGCTTTCAACAACAAAAGATACATAATTACATAGTTACTGTAGCTGCATTTATCACCGTTGCCACATGTGATCCACCGCTGGATCCATTATAAACTCCCTGACATCATATATAAATCTCAGTTTCATCATCAATAATAACAGTTTCTCCACTCACCTACAACAGCAAGAGTAAAACTGACATTGTCACTCGTGTCTGTCGGCTTCACCAATGTAGAGATGAGTTTCTCACTGGTTTTTAACACACGGTTTCCATAGGAGGCTAGTTCAGCTGGACTGACTGATGATGATGAAGATGATGATGATGATGAAGAAGAAGAAGATGACTCTAAAAGCTTCTCTGAAGCGTTGAAGGCCATACTCAAAATGTTGGTCACAGTCTAATTTATTGATCAGATAAATAGAGTTACTGTACATATATATGTCAAGGGAGCCAATGAGACAAAATTGTGATGTCAATCATCCATTATCTACAGTGTATGACTGACACAGATTTGATTATTGTACCATTTTTCTCTTTAAGACTTACATCCAAAGGGAGCACTTGAGCTGTAATGTTCTCTATGTTGTCAAGAAGATTTTGAAAACATCCTGCAGAGGTCTGACTCTGAAATCACAAATGATCTTTATGAATAACAAGTGAAACACTCGATAAATTCAACAAAACTGTGTAAATCATTTGAAAATGATTGAGAAATTGAAAAAAAATCATCTTACTCTGCATTGATCCGGCAACGTGATATTCAGACCTGAAATGTGGAAATTCATTATTACAACTTGAATATAGTAAAAATCAAATTCCAGTCTAGAGACATGCTCACCTGTAGTAGTTGGACTGAGTGTGGTCAGTGTGGTAGTTGGAGTGAGTGTGGTCGGGATGGAGACGTTATTCCCGCAGAAGCAGGAGGAAAAAGTGCTACTGTAGCATGTACAGGTGTCCTTATTACCAATACAGTTACAGTTATTATTCACACACTGGTATTGGTTTTGGTTTTGGTATCTATATCTCTGGTAGTTGAAACTGTGCATTCTTGTATTGCAGTGCATGCGGTACTGAGCACCAGTGCAGATGTACGTGTCGTTATAAAGCCCACAGTCATAGACTGGAGTAACTGCTGCAGGGATGCTATAGCCGTAATTTGTACAGAAGCAGGAGGATGAAAAACTAGAGGAACATGTACAGGTGTCTCTATTTCCACGGCAGTCACAGATATTGCTCATACAGCGGTGCTCGTTTGTATTGTAATATAAATCATGTACACTTGTGTTGCAGTACATGTGATACTGAGCACCAGTGCAGACGTATGATGTATCATTATAAAGCACACAGTCATAAGCTGGAGTAACTGCTGTAGTGAGAGCAATGATATTACCGTAAGTCTCACAGAAGCAGGAGGAGAAAGTGCTACTAGAGCATGTGCAGGTGTCCTTATTACCAATGCAGTTACAGTTATTATTCACACACTGGTATTGGTATTGGTTCTGATATCTCTGGGAGGAGAAATAATGCATTCTTGTGTTGCAGTGCATGCGATACTGAGCACCAGTGCAGATGTATGTATCATTATAAAGCACACAGTCATAGACTGGAGTAACTGTAGGGATAGTGATGCTACTGCCATAAGTCTCACAGAAGCAGGACGACAAAGTGCTTGTAGAGCATGAACAGGTTTCCTTATTTCCAAAACAGTTATAGCCATTGTAGCAGATATATTCATTTTGATTCTGATGTCTCCGGTAGGTGAAATGATGCATTCTTGTGTTGCAGTACATGCGGTACTGAGCACCAGTGCAGACGTACATGTCGTTATAAAGCTTACAGCCAGGGACTGTGACTGGACTACGCTCTGAAAAGGGAGAGATGCTATAGCCGTAATTTGTGCAGAAGCAGTAGGAAGTGGTACTGTAGCATGTACAGGTGTCCTTATTAAAACTGCAGCCACAGTTATTAGTCCAACAATCATACTGGTTTTGGTTTTGGTATTGGTATTTTGAATAGCTAAAATAATGCACTGTTGTGTTGCAGTACATGCGGTACTGAGCACCAGTGCAGATGTACGTATCATTATAAAGCTCACAGTCATAGACTGGAGTAACTGCTGTAGGGATAGTAATGTTAATGCTAAAAGTCTCACAGAAGCAGTATGAAGTATTTTGGTAGCATGTGCAGGTGTCATTATTACCAACACAGATACAATCATTACTCAAGCATTGGTATTGGTTTTGGTTTAGGGATCTCTGGTAGTAGAAACGATGCATTGTTGTGTTGCAGTGCATGCGATACTGAGCACCAGTGCAGATGTACGTGTCTTTATCAAGATCACAGTCCAAAACCGGACTAACTTCTGCTCTTGATTCAGCGGAAGTGGTGGCTGTTAAACCTGAGGACCAGAAAGATGTGATCAAAGTCAGAACACACAAATGGCAAACCAGGTGAATTTAATGAATTAAATTTGAAACACACAAGTTTACACTGTTGGCCTGTATTTATCAATATCAAGACATTTTCTTTACTTTTCTTTTAACAGTTAGCAAAACTGCAGGCTGTAGACTACACTGTTCATTTTTTATACATTGTTTTCATCCCTTAAAATGCATACAACATTTTCAAAATTTCTAGTGTTTTTGCATTTTACAAAAGTTTATTTTATTCTTTGGCAAAATATGAGAGTCACAACCCCATTCTAAAGCCAAATTCATTCTCGAAAAATTCTCTCACCAGCCCAAAACACTGTTAGGGCATGTACTTTATGCATTTGGAAGTGAGATTAACTGGTCTGTTAAGTTGGGTACATAGACAACTGTGTAGAGTTTTGATAATGACTTAAAAGGGAAATTAATGTAATCAATTAAAGTAATACAGTTCACAGGATCAACAGACAGAGTTTGAAGCAAACACTACTGGATTACACTCACATAGGATGAAAGTGATGAAAGACCGCACACCTGGCATGAAAAAAGAGGACATATTACAATGTTTAATGGTTTTCCCCAGTTAAACTTATGACTTTGTTCACACAAATATATATACACCTGCAATTGCTGATAACTTAATGAAAGTCAAGGGTCAAGAGGCCAACTAAAGCAAACACTGATCCCCATGATGGTGACCTCAAACCGCGAAACATTTTCAATAAGACATCAACATTTAAACCTCTGTTAATTCTCAATAAGAACTTCTGTAGACGTCTGACAGAAATAAAGTCAGTCCCCACATAGCAACATTGTGTCGGCCCAGATCCGGCCCACATCTGGCACACGTGGAAAGATGATCTGGCCCACATGCAGCGTGGAATTACGGCACTTGGGCGGACCGCTCCTGTTTGCCAGATCTGGGCCACAAGCAGGCCATAGCAATACCACATGTCAGCCAAGAGCAAAGAAATAAACCAGAACTGGACCTTATCTGAGCCACAAAATCTGTGTATATTAAATATGAAGTCATCTCAGCCTGTTAACAAAAAGAATCACTGAAGGAAAGAAGAGAACTCAGCAGAAGAGGATTAAACAACTCCACAAACAGCATTACCAGCTTCACTTATTACTAACCAGACTGACTTTATTTCTGTCAGACGTCTACAAAAGTTTTTATTGAGAATTACCAGAGGTTTAACTCTGGTTCATTTGAAGTCACCATAATAGTGAATAGTGTTTCCATTAGTTGGGCTCTTAACTCTAATTATATCTTTTGTCTTTTTTTGGCCGCTGTGACAGCGTGTTTGTCAAACACATTTGCAGCAGCAAAGAAAGCTAAAGTGAAATGAGATCAGGTGATGATGGTTACCTGGTGATGGTTTTATAATCATCATGAAATAGACTGATTCACTGAGGTAATTTGAATCTAACAATTGTGTTGTACCATTAATATATTCTCATCACAAACCCTGTGTTACTGCAGCGTGAGATCCAGCAATATTATAACAATCAGTTAGAAGATTTTAACGAACATGAAAAATAAATCCATGGTGACACACAGAGATATCAAAAATCAGCACATGAATCTCAACAAGGGTGACAATATATATATATATATTTAGATAAACAGATTAATTCATAACATCACTGAAAAGCTACTAAATGTCACAAAAAAAACAACAGCAAAAAATAAAAGCACATATTTAGAATTAAAATAATAGGACAATTCAGCTGCATAATTTATTCATGTTGCAATGCATGCTGGGAGTTTTGTACTATGCTGGTACCCAGCATGCATTGCAGCAAGGTACTTTAGATTGTCACCATTGTTGAGATTCATACGTTGATTATTGATGTCTGTGTTTGTCATCGAACAGTAATTTTTCGTGCTCATGTTTGTTAAAATCTTCTAACTGATTGTTATAATATTGCTGGACCTCACGCTGCAGTAACACAGGGTTTGTGATGAGAATATATTAATGGTTATAACACAATTGTTAGATTCAAATTACCTCAGTGAAACAGTCTATTTCATGATGATTATAAAACCATCATCACCTGATCTCGTTTCACTTTAGCTTTCTTTGCTGCTGCAAATGTGTTTGACAAACACACTGTCACAGCGGCCAAAAAAAATAAAAGATATAATACGAGTTAAGAGCCCAACTAATGGAAACACTATTCACTGTTATGGTGACTTCAAATGAAACACATTAGAGTTAAACCTCTGTTAATTCTCAATAAAAACTTCTGTAGACGTCTGCCAGAAATAAAGTGAGTCTGGTTAGTAATAAGTGAAGCTGGTAATGCTGTTTGTGGAGTTGTTTAATCCTCCTCTGCTGAGATCTTCACAGATTTAATGTCTTCTTTTATTTCAGTTGATTTCTAAGGCTGTGGCTGAAGTCAGTTGTAGTTCTTGTGTTTCTGCTCGTCTCTTTTTTTCTGTTCTCTTCTTTCTTTCAGTGATTATTTTAGTTAACAGGCTGAGATGACTTCATATTTAATATACACAGATTTTGTGGCTCAGATAAGGTCCAGTTCTGGTTTATTTCTTTGCTCTTGGCTGAGATGTGCACCTGCACTGTAAAAAAAAAATCCTAATTTTACAGAAAATAACTGTGATTTTTTGACGATCATTTTCTTTAATTTTAAATTGTACTCAAAACACTGTAAAATTACAAATAATATCTGTAAAATAAAAATTCAGCTGTTATTTTAGGTATTGTGACATTAATGACAAATTACAGTAATTCACATTTTTTATACAGAAAATTGATTGTATTTTTCATACAGTATTTTTTTCTGTTTACTTAAATTACATAAAAATGTATGTAAAATTACAAATATAATCTGTAATTTAACAGAAACAAAACAGTTAAATGATAAAATGGTCAAATGACTGTCAGCTCCCCAAAAAACTGTAAAACATCCTAAATTAAATACACTGAAAAACACTGTTATTTTACAGGTATTTCCTGAATAATCACGATCAAATACCTTCATTGTAAAAAAAATAATAAAAAAAGGGTCAAATGACTGGCAGCTGCGGCTGCCAAACAAAAACCATAAAATTAAAGTAAAATATTCTAATTTAAATAAACCAAAAAAACACTGTTATTTCACAGGTATTTCCTGCATTATTATGATCAAATACCTTCATTGTAAAAAAATCTTTAAAAAAAAGGGTCAAATGACTGGCAGCTGCGGCTGCCAAACAAAAACCATAAAATTAAAGTAAAATATGCTAATTTAAATAAAGTGTAAAAAACTTTCAAATAAATTTGATGTCACCATGATTGAGATCAGTGTCTGCTTTAGTTGGGCTCATGACCCTTGAGTTTTTAGCTTTTATTTTTCTCTGGCTGCTTTAACTGTGTATTTGATACACATCTATTATAGCAGTAAATGCTGGAGAGACTATCAGATGATCTTGGTCATTCATTGATGATGTTTATAGTCATCATATGATGATCTGATTCACCAATGTGTCAGTCAAAATTCTGAATATATTAGCTTAGATTTCATAATATGTAGATGGAGTTTAGTTTTATACAAAGTTTATAATTAATGTCATAATTTTTCACATAAGCTTTGAAATATTGTGGCATCAGTATTATAACAATCTGAAATTTAAATATATATATATATAAATAAAATAAACACATATATATAAATATATAAAAATATATATAAATAAAAAAAGATATACATATAAATAAAAAAATATATATAAAATATATATATATATATATATATATAAAAAAAAAAAATATATATATATATATATATATATATATATATATAAAAATAAAAAAATAATATATATATATATATATAAAAATAAAAAAATAATAAATATATATATATATATATATATATATATATATATATATATATATATATATAAATAAAAAAATAATATATATATATATATATATATATATATATATATATATATATATATATAAAATATATATATATATATATATATATATAAGGTTCTGAGCTGGTTAATTTTTTTTAGTCGTATAGAGACATCAAGAATCAACATATGAATCTCAACAATGGTGACAACCAACAAAGCCTTTTTGTGACTTTATAGTAATTCTGATTTTTTTTTCCATTGTCACCATTGTTGCGATTCATACGCTGATTCTTGATGTCTGAGTGAGTCTATATGATTCTGTCAAAACATTTTCTGTATATTGACTTCATAAAATCTGAGTATCACAACACTGCAGGATCTTCTATAGCAGTTTTGTCATGCAAAATGAACAACTAATACTTAAAAACTTAATCAGATATTTCATTTCAGATAGTCTTAATAGAGCAGAACACTACATGATGATTATTATCACTAAAAAGTGACCAACATCATCTGATCTGAGTTTCTCTTGGATTGCTACAATTACTAATATGCATCAGAGACACACAGGTAAAGTAGCCAGAAAAAAACTCATGTTAAACACTAAAAGTTCAAGAGCCCAACTAAAGCAAACACTGATCTCCATCATGGTGACATCACACTTTATTCTTTTCAATAAAGCTTCAACTTCTAAACCTCTGTTAATTCTCAATAAGAATGTTAGTATGAAAGAAATAAAGTCTGGGTTGTAATAAGTGAAGATGCTGAGATCCTGAGAGATCTGGTAGTGTTTAATGTTCTGTTGGGGTTTAAAGTGTTTCTGTATGGTGTGTTTCGTGTGTCACCATTATGTTGAAGAGTAGAGCCTGAGCTTCAGTCCAGGATGAGCAGAGAAACACTGATGATATGCTGCATGTTGCTTTATTTAACAGACAGTAACTATGTAGTTGCTGATGCAGTGACGTATAGTCACAGCAAATCATGCATGTAGTTCAGTGGTTCCCAAACTTTTTGAAAGCATGGCACCCCTTTGTAGTGTTTTTTTTTTCCACGGCATCCTAACCCAATTAAACTAAACGAACATATGTACATACATATATACATTTATATCCAGATGAGCAAACAACCAATGAAGCATAAACAGCAGCATGAATTTATTATGAATGCATTACAACAGACATAATATGAGGCGAAACAACCCCTTCAGATGAATCATCAGTCCATTAATAACTGGACACACGTCAACAGACTGATTTTAACCAATAAGGCTACTGTATGTGAGGATCATTGGAATAAAACAGATTTAAAGATACTTAACTCTTTAAATAATAATAAACAACTCCAAATATTTTTGCATATGTTGGTGTTTTGATATGATTTTAAAATATGCTGTAAACAGGGTTAGCCTATTATAGTTTTGCATTTTTCATTAGTTTTTATTTTTATTTCGTTTTGACTTTTTGTTTTCAAATTCAGTTTAGTTTTAATTAGTTTTTAAAGTGGGTTTGCTACTTTAGTTTAGTTTTTATTTTTTGAAAATGGTTAGTTTTCGTTTAGTTTTTATTAGTTTTAGTGTTAGTTTTAGTCTTTTTTTTTGTAATTTGGGTTATTTGTCAGGGGCAAGATTCAAAAAGACATAATGACATAACATTATTTAATATTTGAATCACAGCTTATATAGTGTTTTGACATCGACAACCACAACCAAAAAGTGCATTTTTCCTCAAACTTGCGACTAGTTAACTTTCTAAAGAAGGCGCAATCGCTTCTCGGGTCGACAATAACACACTGACAAAATTATATTCAGAATTTAAAATATTTTTATACCACTTTTTAATGTGTGATTGTGTAAAGGTGTTCACGAGATAGAGATACCAACCTTTCGCGAACTTGCTTTCAACGTCGAACGAACACTCGTTCTCATGGAGACGCGGTGTGCACGGAGGGGAGGAGCTGTGTGTTTGTGTGTGTGTGTGTGTGTGTGTGCGCGTGCGCATGTGAGAGACGCATGAGTGACAGAGAGAGCAGGGAAAGGAAATGCAGCTGAACGAATACGCTGCGTGTTTTAAATAGCGTTTTTTCCCACCTAGTTTTCGTTTTTTCGTTCGTTTTCGTTAACGATTATAACCTTGGCTGTAAAAGGTTATTATATGGTACGATAGTTATTTTAGGCTGTTTAAATTGGAAAATAAAGCTGAGATTCTGCGGCACCCCTAGCCAGTTGTCACGGCACCCACTTTGGGAACCACTGATGTAGTTAACTGCATGTTTTTCAGTAAAAAAAAATCAGAAAATAAATGTGAAATAACTGTGTTTTAACTGTATGTTTCTGTTAAAAAAGATCAATGAAGATTTCTGTAAAAGTATTTTGCACTTATTTAAATTAGGATATTTTTCATTAATTTTACGGTTTTTGTATGGCAGCCATTGCTGACAGTCATTTGACTGTTATTTTATAGGATTTTTTTACAGTGAAGGTGTTTGATCGTAATAATTCAGGAAATAGCTGTAAAATAACAGTGTTTTTCTGTAAAACATTTAAGGAAAATTTCTGTAAAAGTTTTTTGCACTTCATTTAAATTAGGATATTTTACTTTATTTTTACGGTTTTTGTTTGGCAGCCGTAGCTGACAGTCATTGACCGTTTTGACTGTGATATAATCTGATATACAGTGATCATCACCCGACACGACTGACTGAAGAAAAAGTTTGTGTGTGTTGAGATGATATAGAGAAGTTATCTGTCCATCATTCTAATGAGGAAATATGAAACCAAGTCCACTGTTTTCCTTCCTCAAATACAAATACAACTTTCCACACAATAGGCTATGTGTAATTTCTTCAGTTCCCCCTTCTCCCCATGTTTGTATGTTACATTTTAAATAGATATTTTGCAGAAGATGGCTTAATTTCGTTTTTTATTCCACAAACTATGATATTCTTCTCAAAATAGAGTCAGTCTATTTTATATGCATATATCAAATATATATATAAAGCCAAGAGAAAATATGATCAGGTGATTTTGGGAAACCATTCAGAACTGATTGCTGTAAAATGCATTAATAATATAACACACTTTCTAAATGAAATTAAACAGTCTCTGCTTTAAAGATGTAAAAACAGACGTGATTCACCAGCATAGAAATAAAGTAAGATTTGTTCTATTTATTTAAGATTTAATTACGATTGTGTTGTACATAAAGAAAGATTGATTCGTTATTGTTTCAATGTCGATTTGATGTAAAATAAGTGATTTTATTTTAATGTCCATCTTGAAATATTCTTTATAATTGAAATAACATTATTTCAAAGTGCAAACCTGATGAAAAAAATCAATGTTAAATATCGATCTTGATTCAATGTTGGTCTGTTATCAGCGTTTTAAAAAAGTGCCTCATAGTCCAACACAACTCTTCATAATGGAGACCAGAATACTGTGTCGGTCATGTTAAAAGCAGAGTATTAATCTAATAGCAGCAAAACTTTCACTGAATTTTACATTTGCTTTCACTAAATTTCTCCCATAAATACTGTGAAACATGTAGTCTACAGAATCACAAACAGCTATTAATGACAAAACTGCAAAAACGTGTAGATTGATAGAAATACTAAAGCATTTCATTCTCATTTAAGTAAAGAGAGACTCACCTGATATGAGTTTCTTCACCCAACTAGACTGACTACACAGAAATATGTGTGTCAGAAGATTATATGACAGTTATCAGTTCATCCAATGAGGAAAAAAAAACATATTTTGTCAACCCTTCCTGCTAAAATTCAAATTAACATTCAAATTTAGACAGAAAACACACCAAAAACATATAATACAAAGATCACATTTCTAAAAACATGGTACATTTGCTTTAAAGGAGATTAAAAAATTACTATTTATAAAATTACTATGTTTTTTCTCTATCCTTAGACCTTTATATCATCTTAGACCTTCATATTTGCCATAATGCATATTTTCGAAGTTGTGCTCAAAAGTGGGTTTGCAAAGACGACCACAGCTTCACATTCATCTTCAATGTTTAAAGCCCAAGTTTGACCAAAGTGACCAAAATCATCATCAAACTGCTCTTCATTACAAACTTCAGCATTTCTATTCATGACCGGTGTGAAGAGAAAAAAAGAGTAAAAGAGTCAACCCAAGTTAACCCTAATGTTAAACTAATACAAAAGTATTTTTTATTACTATTATTATTTAATCATTTATTTGTTCAGCTAAGTTGATTCAACAGGGGTAAAAAAAGCAACAAATACACAACAAAGCAACTCATTTTCCTTATTTTTCAGCATCTAGAGCAGGGATGGGCAAACTCTGTCCTGGAGGGCCACTGTCCTGCAGAGTTTAGCTCCAACCCTGATAAACTCTCCTGTCTGTAGCTTTCTAGTAATCCTGAAGACATTGATTAGCTGGTTCAGGTGTGTTTGATTAGGGTCCCAGATAGACAGCAACCACTGATACCAGAGATCAGACCTTGAATGAAATCAGACTGCTACATGATGATAATATCTTTATTATAAACAAACTGACAACATACTTGATCACATTTTATTTTGCTCTTCTCACCATAACAAACAATTACAGCTGCCAGAGAAAACCTAACATTAAAAAGTCAAGACCAAAGTGCCCAACTAAACACTGACCTCCACAATGGTGACCAAACCAAACTATTACTTTCAACTTCTAAAAACTTTCAACAGTCCTGTGTCTGCTGGGAAACTCCTAAAACTGTATAAGAATTCACCATCAAAACTTTCTTCCAAAAGATCAGGGGCCCTATGTTAACGATCTGAAACGCAAGTATCAAACGCAAAACGAAAGTAACTTTGTGGGCGGGTCTTGGGTGCTGTTGCTATTATACACAGCAAAAACTCCAGTGTTAAATTAACACTCCTGGGAGTGTATACACAGCAAAAACTCCAGTGTTAAATTAACACTCCTGGGAGTACATGTGAGACCACACTTGTAGAGTGTAAAGTGTTAAAATATGAGTGTTAAATTAACACTCAAGAGTGTTAAAGTTAATGAGATAATTAAGTGATTAATTGAGTGATGATTGATCATTATTGAAGACACCTGATGTTAACAAGCAGAATCACTGAAGGAGAAAATCACAAATTGTAAGCCACCGTTATGGTGATCAGTGTTTGCTTTAGTTGGACTCTTGACCATTATATTATTAACTTTAGATTTTGTTTGGTTGTTGTATCTGAGTTATAACTGCCAGATGAACAAAGAAAAAATGTGATCTGATGGTGTTGGTTATATTATGACAATCATCATTTGAACTTGATCACTGAACTCATATTTCTGACTTAGATTTATGTTGTTGGTTACAGCATAACTGTGATTCTGCATAAATATCCAGAATTTTAGATATAATACAAAGGACTTCTTAAAAGTTGTTAAAAAAAAAAAAAAATCTTTCTTTTAGGCACACACAGATGTCAAGATTCAGTCAATGCATCTCAACAATGGTGACGAGCAGAATATTCAATTAGGAAAAGTAAATTACATAGACGATTCAGATCATAATTTATTCATACCGCAATGCATGATGGGAGCCATTAATGAGTTGTGATTGGTGGCAGCCACTGCAACATGCTTTATTATTGTCACCATTGTTGAGATTCACAGGCTGATTATTGATGTCTGTGTTTCTAAATAAATTCATAAATTTGAAAGTCTTTTGATCAGAACAATGTTTATTAAATATTTTGGATTACATGAAAAATACTGAAAATCATATGCTGTAGAATCACAGAGCTGCTGTAATTAACAAATCCAAACTATCTCAATAAGTTTAGTTTTTCAGATCACAACATGATTATGTCAAAACATAACCAACACCATCAGATCACATTTTTTCTTTGTTCATCTGACTGTTATAAATCAATAACAGCAGACAAGCAAAATTTAAAGTACACATATAATGGTCAAGAGCCCATCTAAAGCAAACAATGATCGCCATAACGGTGGCTTACAATTTGTGATTTTCTCCTTCAGTGATTCTGCTTGTTAACATCAGGTGTCTTCAATAATGATCAATCATCACTCAATTAATCACTTAATTATCTCATTAACTTTAACACTCTTGAGTGTTAATTTAACACTCATATTTTAACACTTTACACTCTACAAGTGTGGTCTCATATGTACTCCCAGGAGTGTTAATTTAACACTGGAGTTTTTGCTGTGTATGAGTCCACACTCAAGAGTGTAAAGTGTTAAAATATGAGTGTTAAATTAACTCTCAAGAGTGTTGAAGTTAATGAGATAATTAAGTGATTAATTGAGTGATGATTGATCATTATTGAAGACACCTGATGTTAACTAGCAGAATCACTGAAGGAGAAAATCACAAATTGTAAGCCACCGTTATGGTGATCATTGTTTGCTTTAGTTGGGCTCTTGACCCTTATATGTTTACTTTAGATTTTGCTTGTCTGCTGTAACTGAGTTATAACTGCCAGATGAACAAAGAAAAAAATCCTTCTGAAAAAAATCCAGAATCCTTCAGTGATTCTGCTTGTTAACATCAGGTAAGACACCTGATGTTAGCAATAAAAAATAAAGAGTTCTTAATTCATCTTTGACGTCTGTCTGTTATTCAGATATTTTTGTTTAAAAAATAATTGTTGTAAATGTTACTCATTTTAAATGGTTAACTTTTAAGGAATTAATTTGATTAATTATTACTCAATTCTAATTTGTTATATTTAATTAATAATATTGCTTGTAACCTGTTGCCACAATTTTTTTTGAGTAGATATAGCGTATTCCTTTTGAGCGAGCGGAGCGGAATATTCAGAAATGGGCTCTCCGCTCACAAGCTCTGATCGGAAAAAAGCATGACAAATTCAAACGCTTTCATTTTCTCTGTAGCTTGAACACTCAATACATTAGGCATAAGAGCGTTAGTTAACGCTGTCCATTGATGCCCATTTTATTTCACGTTTTTAAGTACAATATTATGTCAAGAGTCAAACTGTCCAACTAAAGCAAACACTGAACATTTTCAATAAAACATTGACATCTAAACCTCTGTTAATTCTCACAAATAACTTCTGCTGAGATTTATTGTCTTCTTTTATTTCCAGTTTATTTCAGGCTGTTATAGTTCTGTGTTTCTTTTTCTATTACCGTTACCGTACCATTTTTGGATGACATTTAAAAAAGCTAAACTCTGCAGAGCTGTGGCCCTCCAGGACCGAGTTTGCCCATCCCTGGGTTAGAGTAACACTGAAGCAGTGTTGCAGTAACTGAGATAATTAAGTGATGATTGACCATTAGTGATGAATACCTGCTGTTAACAAGCAGAATCTCTCTGTAGTGTGGATTTTGCTGTGTGAGTGTTGTCAGCATATAGACGAAAAGTTTCTTAAAAAAATCTATCTCACTGGGCAACATTTATAATGAAAATAAAATCATAGCAAGAACTGATCCCTGGGGTATGATCCCTGACCCCTGGGGTATGTTTGTTCAATAAAGAAAATAACCATTTTAAAATAGCGCCCTGTAGTCCAACACAACTCTCCAAGAACATTGTGCTTGACCATGTCAAAAGAGCTTAAATCTAAAAGCAACAAAACTGGAAATGTTTTCGCTATTAAAAAAAAAAAAAAAAAAATTCAGAAATAACATGTAGCCTACTTTATCACAACCAGCTATTAATTACAAAACTGCAAAAACTGGTAGATTGATAGTTTCATTTAAAGCATTAAATTCTCATTTAAGCATGTAAAGAGAGACTCACCTGATATGAGTTTCTTCATCCATCTAGACTGACTACACAGAAATATGTGTGTCAGAAGATTATATCGCAGTTTTCTGTTCATCTAAAGAGGAAACAAACATATTTTGTCAACCCTTCCTGCTAAAATTCAAATTTACATTCAAATTTAGATGGAAAGCACACCATTTACAAAAACATGAAATGAATACAATGATCACATTTCTAAAAACATGGTACATTTGCTTTAAAGCAAATTTTAAAAAAGAAATCTATCCTTGTTATCATCTGAGGCCTTTATTCTCTTTATCCTTAGACCTTTATATCATCTTAGACCTTCATATTTGTCATTATGCATATTTTTGATGTTTTGCAAAAGTGGAATTGCAAAGACGACCACAGCTTCACATTAATCTGTAATTTTAAAGCCCAGGAAGAGTGACAGAAAGCTCATCAAACTGCTCTTCATTACAAACTTCAGCATGTCTAATATTCATGACCATTGTGAATTTATAGGAATCCATTGTTTCTACATTGTAAAATATTGTTTGCAACAAATATTCTGTCATAGTATTAATAAGTCCATTGGAGTCTGTTTATGTGAATATGAAATGCATAAATAGTTCTATAGAAACATTCATTTCTTTATATAAACAAATCAATCTCTCAAATTCTGAACACATTTTAAATCAGGTTTCCCAAACAAACTAGTACAACATGAAGTTCTTTGTTGTCAGTGATCTGATTTTTAACATGAAGCACTTGGTGGCCAAAATTGAAAATCATACAGCTTTGGAAAAACAAAATGGTGAGTAAATTATAACAATTTTTATTTTGGAAATGTGTCACTTTAATGTGCCATTTGATAATGTTTTGAAAGCAGAAACCTTGAGAAATAATCAGTGTTTCGACCCATCTCACTACTTTACATGTTGTATCAGTATCATTATGCAAATCTTAAAAGAGTCAACCCAAGTTTACCATATGTTAAACTTACAAAAATTATAAAAATGTGTGTAATATTATTTAACCATTTATTTGTTCAGATAAGTTGATTCAACAGGGGTAAAAAGGCAACAGATACACAAAAAAGCAACTAATTTTCCTGATTTTTTCAGCATCTATAAACATTAGAAGTGAAAGGCAGATTCTGAAGAGATTCCTTTAAAAAGCTGCAATTTATAATATCGTGTGAATAGATTAACATGTCACATGTTTGTTATTAAAATTTGAATATTATTATCATGATGGATCTGTTATAAAAATTCTAATTGGTTTTTGAATAAAATCAATCCGATCATACTTCATATTTACTAGCAACTCAAAAATGCTGAAAAAAATCAAATGAAACATTCATAGATTTACTGATTAATATCAATAAGTATGAAAACAAAATCATCTACTGTCTTCACACACTGAATATTTATGCACAATAATAGAGGTGATTAAAAGAAAACCAATTATAAGAGTCTCAAGTATAATATATCACACACGGGTCTAAAAAAGAAAGAAAGACAAATACAAGAATAAAAAGAAGAAACTAATAGTAAGAGATAATAGATCTTACGCTAAAAGTCTCTTACGCTACACGGCTAACCTGCTACAGGGTTATGTTCTGGATTCAAGATCTCAGACTGAAATTTGACCAATCAGCTGTGAGCAAAGAAACATAGGTGACGTAACTAATTCCATTCTCTGTTGCAATGGCTTCATCTTTTCTTCTGAATCCTGTGGACATCTCAACGCAAATTGTTAGACAAGCACTTTCGTAGAGAAAGAATTTTTAGGAACAGACAAAATCGCCTTGACTCTCCTGATACTTACTTGTATGAAAGATACAGATTTTCCGCAGAAGGAATGTCTTATCTTTGCGAACTTCTTGAGCTGCACATAACAAATGTGATTCGTCCAATTCATGCACTTACTGTACCACAAATGACATGTATTGCGTTGCGTTTTTTTTTTTTTTTTTTTTTTTTTGTGCATTTTTCACATTGCGTTACGATCGCTGATGCAGAGAATCTAGGGAAAAACACGGTTTAACGAACCATTCGCAGGGCGATCCTCGCACTGCAGGGGTACATTAATAGCTTCATTGTGTTCCCTGGACATTTATCGAACATGTACATAAAAGAGGGCTTTTATAAAATTGCCGGTAAGATATATTTATAGGGTGACATGAACAAATCTTTTAAAATATTTTTTCTTCAAAAAGCAGATTATATCTTATATATACAGATACAGATTATATATCTATCTTCGAAAACAAGCAGGGAGTCCAGTATGGCGTCGACGGCTACGTGACTGACCTTATGTTTGCGGACGACAGCGACATCCTGGCCAATACAGATACGGAGGCCACCGACACCCTCCACAACGCTGCCCGTTTCGCCAAGCCGTTTGGACTAAAAATCTACATCGATAAGACCAAAGTTATGAACACCGATATTGCTAGGATCCCTGGTCCAAGAAAAGAAGATCACCTCAACCGCCGAAGTTCTTAGCCGAATCAGCCAGGCAACAGCGGTTTTCTTGTTGAAGTGGTGTTTGTGGAAAAAGGCCAACATCACTACTGTGTCTAAAATAGGACTCTTCTGAACCCTGGTCATTCCTATCGTGTTATATGACTCAGTAACCTGGACCATTCTTAAGTCGGAACTTATCTAGCTCGAGGTCTTCCAAATGCAATGTCTCCAACAAATCCTCAGCGTCTCCCGGCGGGACCGACTCCGTAACGAATGTATCTGAAAAGAGTGTGGCGACCATCCTACAGTGGAAAAGGCCATCCAGAAGCAACGTCTGAATTGGTTTGGACACGTCTTAGCAGAGCGCATCTTCTTCAGCATTGCTACATCTGAACACCAACTTTAGTTAATGTAGAAACACAATCCTCTACACTTGTTTTCCCTGTTTCCTCCGTGATGTGAACCGCTCTGAACAGCTGGAAGTCAGGCAGATCTTGCGTGTCGTCTAGAACTGAGCTTCACTCAGCCAGGTTTCAGTGAAGCACACTGCAGCAGAGTTAAGTCCTTGAAAAGTCCTTAATGCAGGTGAGAAGAAGTTCATCAGATTGGTAAGGAAGGGATCTGAGATTATCAAGATGAATACTTTGGAGCGTGGTTCGGAACCTGCATTCGCGGAGCTTAACCAACGCGCCGGCTTGTTCTCTTACGAGAGTTCTCTCGTACTGCGTTTTTACTAAAACGCTACGGGAAAAGTCTCTTTTCACGAAACACTGAAGCAAAAAATTATCCTTTAATTTTCATATATGTAAAACGCGTTGCAGCAGCAGTCAGCTATGGCGAGACGGCTTGCTCGCTCATTGGCTGCTCTGCGGCAACTGCATAAGCCTATCGAGCGAGGCCTGGGGTGACGTCAGGCCAATGAGGGCGCTTCGCGCCCTCCTCGCCACTTCCCGCCGAGACGGGCGTGGCTTACCTCTATAAAAGGAGCTCGAGAAGGCTGATTCACTTGATTTTAATCTCTTCAGCGAAGCGCACGCATCGCTGGATCACGAGGAAGCACGCGTCGTCTGATGCAAGCACTTCAGCGGGACGAGCCCTTGAAGCCGCTGGCCAACGCCGCCTTCTACCGCCGTACCTGCTGCGCTTTCCGACGCCATATCCTTTACATTCTTTGTTCTTGTGTATGTGTGTGTGTGTGTGTTCGCTTTGCAACACGCACCCCTAAAAGAGCTGCGTCTTTTTCAAGATGCCTTCTCATGCAGCGCTCGCGCTCGCTGATGGCGAAACGCCTTCACTCCGAGCCAATTGCCTACGGTGACTCTGAGGACTCGCCGGGCATCCTTTCCGAGGCTGCCCTTCCTGGAAGCGGATGGCGGGATTAGTTTTTCTTTACGTTACAAGAAAAGCTACCCTGCCTCTGCACGCGTCATTCACCGGCGAAGGAGAAAAGAGTGTTCTTAGTCCCACCGTTGGTCGGTCTGACCTCTTTTCTCTCACATTTCTCAGTTCCCTGTTCGGCAACTGGAAATATTATTGCAGCAAGTGAGTCTGTTACACGCTTGCCTGCCAGCAAACGCCGAAGAATACATGTTGACACCGCTTTCAAAAGCCTGTATCCCCCTGTGGTTCAGTGGTGGAATTATACGTTTTCCACACGGGGGACCGGGGTTCGTATCCCGGTCTAGCGGCATATATATTTATGCCGCCAATGCTTTGCTCTGTCAGTCCCCTGAAGGCGACTGCAGAGATGCATTTTGCAGCCAGCGAGCGCGTAGTACCCGCTTGCCTGCAACCGAACACCGTTTCTACGGTTCCCGTGCGTCACTGGTGAAAGGAGAATGGAGTGTTTTCAGCCCCGCTGAAACTGGGCGATATCCACTCTTCTCACATTCTGGCATTTTGCAGGCGTCTGAAAATGCAAATCACTCTGTCTGTTCCCCGAGAGGCAACTGCAGACGTGTTTTTTGATGCCCACGAGCACGTGGTACATGGCCGGACTTCTACCGAAGTCCCGGCCACGGCCGATGATGCTATATGTGTAGAGAAGATGCCCACTGCTAGTGCCCATCCCTACACACTAGCACAGCCCTTCACACAGGGCCCGCGCTCATATATTCGACTCGGGTCGATCACGCACACAACATAGTGAACGTGCGTGCCCACTGCCTAGTGCCCACAAACACTATGTTCTGCATGCCTTGTGGTTTCTGTAAAGACGAAACCTGTGTGCATTCACTCTGCTCAGACAGACAGTGCACTCATTGCAGTAACTGTGCCCGCTCTCCCGCGCCCACACTTACTCACGGTATTTTCTGGTGTCCCGGCCACGGCCGATGGTGCTATAAGTGTAGTGTCGATGCCCACTCCTCAGTGCCCATCTCTACACACAAGCACAGCCCTACACTTAGGGCTCGCGCACATAAAATCGACTCTGGTCGATTGCGCTTCCAACATAGTGAAAGTGCCCGCACAAACACTATGTCTCACAGACCACAGGCTCTCTGTAAAAACGAGACCTGTGCGCGCTCGCTCTGCTCAGTCAGACAGCGCGCCCAAAGCAGTGAATGTGCCCGCTTCCCGCCCACATTTACTCGCAGACATGAGTCCCGCGGGACCCGCTCAGCCCTCCCTCACTCAGTCAAGCGCTGTAGTAAGGTCGAGGACGAGCGCTCTGCCCGCTGTAATAAGCGCGCCCCCCGCCTCGAATGCCACAGGCATAACGCCTACGTTATTGCGCCCCGAAGCGCCTCTGTCGCACGGCGAACAGAGCGCGCTTCGCATCCAGCCCTTAGCCAACCATGCAGAAGCATGGGCAGCGCTTCCAGGGGTTTCGGACTGGGTGCTAGGCATTATAAAGAGAGGCTTCTCGCTACAGTTTTGTCGACGCCCTCCCCGCTTCACAGCGCGCGTCCAACTACGGTGGTTTCAGAAGTAGCACACCTACTTCGCGCCGAAATATCAAAACTGATAAGCAAAGGGGCGATAGAGCGTGTGCCCCAAGCTCAAAGCGAAGGGGGGCTATACAGCAGATACTTTCTAGTCCCCAAAAAGGACGATGGTATCAGACCCATACTGGATCTAAGACGGCTGAACAAAGCATTAGTGAAACGCAGTTTCAAAATGCTCACGACCAGGAAAATCCTCGCGCATGTTCGCCGAGGAGACTGGTTTATGTCAATAGATCTGAAGGACGCGTATTTTCAAATACAGATAGCGTCACATCACAGGCGATACTTGAGATTCGCCTTCGAGGGTCAGACATACCAGTATACAGTCCTGCCGTTCGGTTTGTCCCTGGCACCTCGTACATTTACGAAATGCATGGACGCAGCGCTCGCTCCTCTCAGACTCAGAGGCATGCGAGTGCTGAACTATTTGGATGACTGGTTGATCCTAGCCCAATCACGATCTCAGCTCGTGGAGCACAGAACCATTTTACTCGATCACCTCGAGAATCTTGGTATCACGGTCAATTGGGCGAAGAGTTCACTGAACCCCAGTCAAACGATTTCGTTTCTGGGTATCGTTCTGGACTCGCAGTCTATGACAGCGCGGCTGTTGCCACAGCGCGTGCTGCACATTCAGCGCGCGGCGAAGTCTTTCCGCCGCGGCGCTTTCACCCCGCTCAGGAAGTTTCAAAGGATGCTGGGTCTTATGGCCTCAGCATCGTCAGTTCTCCGGCTGGGCTTGCTCCGCATGCGCCCGCTGCAGTTCTGGTTGAAAGCGCGGGTGTCCGGTCGATTATGCCTCAAGGTCGATCAGAACTGTGTTACAGCCCTGGTGCCTTGGATGGCGGACGACTGGTACCGATCAGGTGTAAGCCTGGGGACTTCCTCGGGAGTGAGGATGGTGTCGACAGACGCATCCACCTCGGGATGGGGAGCGCTGCTCGAGGGCAGACCGTTCTTCGGCCTGTGGTCGGAACGAGAAAAGCTCCAACACAAAAACTTAGAAATGCTGACAGTGCACAACGCGCTGACGCGTTTTTGTCCCCACATCAAGGACCAACACGTCATAGTCCGTTCGGACATCATGGCTGTGGTGTCCTACATAAATCGCCAGGGCGGTCTGAAATCCACATCCCTGTACAGGTTGGCGAAACGCCTCCTAATATGGGCTCAGCACAACTTACGCTCGCTGAGAGCAGTGCATGTACCTGGGCTTCAGAATGTGGGCCCAGACAGACTGTCCAGGAACAACGTTCCCCCGGGCGAGTGGTTTCTACACCCACAAACAGTCCGGCTGTTGTGGGAGAGATTCGGCAGAGCGGAGGTGGACCTATTCGCGTCCCACGAAAACCCCTACTGCCCTGCGTTCTTTTCAAAGAGCGACAGCGCGCTGTCCCGAAGGTGGCCGCGCTGCCCGCTATACGTTTTTCCCCCCGTCTCCCTCCTGCCACAGGTGTTGGAACGGGTCAGGGAAACAAAATGCCCAGTGCTGCTTGTAGCACCGTTCTGGAAGAACCAAGCATGGTTCCCAGTCCTGATGCAGTTAGCAGACATCGCTCCATGGCCAGTGCCGTTGAGGAGAGATCTCCTCTCGCAGGCCGGGGGCTCGATTTGGCACCCACACCCGGAGCTGTGGTCCCTTCATGTGTGGGCGCTCAACGGATATCCGTTGGTCTCGCAGAGGGAGTCATGAATACCATCACTCAGGCTAGAGCACCGTCGACTCGGCGGCTTTATGCTTCGAAGTGGTCGGTTTTCTCCGGCTGGTGTACAGCTCGGAGCCTATCACCCCTCGAATGTGAGGTAACGGAGGTTCTCTCCTTCCTACAAGAGCTGTTGGATAAGGGCAGATCCCCTTCCACGCTCAAAGTATATGTGGCGGCTATTTCAGCGTTCTCCGGTTCAACGCTGGGTCAGTCACTGGGAAGGAACGATTTAGTCATCCGCTTCCTCAGGGGAGCTAGGAGACTGAATCCACCCAGACCTCCTTCAGTCCCTATGTGGGACCTTTCTACGGTCTTGGCGGCCATGAAAGGTGCCCCTTTCGAGCCTATCCAGTCTATTAGCCTCAAACATTTGTCTTTCAAAACAGTGTTTTTGATGGCTCTCGCTTCAGTGAAGCGCATAGGCGATCTGCACGCGCTCTCCGTGAGCCCGGCATGCTTGGAGTTTGGTCCTAATGACTCTAAAGTCATACTCAAACCTAAGCACGGCTATGTGCCGAAATCCCTCAACACGCCTTTTCGGGCTCAGGTTATTTCCCTGTCTGCCCTGCCGGCATCGAGTGAGGAGGGGGACTCGAGTTTTCTTTGCCCTGTTAGGGCTTTAAGAGCTTATATGTCCCGCTCTGCTGTCTTCAGACAGACAGAGCAGCTCTTTGTCTCGTTCAGCGGACGTTCCAAAGGAATGGCTGTTTCGAAACAAAGTCTATCCAGATGGATAGTTGACGCCATAGCGCTGGCTTATACTGTCAAGGGCATTCAATGCCCGTTGGGAGTTAGAGCGCACTCTACGAGAGGCGTTGCCTCCTCGTGGGCTTGGTCTAGCGGGATTTCCCTACAAGATATATGTACGGCGGCAGGCTGGGCCTCTCCGTCTACATTTATCAGGTTTTATAACCTAGAGGTTCCCGCCTTACAGGCTAAGCTTTTGTCGGTGTAGTCGATTCAGCTGTCTAGCTAGACCTCTGAAATCGCAGGCGCAATGCGCTACCGACTATCTTGGGCAGAACTGTGTAAGACCCACATTTCCCACATTAGTTCAGGCTCCCTACCCTGTCTATGTGATGTCATATTCGCGTCTGTGGACATGTCTATATAAGGATGGAGGGAATCCCCTCTTGTCTTTAGACTCTCCCTGTGAGGTCGCGTTAAGCCTGCGGACGCTACAGTATAGGGAATTAAGGCTCCCCTCCCTTATTCCCTGACTCTGTGTGAGTCTATCTGGTGATTATGCACTGTATGCCTAAAATAGCTTCCGGTGATCGGTGTTTTTATCCCAGCACGCACGGCGTTTTACAAGGGGTTCCCGTAGCGTTTTAGTAAAAACGCAGTACGAGAGAACTCTCGTAAAAGAACGTACTCGGTTACTAACGTAACCTCGGTTCTCTCTAGAAGAGGGAACGAGTACTGCGTTCTCTGCCGTGCGTATGGTTCACTCTGGTTCGCTTCGGCGATCAAAATCAAGTGAATCAGCCTTCTCGAGCTCCTTTTATAGAGGTAAGCCACGCCCGTCTCGGCGGGAAGTGGCGAGGAGGGCGCGAAGCGCCCTCATTGGCCTGACGTCACCCCAGGCCTCGCTCGATAGGCTTATGCAGTTGCCGCAGAGCAGCCAATGAGCGAGCAAGCCGTCTCGCCATAGCTGACTGCTGCTGCAACGCGTTTTACATATATGAAAATTAAAGGATAATTTTTTGCTTCAGTGTTTCGTGAAAAGAGACTTTTCCCGTAGCGTTTTAGTAAAAACGCAGTACTCGTTCCCTCTTCTAGAGAGAACCGAGGTTACGTTAGTAACCGAGTACGTTTTCCCAGTCTGTGTCTGACTGCGCATTTGAACAGCACCGCTGCCCCTTCAACTAGAAATGTCCAACAAAACGTCTAAATAGTCAAAAACTGGAAAAATATTGTCTGGTATGTGTTGCGTAATGTTAAGGAGTTTTGTATCTGGTAAAACTAACAGAACAAAAAAAACAAAAACAACAGAAGAATTGGAGAGCACCACACCGAGGCCGCCTTTCGCAGCGCCATCTTGTATGCAACAAATATACAGTTCTCAGGGTTGTTTATGTTACATTTTAAAAACAGAAATGCTGTGGAAGATGACTTAATTTAGTATTTCATATACAAACTAGGATATTCCTCTTAAATCATTATGGAGATTTTTTTTTTTTTTTGTGCAACATGAGAAAAAAATATATCATTGTTTATCTCTGTCAGCAGACAGCAGGTAACTCAGTTCTCAAAGGTTTATTTGCAGGTGGAAGAGATCGAGAGGAATAAACAGGTAAGTGTTCTGAATGATGGCAGGTTGAATAACCTTAGCTTGATGGTAGTTGCCTCTTTATGCTTGCAGGTGCTGGGATCGTGCTGGCAGATGAAGAGCGGACAATCTGGAGTGAAGATGAAGGACGTAGAAGGTGAGGATTCTCAAACGTGAGATGATCAGGTAAGGAGCCGGTGAAGTTAAGACGTAGTGATCAACAAGACCAGACGATTGTGAAGTGAGGGGTGACTGCTGATATAGGCAGTGCTGAAGAGTGATGACGAGGGTGACGGCTTGCAGGTGCAGGTGATGGAGGAGTGTGTGCAGGTGATGAGGAGTGTGTGCAGGTGATGGAGGAGTGTGTGCAGGTGGTGAACAGGAATGATACTGGGAAGTGTAGTGCTGAGGGTGACTGAGCCTGTGACTTTGACAATCATCTTGTTAAGATATCTTGTAACAAAAATGCATTTGAATAATACAGGAAAGTGTGAATGTGACCTGAACAAAAGCAAAAATATTTCACGTGTTTTAATACAAAGAAATCAAGACACAGATTTAATTTGAATGAGACATTAGTTGCACATTTAATTATTTTTTATAGCTTAGTTTTTAAATTTATATCACTATACCGATAAATCCTGTGGCCCTCCCTCTTGAAAATACATTTATGACATATTTTGTATGAGACAATTAAAGTAGTGTACTGTAAAATGGGTCCTTACAAAAAGAAACAGCTTTCTGACCTTCACAAACAAAAATATATTTTTGCAAAATTAACAAATTTATAACTTTACAACTCTGAATGTAAATTCATTTATTTCCCTTCACCATGCACACATGAAACAGTTTTTAGTTTTTGCCAACATTTACTTGAAAATATTTCAGCTTAATTATTCTGAGGAATCTGTAAAAATATACTTTTCACCCTCCACCAAAAAATCCTGTTTACAAAAGACTAAATAAAATTTAAGAGCTTTACATCAATAACATTAGCTATAAAATACGACACTCGCATAACATGTTTTCCTATCGTTCAAGTTGAATTATGAATTTAAAATTCCCAAAACATTCACTCTGTTATATAAAATACACGTATAATAATGGCACTTTCTATTTCCTGATCGTGATTGCTGTAGTCCTCAGTGTTGTTTGACACAGCAAAGACATCTGAAGAACTTCCTGAACTGCTGTCTGACCTGGACAAGAATGAGACGAGAGGAGCTGAGTGACTTCATGACTTCCATTAAACCTCTGAAACTCATGAACCACAGTGGAATTTCCTTATAATAAACACGTAAGAAAACATGTTTAAAGAGACTAGATTTGCATTTTCACAAGTAAATATAGATTTACTTTTATATACTGTCTCTGAAGAGAGTGAAACAGTTTTTCTATGGAGTGTGATGATAAAATGGCTGAACTAATTACGGAGGACAAAAATGATTTTAAAAACTGAAGTTTGAGAGTGAGAGGGTTTGAGTTTGAGAGGAGTAATGTGACAGACAGACATATCAAGACATTCTGTATTTATATTCAGACAGTTGGAGTTTGAATAATTTGGGCTCATTTGAATATTCTGACTCTGACATTTCTCTATAAAAGTCATGGATTGCCAAAATAAGAACAGGACCTGCATGAACACAACTGTAATAGTCTTTCATATTCAGTTTTGAATGGAATATGGTGGTAAATTGAGTGATATCTGACCTCATTATTGAGGACACAATAGACCAGGAAGATGAATGTTCCCTGCTGGGAGTTCAAGATCAGGAAGAGGATCTCCAGCTCCTTCCTGCCATTAGTGAAGAAACCCAGAATCCAGGAGCAACCAAGAATCACAAACTGAGCCAGTGTTTTAAATGTCATAATCCTGCAGAGAAAGAGTTCAAAGTGTCTTTATTGATTTTTTTTTTCTTTTCTATGGAGTGTTTGAATCTGAATGTTTGTTACTTGGTTTGTTTCATCTGTGAAACTTCAGCGTTCAGATTTTTGAGAGTTGAGTTCAGACTGATGATGATGTTGATGAAGAGAATCATGTTTAACTGAAAAGTAGAAAAATAATAATGAATCACCTTGTTTTCCCTTTAAAATAAATTAAAATCACGAGGAAATAAGAAATGTGCTTACTGCTAGTATGACACAAACAGGACCCAGAAAACTCCAGATAAAACCTTTATCCATTTTAATCCAGCAACTGTTTAGAGGAAACATAATATAAGAACTGAATTAATGTGTCAAAAATACTATGTCTGGTGTTGACTTTTTTTTTTGTCTTTTTAATCTTGTATGTGCTTGTACAGTGTGTGTAAAAATGTATTTTCATCAGATTAGAAATGTCACAAAAGCCCCAAGCTGCTTTATTTCCCTCTAATTAAACTTAAAAAAATTAAAATAAATTAACTTAAAAACAACAACAACAACAATAACTCACTGTTCGCTGCCGTATCCTTCAGGAAGCAGCCCGACAGACACGGCCACCACAACCAGAGCAACCGTATATCCAATCACACACAGGTATCCACTGCTAAGCACCTCCCTCTTTTTGGAGCTGATCTGTGATAGGTTCTTCACACAGATGAAGAGCAGCACAGCTTCAATGAACATCCACACAAAGCCGGAGAGAAAGAGGAAGTGCAGCACACCTGATATCACGGCACACAACTCCTGGAGATCATGAGAGACGGTTATGATGATTCTCAGTGAGACTGTGCTGAGCTGTAGGGCTCCTTCATCATTCTCACCTGATGAGGGCGTATGAGGCTCAGGAACTGTTGTGTGAGCAGGAACAGAAGGTGAGCCAACAGCAGACTCACGCAGATGTTGATTCGAGCCACATTATTCACTCCAGGACTCCACTGACAAAGGGCAAAGGTCAACAGGGCCAAACTGAAGAACACCAGCCCCACGATCACACACACCAAATTCAACAGGTCCAGCAGTGAGTCGCTCTGAGAAAACATGTCAGAGTACATGAGTGCCAAATCTGTGCTGTTCTTCAACGCTCACTACACTCTCAGAAATAGGGGTACAGCAGGAGTCCATTTCTGTCCCCCAAGGAACATATATGTACCTTTTTGAGGGTCAAAAAGGTACATATATGTCCCCAAGCATTAAAAGGTACAAATATATACCGTTTCTTTTAAAGGTTAAGGTACAATATCAAAAGACAGCCTCTGCTAAGTATTTTTTTTATTTTTTTTTGTAAAAAAAAAGTTTTTTTTAAGGTTTTAATGATACCTTAATCATTTAAGGTACATTTTAACTTATCACTATATTTGAGTAGCCTTGAAATAAAGGAAATAAAAGATTTGTAAGTCAATTTACTGATATTAAATCACTATAACACAGCAAAAACTCCAGTGTTAAATGAACTTTCCTGGGAGTTTATTTGGCTCCAGACTCAAGAGTGTTAAAGTGTTAAAATATGAGTGTTAAATTAACAATCAAGAGTGCTAAAGTTAATGAGCTAATTAAGTGATTCATTGAGTGATGATTGAGCATTATTGAAGACACCTGATTTTAACAAGCAGAATCACTGAAGGAGAAAATATATATTTTTTAAGACACCGTTGTGGTGATCAGTGTTTGCTTTAGTTGGGTCTTTTGACCCTTAAACTGTTAACATTAGGTTTTGTTTGGCTGTTGTATCTGAGTTATAACTGCCAGATGAACAAAGAGAAAAGTTGATCAGGTGGTGTTGGTTATGTTTTGACATAATCGTAATTTGACCTGAATCACTGAACTCATTTAAAGTCTAATCTCTGACTTAAATATATATTGTTGATTACAGCATCACTGTGATTCCACAGCATAAGAACCAGAATTTTTAAAATAATCTAAAGGATTTCTTAAAAGTTGTTCTGATAAAACAAATCTTTCTTTTAGGCACACACAGACATCAAGAATCAGTGTATGAATCTCAACAATGGTGACAAACAGAATATTCAGTTAGGGAAAGGAAATTAGTAAAACAATTCAGATCATAATTTATTCATGCTGAACATCTTTTGCTGTAGAATGCATGATGGGAGCCATGAATGAGTTTTGATTGGTGGCACCCAGGATGCACTGCAACATGCTTTATTATTGTCACCATTGTTGAGATTCACAGGCTGATTATTGATGTCAGTGTTTCTTCATAAAGTAATTGTCAATGTCTTTTGATCAGAACAACTTTTAAGAATTTTTGGATTATTTTGAAAATGCTGAAAATCTTTTGCTGTAGTATCACGGTGATGCTGTAATCAACAATATACATTTAAGCCTGAGATTAGATTCTAAATGAGTTCAGTGATTCAGGTTAAATTATGATTATGTCAAAACATAACCAACACCACCTGATCAACTTTTCTCTTTGATCATCTGGCAGTTATAACTCAGATACAACAGCCAAACAAAATCTAAAGTTAATGATTTAAGGGTCAATAGCCCAACTAAAGCAAACACTGATCTCCATAACGGTGTCTTAAAAATATATATTTTCTCCTTCCGTGATTCTGCTTGTTAACATCAGGTGTCTTCAATAATGGTCAATCATCACTCAATGAATCACTTAATTAGCTCATTAACTTCAACACTCTTGAGTGTTAATTTAACACTCATATTTTAACACTTTAACACTCTTGAGTCTGGAGTCATATAAACTCCCAGGAGAGTTCAATTAACACTGGAGTTTTTGCTGTTGGACCTCAAGGTACATATATGTAACTTTTTGAGGATCAAAAAGCATTAAAAGTTAAATATATGTACCGTTTCTTTTAAAGGTTAAGGTACAATATTGTACCCTTGAGGGTACAGCCCCAGTGACAAGCCATTGTACCCCTAAAGGTACAATTATGTACTTTATTTTCTGAGAGTGTATGTAGAGCCAGCCCTGATTGGCTGCTTGAATCTCAATTTAAAAGAACGTCCAGTTTGCGGTCTTTCTTTCTTTTGGCCATCGGTGGAGAAGAAGTCATAGCACGGTTACTCATGGTTCTTACAGGGCTTTCAACCGAGGAGGTCCTTCAGAAAATATCAGAAGCAGGCATAGAAGTAACCAACGTCGAGATGAAAGGAGATCAAATGGACTTTCAGGCAAATGACACTTTCTCAGATGATAATAATTTATATGTCACAGTTTGACATTGAGTTTAAAATGAAATGTTGGAAAATGTGAAAATGTGAAAATGAAAAGGATATTATAGTCAACGATTGTACCCTGTCAAAGCCAATTTTGTACCATTTTTGAAGGGTCCATTTTTGTACTGTTAAATAAAGCTACAAAATTGTCACCACAGGTACAATACTGGTCTATTAAGGTACAAATCACAAGGGTACAAATATGTACCCTATGCCAAGGGTACAATATTGTACCCTTGAGGGTACAGCCCCAGTGACAAGCCATTGTACCCCTAAAGGTACAATTATGTACTTTATTTTATGAGAGTGTATAAATGTTCTCGTACCTCTGATGGGCGGCTGGTTTGCATGATGAGAGCGAATGTGGACAGATGAACACAGGAACACACAGTGTAGCTGCTGTTGGTCTTTAAAACAGAACAACCATCTACAATCCACTCGCTGATATTCCAGTACACACAGGACAGAGAACCGTTGGGGTCAAACTCCTGCAGAAAGAAGAAAAAACATGCAGAAAATATAACAACACTGAATATTAGATGTTTTCAGATGTTCATCAGTTCTCAGGTTGGACAAAAACACATTTCAGTCTCTCACTCTGATGTGTTTGAGGGTGAAGTTGACTGGTTTGGTGAGTTTAGTGTTGGTGGTTTTGGGAAGAGTAGCTGAGATCACAGTGGACATCATGGTTTTAATCGTGTCATTTGATGTGTTGAAGAAGTCTGGCTTCAGTAGATTCTCCATTGTGTTATAACTCATGAAAGCCACAGCAGCTGATCCTGTGTGACAGAAACAGAAGCTTACATGCACTACAACAATAACAACAACAATAAAATAATAATAATAATAAGTTAATGAGCTCATTAAGTGATTAATTGAGTGATGAAGACACCTGATGTTAACAAGCAGAATCACCAAAGGAGAAAATCTCGTTTTTTAAGACACGTTATGGTGATCAGTGTTGGCTTTTAGTTTGACCCTTAAACTGTTATCATTAGATTTTGTTTGGCTGTTGTATCTGAGTTATAACTGCCAGATGAACAAAGAGAAGGTTGATCAGGTGGTGTTGGTTATGTTTTGACATTAATCTTAATGGATCGAGTTTGCCCATCCCTGTTATAAAACCATCAACAGGTAACCATCATCACCTGATCTCATTTCACTTTAGCTTTCTTTACTGCTGCAAATGTGTTTGACAAACACACTGTCACAGCTGACAAAAAAAAAGAAAAAGAAGATATAATAAGAGATAAGAGCCCAACTAATGGAAACACTAATCACTGTTATGGTGACTTCAAATGAAACACATTAGAGTTAAACCTCTGTTAATTCTCAATAAAAAACTTTTGAAGACGTCTGACAGAAATAAAGTCAGTCTGGTTAGTAATAAGTGAAGCTGGTAATGCTGTTTGTGGAGTTGTTTAATCCTCCTCTGCTGAGATCTTCAGAGATTTAACCCTCTGGGGTCGGCAAACGCGCCGGTGCGTTTTGCTGGATTTTCTTCACATTGTAGCACAATAAACTTAAATTACTCCGTCATTTATGGTCATACAGAAAAAAGAAATATAAAAAAAAGAATCTGTGAGATGTCTACTTTTGTATGTGTCCACTTACAATCAAATCAAAACATTGTGCTTTTTTAAAATAAAGAAAATAAACAGGGTGTGTTTTCTGCCTCTCCGTCTCGCTGAACTTTTTTTTCTTGAGCACATCTATAAACTGAAACAAAACTCAGCGAATACTTGTCACACAGTTATGAGCCATATATCTTTATAATCATTTAAGTGTGTACTTTTAAATGATCGGATTCAAACTGAAAACAAATATTCTCTGCTAAAGTAATTTGTATAAAACCAACAAGATGTCCAGTTTCTCAAGCGCTTGCTCATTATTTTTAATTTGACCACGCCCACACGTGCAAAAAGAGATTGACATGCAAATCGTCCACGCCTCACACGAACGCGCTCTACCTCAAAAACAAAGCACTAAACTTCATCAGTCTCTGATTTTCGTCGAGTTTGGAAGACACGCTGTGAGCTTACATTGGATTTACCTCAGAAGAAGAAGAATGCGATTTGAAGACAAGAAAGATGTAAGGTAAGAAATTCTTAATGTTAATGTTATTTTTGCATAAACTTCACATTGCAGTTGAACCGTTACTGTGTTTGTGGATATCTGCTCAAACGTAGATATGTATAATATGGTAACCATAATGTATCATATCTTGATACTATGCGTTTGAATGTATCATATTTTGGAGCGCGCTCTACGTTTGAATTTTTCATATTTTGGAGCGCGCTCTGCGTTTGAATGTATCATATTTTGGAGCGCGCTGTGTGTTTGAAAAGCAAAACGCACCAAACAATAGGCTTCATGTTTTTATATTGTAATCAATATATTTTTCTCTAGCGTAGTTGTTACTGAAATCTTTTGGAAGACTTAATTTATTGTTATTATTCGTCGCTGCCCGATGAAACTCACGTATGTCCAAAACGGTTACTTTTCAGGAAGTGAAAAAAACACCTAATTTCAAAATCAGTTGAACGTAGCGTTGTCATACTTGGTACGGCATCTTTAAATGTAACCATATTCTTGCCAGTGTAATGATATAATCGACATTTGACCAAAATCGAGTTTAAATGGACATACGTGCATATTTTACAGTAACGGTGGTCGATACGCGTTCTTCCGATCATTAATTAGAATGGCCAAGTCGCGTTTCATATTGACAGATGAATAGGCTACGCTCAGTTTATTAAATAGCCTACGTCTCAGTTTATTAAATACGCTCAGTTTATTAAATGTCTCTTGCAAACTATGAAGGGACAATGAATCAATACACTCATTGCTGACCCCAGGGCCGGCGCGTCCATATAGGCGAACTAGGCAATTGCCTAGAGCGGCACTTTTGTAAAGGCAAAATGTGTGCCAACCGGGAATGAACAATTCACAAAATAGGCTAGGCTATATGATCATATAATCATACATAATCAGAGAGTAGCCTTTTTCTTTTCGTTTTGAATTATTTCGTTAAAAGACTTTTCAAGCTTTGTGTATTTGATGTCTTTCTCATGTCTGTGTGAGGCATACACTGAGTTTCGTTAAGTTAGGATGAGATGAGCTCCAGTTAACGTGCAATGCAAGTGACCGCGCGGGCGCCTCCATGATTATATTGTCTGCTATATATTTGCCTCTTATTTATTAAATCCACTCCAGGCAATTGGTTGATGAAAAATTGATTAAAATTAAGATACAATTTATACAAAACGAAATTCACTTTAAAGAAAGGCTTTCTACAAAACCAAACTTAATGAAGTGGTCAAAATCATGTCTGATCCGTCTCAAATTGTGCATCCTATTACTCGTGCTGTTCACTTTTCATACTTTCAACAATATAGTAGACCTACAGACTCTATTTGTACAAATTGCTGCACATTCATTTAATTCAGAATTTTGCACACACAAGTTGAAAGGCTTCAAATCAAGTTCACGAATAATTGTGCTTGCATTTATTAATCATTATGATACTAAAATCATAACAAAGTAGGCTATGCTATGTACAACAACAAAAAAATAGCCATTTCTGTTTTTTTTCTTTTAAACAAAAAAAACAAGCTGCACCCTTTTTTTTTTACATTTCATCTTTCATTCCGAAATAGAATAATGAATGAACGAAAAAGTACACGGACCCAACATTTAGGCTATTAGCCTTTTTACCCGTTATCAGTCTAAATTAATCTCGTTTTTAATTTAACTTAATTTCGTTTTTCTTTATTTAAATTTCGTTTTTTCTTTATTTAAATTTCGTTTTTTTCTTTATTTAATTTTCGTTTTTTCTTTCTTTAAATGTCATTTTTCTTTATTTAAATTTCATTTGTTCTTTTTTTTAATTTAGTTTCTTCTTTATTTAAATTTTGTTTTTCTTTATTTAAAATTAGTTATTCTTTATTTAAATCTACCCTTTACTGTGTCAGTAACTTATTAGTCAGAAAAATATTAGACTACCTTAAAAGTATTGCTTAAGTTAACAGGCCCGTGCGTTTACATCTCCACAATAAACAGTGACAATTACTTCGTCTAGACCATTTACCGGCAAATAACAGTTGTAAATATATTGCGAATATATAATAAACTTGAACAGTTGTCAAAACAAACGTTTGCTGATACATTACCTCACAGAGTTATTCGGCTATCCAATGCTGAGCTTCCAGAGACGCTTAGACCGCGAGATGCCTCCACAGGGCGGGAGATACGCGGCGTGATTGACAGCTTTGACACCAAATGGATATACGTGAAAATCAGATGACATGATTTCACAACTTTTCATTGGTCATTTAGATATGTGAAGCATACTGTATACGGAAATGAACCTGGACATTCTATCCGTCGAAAAATCTCAAAATCGGCAAAATGGACATACGCGGTTTTCATCGGACAGCGACGTATTATTTTATGCAGCACTGCGCGTAGCCTATGCCTACAAGGCACAACAAACCTGGTGTTCATTATTGTTGGAAACATTTGTGTGTGTGTGTGTATTCTGTGAATTTTAAAAAGAAATTTTAACCAGAAAAATCTAAAATCTATTCCCAAAATCGTGCAGCCCTATTTTTTTTTGCAGGGCCCAGATGCAACTGAGACCTGCTGACTTAAACATTCACATGAGTCTCTGTACATGAACATGGTAAAGTGAAAATCAAACACCTTGGAAATGAAAGGTATGTACAATGTTTTTAGGAATGGCACAAAGGTCTCTGTCTTTGGATCATTGTTTTCAATAATGTGCTTTTTTGTCATTTGTTTTGTATCTTTGGATTATGTTGTGTTGTAAATAAATGCAAACAATCAAAAAGCCATTCTTTTTTAAATCTCCTCATTCTTTGTGCAAGGTTGCTCAGAATGACAGGGCCTAATAGCTCCTAATAGGGCCATTATGGGAGGGTCTTTGTCTTTCTCAGGTGTGAAAACCATACATATTAATGATGTGTTTACGCCTCCTGCATAAAGCTTTCTTACACAAAACACATCTTACAAATTTTAAATCAATATATTGTCTTATCTGAATGAGCAGTCAGGGTGATTTTCACATAGTTTTGGAGCAAATATTCTAGGCTACGTGATACCATTTTCAAAAGTCTTGTGAAGAAATAATCAGTATGGGTTTCATGGCCTTATTTCAGTGACAATTTGTTTTTTGTATTTTCACAAACTATGCATAAATGTCATTATCTCAAAACTACAAACTTTTACATACATGCTGCTGACATATTATTGTAGCAGAGTGTGTGCTAAATACAGTGTAATCAGACTTTAGCCATGAAAATGTCACAAGTAAACAGAAATAAGCACAAATGTCAGAGCATGTCAGAACACCTCCAGGGCCAGAAAACACCTCAGACCCCAGAGGGTGAATGTCTTCTTTTCTCTTCAGTTGATTTCATCTAAGGCTGTGGCTGAAGTCAGTTGTAGTTCTTGTGTTTCTGCTCGTCTCTTTTTCTGTTCTCTTCTTTCCTTCAGTGATTCTGCTTATTAACAGGCTTATTAAGGCTGAGATGACTCCATATTTAAAATACACAGATTTTGTGGCTCAGATAAGGTTCAGTTCTGGTTTATTTATTTACTCTTGGCTGACATGTGGTATTGCTATGGCCTGCATGTGGGCCAGATCATCTTTCCAAATTTGCCAGATGTGGGCTGGATCTGCTACGTCAAAATGTTTCTATGTGGGAATGGGATGATAACTCTTTCTAAAATGTTACAAACCTACAGAAACATCTCACATACTTGTTTCATTGTTGTTCTTGGCGATCCCAATGAGATCGATGTCCACAGAAGAATTTGTTGTGTCAAGTCGAGGGATTTTATCTAAGGTGACCTGTGGTCCAACCATGAAGACTTCAACCTCTGATAAAAAAACAAACAAACAGTTATTTGCTATATTAATTTATTTACAATTATTATCTTTTTTTATAAAAGTCCAATTCCATTGAATTTGCACAAAACACAAACAAATAAAATGAATATTCACTATTGTTGGGTTTTCATCTCTGATGAACCCTTCAGGTTTACTTATATTAACATTTATTCAGTTAACAGATTAAATTAATCACTATTAACTGTAAGGTCATCTTGAGGTCGAATGTAAGATCTTACAGTACACTGTATAGTCAAGTACTGTACAAGTGCTTCAGTTCCCAACTGGTTTACACTGTAAAAATGAGTACACTATGTCTAATCAATAAAATTGTGGCAACAGATTACAAGCATTTAAAATGGTTAACTTTTAAGGAATTAATTTGATTAATTATTACTCAATTCTAATTTGTTAAATTTAATTAATAATATTGCTTGTAATCTGTTGACACAATTTTATTGATTAAATATAGCGTATTCATTTTTACAGTCCAAATGTCCAAAATGTCCTTAAAATCAAACATTTTTCATGTTTTTTCAGGATGAGTGTTTTTCAGGACACAACCTGTCCATCTGGAATCTGTCTGATGTGATGAGCTTCTACCAAATGATGAATGACTTTGAACCAAAATACTGACCTTTGACATCAACAACAAAAGACACAAAAAGAGCAGAAAACACTGTCTAAAACATTTGTAATTCTTCACAATTATATAGTTACTGTAGCTGCATTTATCATCCTCACCGTCTGACACCAGTGATCCACCTCTGGTCTCTAGACTATAAACTCCCTGATATCATATATAATCTCAGTTTCATCATCAATAATAGTTTCTCACCTACAACAGCAAGAGCAAAACTGACATTGTCACTCGTGTCTGTCGGCTTCACCAATGTAAAGATGAGTTTCTCACTGGTTTTTAAGATACGGTTTCCATAGGAGGCTAGTTCAGCTGGGCTGACTGATGATGATGAAGATGACTCTAAAATCTTCCCTGAAGCGTTGAAGGCCACAGTCAAAATGTTGGTCACAGTCTAATTTATTGATCAGATAAACAGTGTCAGAGTAAATGTCAACAGAGCAAATAAGACAGCACTGTTCTGTCAATCATATATTATCTACAGTATATAACTGACAAATGTTTGATTATTTTATTATTTTTCCCTTGAAGACTTACAGTCACAGAGAGCACTTGTGATGTGATGTTCTCAATCTTCTCAAGAAGATTTTGGAAACAGTTCTGACTCTGAAATCACAATTGTGAAAATAGTAGGCTGTTGATTTTGATCATGTTTTTCAATATTAACATAGAGCCAAACATGTATTGTTACTGCACTGAAGGTCACTGTGAAGGTTCAGTGATGTTAGTACAGACACAAACACAAATCTGGCAACAATAAATAGAACAGCACATTCTTATTTCACATAACAGACATCTACAATGCGCATTTTATTGCACTACTCTCCATTTCCAGTTACAAATTGAGAAGAAGAAAAAAATAATATTGCATAAAATATCACCATTTCCATTCCATGTGTTCAAGAAAACAAAATCGCTACTTCCTGAAAAACTGGCTCAAAACATCAGTAATAAATATGGAATCAGCTGCAACAAGAGAAGCATGTGGCTCTATTATAATAATCTATTATATAACCCAATATGTTGGGCAGGTTGAGAGGAGGTGGTTCTAATATCAGTCACTGGGGGGAGATTCTACTTCTTGTTTCTCAACACTGTCACAGTGATGTCACAGTGGAGTCACATGGTGAGCTCTGGTTAGCTGCTGTAACTGTGTTTGTAAGACACATTTGTTATGGCTAAAAGAGAATGTGTCCAGGTTATTTTGGTTTGTAATGTTGGTCTTTGTAAGGTGTTTTTAAATTATAATATAACTTTCATTATACAGTTTGAAATTCAGCAATTTTATAATCATGCAAGAAGGATGATGACTGCATAATAAGACACAAACATGTGAACTACTTTGTCATTTAGACACAAAGAGAGACCAAGAATCAGTGTAATAACCAAAGCTGTAAATACTGTAATAACCCATGCTGTAAATACTGTAATAACCCAAGCTGTAAATTCTGTAATAACCCAAGCTGTAAATACTGTAATAACCCATGCTGTAAATACTGTAATAACCCATGCTGTAATAACCCTTGCTGTAAACACTGTAATAACCCAAGCTGTAAATACTGTAATAACCCATGCTGTAAACACTGTAATAACCCATTCTGCAAATACTGTAATAACCCAAGCGGTAAACACTGTAATAGCCCAAGCTGTAAACACTGTAACAACCCATGCTGTAAATACTGTAATAACCTAAGCTGTAAATACTGTAATAACCCATGCTGTAAATACTGTAATAACCCATGCTATAAATACTGTAATAACCCATGCTGTAATAACCCTTGCTGTAAACACTGTAATAACCCAAGCTGTAAACACTGTAATAACCCAAACTGTAAATACTGTAATAACCCATGCTGTAAATACTGTAATACAGATTATTTTCAATAATAATCACCATCAGATCACATTAGTTATTTGTTCATCTGACTGTTATAAATCAACAACAGCAGACATCTAAAGTAAACATATAAGGGTCAAGAGCCCAACTAAAGCAAACACCCATCACCATAATGGTAACTTACAATGTGTGATTTTCTCCTTCAGTGATTCTGCTTGTTAACATCAGGTGTCTTCAATAATGCTCAATCATCACTCAAATATTCACTTAATTAGCTCATTAACTTTAACACTGATTCAGTGTTCATTTAACACTCTGCTCAGAGTTTATATAATTCACACTTTTGACAAACAAAAAGGGTCATGCAGCAATGCATGCTGGGAGTCATGGATGAGATTTGTACTATGGTGGCACCCAGCATGCATTGCAGCATGAAGCTTTTTGTTTGTCACCATTGTTGAGATTCATGTGCTGATTCTTGATGTCTCTTTGATACCATAGTCTGTAAAGTTCTGTGTGAACTGTGTATTTAAAAAATAATTTTAAGTTAATTGCAATATGCTAATCTGCTTAAAGAACATCTTTTATATATTACACTCATCTTACAAATATTAAACTCTTGTTGAGCTTAACAATCTTAGATGTTCATGATGATAATATTATCATCTGAGCATATTTTTTCTCATGATTATTTCTGCTGTTTCAAATGTGTTAAAATAAATACACATCTACAGTAACCAGAGAAAACTAATGTTGAAGAGTCAAGGGTCAAGAGCCCAAATAAAGCTGACACTAATCACGATTCTGGTGACTTTAAATGAAACATTCAATGAATCGTCAACACCAAAACCTGTTCATTCTCAATAAGAGCTTCTGTAGAGTCTGACAGAAATAAAGTTAATCTGGTTATTAACCCTCTGGGGACCACAAACGCGCCCGCGCGTTTTGCTCGTTTTTTTTTTTTTAGCAATGAAAATAAACACTAAATGCTCTGTTAATTTTGATCTTTCATTTTCGTGTAATACATCAATCGATCCTGTTCAGTTTCTATTTTTTTTCTGTATACTCACAATAAAAATAAAGTGTTTTGCTTTTTGACAAATAAAGAAAAATGAACATGATGCGATTTCTGCCTTCTCTCTGTCAGTAAACTCCCATTTGAAACGCGTTCGAAAATGATCTATAACTCCGCGAAAATTCAGTCAAACAGGCAAACAGACCCATGGGCATAAAGCTTGAGATCGCATCTTTTAAATGGAGTCATTTATATAAAAAACAAATATTCTCATCTTCTGTAATCTGTATAAAAAGAGAGCGACTCCTGTCGAGCTCATTACGACCTAATTCACAGTAATGTGACCACTCCCCGGAGAGCGCGTGCTATTCAAACGCAAATTCTGAGAACTATTTCATAGCTGTGAAACGCCCACATCAGCTGTAAACAAAGCGCGTCGCGACTCCTCGCGAGTGAGACATTATAGCCTACCTTATGGAGAAAAGATTCATCAGAACAGTGCTGATGAGGAGCAATATCTCCTGAAATGAGGAGCAGATTCCGCTGAGGAGTGAGGTAGGCTGTTTTCTTTTCTCACGTGTGGAATAACGTTATGGAATAACGTTAGTGTAGGCCTATGTAAACCGCAAAAAGATGAATCGCATTTCTATAATATGACTCGCCTTTCTGTGAGATGAATGAAGGGGACATATTTGTAAAGACTGTTTAGCCTAAATATGAATCGCGCGTCTGTGTGTGAAAGAATAAACTGCTTTGCTATAGCCTACTGAGATGAGTAAAAATCGACTGGAATATGTTGAAATAAAATGTATTTGTATAAGCAACGTATTAAACTGCAAAAAAAAAATACTATTTTTGTCAAAAATAAATTCATAGACTAAGATGTTAGATGGTCCAATGTTGGCTATATTCAAACTAATGAATACATATGATAAAATGTAGGCCTATAATCTTTTTTTTTTTCTTTTTTTTACAAAGAAAGAGTACACTTGAAATATTGTTGAAATTGTAATTATTGTTGTAATTGTAACATTTTTAATAAAATAGCAAAACATATTTACAAGAGAGATGTAAGCGAAATCTTAAATGGTCAATATAAGTTGTAACGCAAAGCACATGATCAGACGGCGTGTTGATTAAATTACTGAGATTACCCCGTGATCAGATCCCCCCCCCCTCTAGTCTGGGACCTAATCAACGTACTGGAATAGTCATTTACAACACCTCCATTGTCTCAAGATTCTGCCCCCAAGACATACTAGACCAAACGGCGCCGACATTTGGCGTAAATCGTTGACTGCCCATCTGAATACACAAACCCCTTTCTGCTGGGTCAACAAGAACCTTTGAGTTATCACTCGGCGAACATCCGCTGACCAATAAGAGCAATCCCAGAAAAACCCCCCCCGGGATTTCTCTGACACATTGATTTGCATTTAGACACTAATTTACACTCCGAAAACAACAAGACTCTGTTCGACCAGATGCGCGTGCTGATAATCTCATCAAAACCAGTAAGACGCACACACATAGCTTCTCACCCCGCGGCTCGAGGACAAAAGTTCAACGCGCAGGCATGAACTTTCAAGACTGGTCACACACACGAAACACAGAGAAACTCACATCCCTGGACATTGTGATCAAAATCACTCTTTTCTATATATATTTTTGAAATGTATTCTGTGGTATGTCATGGTCCTTATATGGAAGACCATTATAACTGAGTTTTATGATATAATCAAAAGAGTGAAATGCTTATTATCATTAAGAATCATGTAATTTCATGTATTAACGAGTAGAACCACGTTCCGTGGTATCGTTGTGTTCAGGAAGAACCGACGATGTTGAATTCTTACCTCGATGTATAAAATTATGCTTTCTTTCATTTAATCCCGGGCTATCGAGGTTTATAACCAAATCTATCCTTGTAAAACACATGTCAGAGGAGGCGTGTACTGTGTAAACGCGAGGAGGTTGACACAACACGCCCTCTCCAAATGATTGGCTCAGAAACAGGAGAAGGTGGGGAGTTCGCTCCTTTAAAACCTGGCGCGATCTCTCCATCCAGCGCAGCACGCCAGAGAGAGAGAGACCCGCCTTCTTCCTCAAGGAAGCCTTCGCTCGCTTTTATTTCATTTTTATTCTAAGTTTTCTTTTCTTGATACTTTACCTCATCCTGATAGTTTTCTTGAAACTCAACGAAACCAACTTAAGACTAAAATCATCTTTGGCTAAGTTTGCGCACGCCCTGAGCGACCATCGCAACAACTCCGCAGCTGACCACGTGTTCCAGGCTCTTTTGTCCACACCGACGCACACACGATCGAGGGTCATTGGCAAAATACGTAAAGTATATTTCTAAATTTGCAATTCAAGAAGATGCTGTTCTAAGTTTGGCTAAGAATTACTAGAAGCTTTGGGGTTTTGTTGTTAAGGAATTTGAAACTGTTTGCCTGTCTTTCTCAAACTTTTCTACACTCTTCCACACACACACACACACCCACACACGCACACTCACACACCCATTTACGCTCTCCCACACGTGCTCCGGCACACACACGTTCGCCTACAAGTTCTTACCATTCCACACACACTTAAATTACCTTAATTCACTCTCTCAATCTATCTCTCTTTCTTTCTATCTCTCTCTCATAATTTTTGTTTAGTTTACTTTTATTTTATTTTTATTGTTTTATTTTTACGATCATGTTATATTGTTTGTTTGTTTGATATGCATATTTACTCCTGCGTGTAATGATTAGTACATGTAATCTTTAGTTTGCTTTATATTAAATTCTATAATCCTTTGAATTGAATCTGTCTCATACTGTTCCATTACTAAATCCCTGAAGGTGTCGATTTAAGTTACAGCTCTACCACAATTTTACTAGTAAGATATCCAAACGGTCTAAAACCCGAAGATAATCATTTCTTGTGGCCACAGGAAAGGGTTATTTTGTCGGTGTTAAAGACGATAGTTTTCTGTTCTGAAATCATACAGACTGGTCGCTGGACGAGCAGTTGGTATGATGGCTGAACATTAAACTTCTACCTAAATTTCCCCTAATTAAACTATAATTCTACTCACCTATATCAGTAATTACTACGAGAAATCGTGTAATTATTGATACAAGTTGAGGTTTTGACCTATTCCTTATTTGGAGTAATTTAATATATGTAAACAACATATGCATATTCATATCTTATGAATGATACCTCTTAATTGAGCTAATAAATTCCCTAAACAGAGGCATTGTTGTTACAAAGTCTTCTTCTAAATACATCTTTTGTCCTTGCATTGTGGCTCAGTCAGTTTCACACCTGAGTGAATGGCTAATTATGCAGAGTGGGTGGGATCCTTGTAATCTAAGGTGTAAACTACTCCTCCCCCTCGCATATTGGCTTTCCAAGCAAAACCTGTTTTACACCATTTAAATCAATGTATTTTTTTTTGTGAACGATAAAGCAAGACTATTTTTACATCATTTTGAAGCTAGAACTCAAAGGGACAATATCCATTAGTCAAAAGTCTTGTGGACACATATTTAATATGTGTTTTGTGGTCTTAATTCAGCAACTTTCATTTTAATTTTTTCCAATAACCACGCATAAACATTATTCTCTTAAAAATACAAACATCTACATACACGTTGCTCGCATATTATGGTAGCCCTGTTTGTGCTATATAGAGTGAATTTACACCTTTGCCATTAACATGTTTATAAATAACTGAAAAAAGCACAAATGTCAAGGCATGTCAGAACATCTCAAGGACCCCAAAAACAGCTTGGTCCCCAGAGGGTTAATAACAAGTGAAAGCAGCATTTGAAAAAAGACATTGAAAAAGAGGTATGATGTGATTGGCTGCCAAAAAACACCCGTTAATCTTTAAGTTTTCATGAATTAAGATTTAATTTATTTTTTTTGAATGTATTGCTTTATTTATTTTAGAGAATTTTATGGGATACCATATAAAATATACCTATAATTTTTTTCATAAACACAAACTCTCCTCCACCCAGTGCTATTCTATCCAGAGTTACATTTTAACACACATTGTGTGTTAAAAATATACACAACATGTGTCAAAATACCATCAACACATGCTGTGTGTTGTTTTTTAACACATTTCTTTTTATAGTGTATCATACACCCGGTGCAATGCAGCGCCAGGTGCTACGCAAGTGTGTTTTGCTAGTTTCAGCCTGACGCAGTTTTCATTTTCACGTCCTGCGCCACGTTGTTTAAATAGCAAATGCATTTGCACCCATTTGTGCGGTCATGGGCTTCTGGTCTGAAAACGAGGTGTGTTCAGGTGCATTGATAGTGCGTTTCTATTTTGAGGAACTGAAATAGACGCACCATTGACCAACTGAAACCTGGTCTAAAGTCAATGGCACAGTATTTATTTATTTTTTATTATTTAAAGAGGGCGTTAGTAATATGAGCCTTTAGGCAAGTCCACAACGCAGTACACTCTGCTTATTACACACACAGGGACGCGCAGCAGCACACAAACATGCCAAATATTAAAAACAAAAGGATTACAATGTAAAAGATTAATATTGTGTACATAAAGATAACGTGGAATCCGGCTTGTCCCGTAGATGGTGTTCTTGCGCTTTAACCTCGCGCATAAGCAGATCCGTTTCCTCTCTGGTGAAGCGTTCAATCTTTCCACTTCCAAATTCCGTCATGTAAATAGCGAATCCGCCATGGCGCGAACACAACTGACTTTTAAAGGGAATGGGAGAGCCATCCAGAGCCATTCCATTTTACCAAGTCTCAAGAATGGGAGCGTTGGATTAGGAGATTTGACCGTTTTCGGGTTGCAAGCAATTTAAACGCAACGTCGGAAGAAAACCAGGTAAACACGTTAGTGTATTGTATGGGTGATGAAGCCGAAGATGTGCTTAAGGGGCTAACGCTAACTGCAGATGAGAGGAAGAAGTACACGGATGTTAAGGCGGGCTTTGATGCATTTTTTTGTGCCTAAAAAGAATGTAATATACAAAAGAGCCAAGTTCAATCAGCGTGTGCAACTGCCGGGAGAAACGGTGGATTCTGGATTAGCTGAACATTGCAATTATGAACAATTACAGAATGAGCTGATACACGACAGGTTAGTGGTCGGGCTGAGAAACGTCTCATTGTCAGAAAAGCTACAGCTAGACAGAGACCTAACCCTTGAAACTGCTATAACAAAGACAAGGCAGTCTGAAGAAGTTAGACGACAGCAGTGTGACTTAAGAGGAGAGAATGGCGGTGCTAGCAAGTGCTCCAATGTTGATGCTGTGCATGCTAAAAGTAACAGAAAACCTAAATTTCCCTCAAAGCCTCAGTCACAAGCACAAACACAAACACAAGGCAAATATAAACCTAATGCTGGCCACAGCAAGGTTCAAAGGCCTGTTATAGATGTGGGAAAATGCCCTCACATGGAAAATCAGAATGCCCTGCTACAGATGCAGTGTCACAACTGTGGCAAAACGGGACATTATGGCAAAGTGTGCAGAAACAGTGCAAAATCTCTGAATGCTGTCACTACAGAAGAAGAAGGGTGTTTATTCCTGGGAGCCGTGGATGCTGGAAAAGACCCGTGGACAGTGCAGCTACAAGTGAGACAAAAAAAAAAGTGTGCTTTAAAATTGACACAGGTGCTGATGTCACTGCCCTGCCAGCCGAGGTGTACTATGACATTACAGGGGGACCTGATGTGAAGCGCCTGGCAGTGTCGACACGCCCATTGTTTGGGCCAGGTGGCAATGTACTCTCTGTCCTATAGGTGTAGCCAGAGAAACACTGCGCAGAGGCAAAAAGACAGCCACAGAGGACATTTATGTTGTAAAAGACCTGCACACTGCACTGCTGGGAAGGCCTGCCATAGAACAGCTTCAGCTTGTGTGCAGGATTGACAGCATCACCATGGAATCTGTGAAACAACAGTATCCGAAGCTGTGTAGCGGCTTGGGTCTTGTTCGGAGGCCATACTCAATTAAATTAAAGCCAGAGGCTGTGCCCTTCTCTCTCCAGTCCCTCTGCCGCTTATGGGAAAAGTGAAGGAGGAGATAGACCGTATGGAGAAGATGGGCGTAATCACCAAGATTGAGGAGCCGACTGATTGGTGCGCCGGAATGGTGGTGGTGCCGAAAAAAAGCAGGTACTGTTCGCATTTGTGTGGATTTCACAAGGATGAATGAATCAGTATGCAGAGAAAAGTTTATCCTGCCTTCTGTCGAGCACACTCTGGGCATGCTAGCTGGCGCAACAGTATTCAGCAAATTAGATGCCAATATGGGCTTTTGGCAAGTACCACTGACAAAAGAGTCTGCAGAGGTGTCAAAAGTATTCACATTCATTACTCAGGTAGAAGTATAGATACTAGGGTTTAAAAAGACTTCTGTAGAAGTTGAAGTATCAACTCAAGCTTTTTACTCAAGTAAAAGTATAAAAAATATTTATTTCAAAACTACTTAAAGTATAAAAGTAAAAGTAATGTAAGGAAAAAAATCTCTCTCTCTCTCTCTCTCTCTCTCGACGCAATTTGCCCCGATTTCTCCCTCGCTTACCTGACGCGATTTGCCTCGATTTCTCCCTCGCTTACCTGACGCGATTTGCCCCGATTTCTCCCTCGCTTACTTTCTCCCTAGGTTTCCTTCGGAGGACTTTTGGCGCTGCGCACAAACAAATGTGACTACAGCCTCTCACATGTTAGAAAGACACCACAACGCCAATCAGTTTAGCGATGTGTATTCAGGAGGCGGGAGTCAGGTCTAAACCGTTTGTGTAATTGGCCAATTTTTTTTTTTTTTTTTTTACGACGACAAGCCGAAATTAAATAGGAGTAACGAGGCTAAAATGTAAGGAGTAGAAAGTACAGATAATTGCGTCAAAATGTAAGGAGTAGAAGTAAAAAGTCGTCTGAAAAATAATTACTCAAGTAAAGTATAGATACCCCAAATTTCTACTTAAGTAAGGTAACAAAGTATTTGTACTTCGTTACTTGACACCTCTGAGAGTCTGCCAAATACACCACCTTCATCACGCCTTTTGGGTGCTACTATTTTAACCGGCTACCCTTTGACATAGCTTCAGCCCCCGAGCACTTTCAAAGGATGATGATGACAGAAGTGACCGGTGGCCTGGAGGGGGTACTGTGTCACATGGATGACATCCTGGTCTGGGGACGAGCATGATATGCGGCTACATGCAGTGCTAGAGAAGGCACAAAAGGCCGGCATTACGCTCAACATGGACAAATATGAGCTCACACGCCATACACTCAGATTCCTGGGTCATGTGAGTTCAGCAGTGAAGCCAGATCCGGAGAAGACGAGAGCTGTGCAAGAGATGGACGCACCCAAAAATGTCAGCGAACTCAGGAGTTTTCTGGGCATGGTCAATCAGCTGGGCCACTTCTTGCCTAACCTGGCTGAAAAAGACAAAGTGCTAAGAGACCTGCTGTCCAAGAAGAACTACTGGTACTGGGGGACAGAGCAGCAGGCCGCCTTTGATCAGTTAAAAACAGAGCTGTCATCCACACCAGTGCTCGCACTATACAACCCAAACAGTGCACTAAAAATCTCTTCTGATGCCTCTTTCTTTGGCCTGGGGGCAGTCCTGCTCCAGAAAAGCAATGACAGGTGGTCACCTGTGGCATATGCGTCCAGGTCAATGACACCAACAGAGCAGCGCTATTCTCAAGTAGAGAAGGAGGCATTAGCTGCAATGTGGGCTTGTGAAAGGTTCAGCTGTTTCATCCTGGGAAGACCATTCGAGCTGGAAACTGACCATAAGCCGTTGGTGAGTCTGCTGGGTTGGGAAGGCTCTGGATGACCTCCCACCAAGAATCCAAAGATTTAGGATGCGACTCATGAGGTAAAACTATACAGTCAGTCATGTCCCTGGCAAATGCCTGTGAACAGCTGACACCTTATCTCATGCTCCCCTAAGAGCCGCAATGGCACACACAGATACAAGCCTACTAGAGGACACCAACATCTATATAGACTCTGTCATCAGCAACATTCCTGTCAGTGGAGATTATCTGAGCAGCGTACGCAAGCACTTGAAGGCAGACAGCACATGCTCTGCACTGATGGAGTACTGCACAGACGGCTGGCCTGACAAAAGCCAACTGCAGGGAGAGCTGAGACATTACTGGCCTGACAGAACAGTACTGACTGTGCATGATGGACTGCTGCTGCGGGGCACAAGGCTTGTCATCCCATTCGCCTTACAAGGTGATGTGCTGCAGAGACTATGAGGGACACCTGGGGGTGACAAAGTGCAGGGGCCGGGCCAAACAGACAGTATGGTGGCCCGGGCTCAGCAGTCAGCTGAATGACATGGTACTGAAATGTAGAACCTGCATTCAAGAGAGAAAAAACGTCAAAGAGCCGCTGATGCCAACAGAGATGCCAGACAGGCCTTGGCAAACTTTGGGAGCTGACCTGTTCACGCTGAAAGGCAAGACCTATCCACTAGTAGTAGATTATTTCTCAAGGTATGTGGAAATTGCACTGCTGTCACCCACAAGGTCCACAGATGTGGTGGTGCACCTGAAATCCATGTTTTCTTGTCATGGAATTTGTGAAGTTCTTAAAAGTGACAATGGGCCCCAGTTCTCTGGTAGTCACTTTAAAGCCTTTGCAGCAGAGTATGGCTTTGTGCACCAGTGACAACATCACCAGAGCCAGCTCCACCTAGCAGAGAGGGCCCCACCACAGAGACTGTGCAGACCAGGTGTGGGAGAGAGGTTAGAAAGCCCCAGAGACTTGATTGGTGATTTATTCATTTGTTTTCTAGAAAAAAAGAAGAAAAAAAACGAGTGGAATGTGATTGTGAAATTGTTCTGCTTTACTGTTTACATTTACTTGAAACCTGAGAGTTTAAGTTTTGAAGAACACAGCCTGCTAAAGTAATAGTTCACAGTATGTTAATGTGTAAGTTATTTATTTCTGTTTTGCACGCTTGAAACAGGGACAGATCAGGGACAGGTCTTCCAGCAAAAGGGCAGGATAAACCCCTTAAGACCTGCAAAGACAAAGGTAGTCCACCCTTTGTTCTCAAAGAAAGGGAGATGTGGTATTATGGAATAATAGTGTAAGGAATGTCTGATGGTCTTCGTTTAGGAGTCACGTTCTTGGCCTTCCCGGTCAGAAGTGACCGGACACCTAAAAATGAAACTTCCTCCATCCCAGTAAAAACCAATGCAATTTATTTTTGTTCTATAATATTTATTCTTGCCAATGAAAATAATGAAAAAAAAAAAAATATATATATTTTTCTTTATTTTTTTTCTTCTATGCAGTATTTTCGGTTAAAATAGAGACTAGGCTTTCAGAAAAAAAATAATAATAATTAAAAAAAAAATCTATTAAACATAAAATTAAATAAATCATGTTATTGCATGGGTTTACCACTAGATGCCTGTATAGCTCTAAATGGAGATGCTTGTGAATTCTACTTGTTTTTGGACCAAATTACTTACTTTTAAGATGTTGATTGAATGTATTTTTTTTAGAAATTCTCAAATAATACTTTTTGCCTAGGTTTATAACATTTTATTAATTATTATTTAAATAATTTTAATAATTATTATATTAATTATATATATATATTAATTATAATTATTAATTATGTTATGTTTTTCACTCTTGATGTTTTAGAGTTTCACCCCTTCATTGCTGAGCACTTTTTTTCTGCATCGTGGCCGATTTGTAGAGAATTTTTGTGTTTTTGTCAATTTCCCATTCATTTCCTATGGGGGTCATTTTTGACCGAAGACCAAAATCGTGACTAATTTTTTTACGACCACTTAGCATGCTCGGATCATGAACTCAATTTTTTTTTGTGTTCACATACCTAATGCCAGAAAAGTCACCAAGTTTCGTAACATTCCGATGAAGCTGTGATTTTTAAAAATTCAAAACAGATTTTTGTAATCTGAATTTATTGGTGTGTATGTGTATAAAAGTGTGTTTGTATGTGTGTGTGGGTGGGTGTGAATTTTTTGCACTCTTGATGTTGTAGAGTGTCACCCCTTTACTGCGGTGTACTTTTTTTTAGAATCGTGGCTGATTTGTAGATTTTACAGACAAAAATTCAGAGAATTTTCAGAGAATTTTTGTGTTTTTGTAAATTTCCCATTCATTTCCTATGGGTCGGTCATTTTTGACCGAAGACCACGAGTGTGACTATTTTTTTTACGACCACTTAGCATGCTCGGATCATGACCTCAATTTTTTTTTGGATTCACATACCTAATGCCATAAAAGTCACCAAGTATCATAACCTTCCGATGAAGCTGTGATTTTTAGAAATTCAAAACAGAAGATTATTCGGTCAGAAATGGCCGAGGACCATCAGAGGGGTAAGGAATGCTTTTATTTTGCAGTAAGAGGAGGTGACGTCTGTACGGGGGTGTGTTTAGAGGGAGTTATGTTCAGGCACACTGGCCGATTGCTGCTGTACCGAGTTGCTAAATAAAGACAAGCTCCGAACACGTCGTTGTACAAACCTCTTTTGAAGAATAACTTGACAACGCCCAAAACACACATTACTCATTAAGAGAATAGAGACAACCCTTTTAGACCATGCACTTATATTGTTAAAATATAAAACTTCAATTTCAGAAACTCAACTTACGGTGCATCCTTCCTCCAGCGTTATATTTATATCTGCAATGACAGAAATCAGCATGAAGACAATAATAAAATACATCTGCGTCAGACAAAAGTTTAGAAAATAATCTCATAAATCCTATCCATTTATATTGTATTTTATTAATTTTGATCTTAGTCCAGAGTAGAAGTCAGTGTCTCACTTTAAACCGTTATGATGTTTCTCCATTAGGAGCAGAAGTCATGTTACCAGCACATAAAACTATTAAAAAAAATTAAAATAAGAAGTAAATAACTTAATATACAGTAGCTTTTGTGCAGACATTCATTTCATGTTATAAAAAAAAATGCTATGTTCTGCAAATGCACATTTCACTCTTATATATCTAGAGACACAAACACACTCACACACCAAACATTCAGACAAATTTACAAATGCAAACAAATACAAATGTAAATATATTTGCCAGCACAGTATGATAAATATTGGCTAATTTGCCTGACCAATTCTTAAGCATAAAAAATTCCAAGTCAGGCTTTTATCTAGTTGAATTTATTTTAAACTTTTCTGAAGATGATGAAGAAAACTACAAATACGGCCCTAGTAAATTTATTACAAATACTGCTTTAGTAAATCTACTGCTGGAGAACCAAATAATTCCGACAAATTTATTTATTATTTTTACTTATTATTATTTAACTAGTCAGTTCCACTATAGTTAATACCTGACCCAGTCAACAAGTAAGATTATGTGATGATCACAATGACATCACACTACACAGCAAAATCCCCAGTGTTAAAGGGCACCTATTATGACATTTAAAATGTTCCTAATGTTGTTTTGGGAGTCCCCAACAACAGTTTTACATGCATGCAATGACAAAAAACACTTTTGTTGTCGTATAATATGCATTTATTTTTACCTGATTTGCTCACCGACTCCCAAATGATTCGTTCAACGACTCATTTTTCCAAACCCCTCCTTTGCGTGACGCTAATCTGCGGTGATTGGTCAGATGACCCAGTCAGTTGTGATCAGTATAACGTTACTCTGTGCAGAAAAAGTTTCCTTTTGTGTCGCACTTCAGAACACAGCAGGCTTGTTCGACTTCATGCAGCTTGCGTGTTTATTCGAACACCTTTAGGTCCTCTAAAGCTCACAAATCCGTTTTTTATAACAGTAAACACTCTTTTCATGTAGTTGCGATGTTATATTGTGTCATGTTTATCAAATTAAAACTGATTAAAAAACGTAGACTCCACTTCATTGATAGTAGCTTATGTTGAACTTTATTCTTGTTCAAACAGACGCTGTATGAAGCAGTACATAAAGTATTGAATGAAAATGTCTCTGAAACATCTGTGCATTATTAGGCAAATATTGCATTTATTTCACTTCAGCTGTGGTAAAGTATGCAAACACCACGTGAGCGGTCACTACGGGAACCAGAAAGTGTCCGACTTCACGTCTCCCTTTGCAGCTCCTCCCCGCCTGCACGCGGCTACTCTCGCCGATCGGTTACATCCAGTATATATAAATGGTTACATCCAGCCGCAGCCGATGTCGAACGCACCTAGCGTCTCGTCGCCATGATGTTTTCAAGTTTTCCCTGGCCTTGGAGCGCAATAAGTGAGCGTATCGTATTCAAATAACTTGACAAGTTGACGTCATCTAGTTAGAGAAAAAGCTTCGGTCTTCTAACGATTCATAAAAATGACTCAGAGTCGACTCTTACTTTTGAAAGACAATAACTTTATATACGGTGCCAGTGGCGGAACTAGAGTTGTATACATGGGGTGGCCAGGGGGTGGCCACTGCTACTTTCGGGGGTACACAGTACTCACACACACACACACACAGTGGAAAAGCTTATGGAAGGAATTGGGTCACTCTGTTTGTGTCTATAAGTGTTGAACATCCAAAATATTTGCAGAAAACAAAGCTTAAGCACCAAGGAGATAAGATACCGTAGCATGTGTCTGTTATGTACTGCTGCGTTTATTTACAAAAAAACTCACATTTACAAAAAAAAACAGTTTTTTTAATTGTACTTGAAAAATGTAAACAATTGTATTGCCCATCAATATAAAATCTTATCCTAGGAAGATTTAATACAACATAATTCTTTCTTTATAATAATTTATAATTATTCTTTCTAAATATAATTATTTTTTTATGTTCATTTTTGGGTGAACTATCCTTTTAATCTGGCAAAATCATCTCAACTTAAATTCCTGAATTGGGTATGTGCAGGGCCTGAAATTAAAACCCGACCACACGCCAAATGCGGGTGAATTCTGCAATTGGCGGGTAACACTGTCAATCTACCTGCCACATTGGCAGGTAGCCAATGAGAATCGACCCTTCGCGGGGAGTTTGATTGACGGCGATCTGGCCAATCATAATCCGCCTTTTTTTGTCCGACAAAGCAGTCAGGAGAGTTCAACGTTGGATGATTTGAACTTGAAAAAACGGAGTGTACTGAGTAACGTTAGGCCTACTGACATCTTTCCGCAGTTAAAACTACATTCCTTCTTATGTTCATTCATGTTTATTTGATGCTATAAATTAACTAGAAGGAAGAGATGATCGGTTCACGAGCAGCTTTAACTGAGGCACCACAGCGATCTGTCAAGACACATTACAGAGCCAAAAAACGGTATTGTCTAAATTTCTTTAAAAATGACCAAATTTTAACGTTGAGACTTTGTTTAATATCAAAAGTAACCTGGACTGTCTTGTCTGTCAGCGTGTTGTCAGTGTCTCTGCTGCGCGATGTGTTTTTCATTGCGTGAGATCATGGTTTGGCGTGAGCACGGTGTAGCTTGACAGACATAGCAACAGTAACTAAAGGGGCCGGGTCTTTACGTTTTTTTTGTTGTTGTTTTTTTTGCAACTGTTGTTCTTTGACATTTAAACGAAGTCAGCCATTTAGTTGGATTTTAGCTAAAAATGTGGCGGCACATTACTGGAGTACAGAAAGCATCTGTGAAAGCAGCGCAGTTTGAGTGTTTCGGAACGTATATGTGATCGGAGAGAACGATGAGGCCCTTCTCTGACTACGTTTGAATAATATGTGAGTTAAGTATTAAACTGTTGGTGAGATGAGATGAGATAATGCAACGCTGACATAAGCTACATTACAATGACAGTTGCACAGATGTTGGGAGTTGGGAACCGGTGAGAAAATGCCTACCCGGTAACTTTACCAGTAATAACAATATTAATTTAGTTCTGCTTAACGGTTCCTGAACGCTGTAACTAACAGCTGCCCAGCGATCAACACAGCCGCGTGTGATTTACATACGAGCTGCACTAGGTCTATATCTGTATTCTAAGAGTCATTATTACTTGTAAGGATCTCGTTAATAACTTGACAGCACTTAAATGTGTATTCTTACAAGTTAAAGAACAAATGTTTGTGCAATTCCTTTTTTTTTTTCACCTTTTATGAGGCCAAACAAAAAAAAAAAAAAAAAAAAACTGGCTGGTAAAAAGTCACTGTGGCGGGTGGATTTTTAAATCCACCTGCCACAGTGGCTGGTGGTCAAAAAAGTTAACTTCAGGCCCTGGGTATGTGATTGACTGCCTGTGTCTGGTAGATGCTCTGACCTGTTGCTGGTCCTGAAGTCTGACCACACTGACTCTGACTAGCCAGTGGTGATGCAAGGGCTGGGGTCTGTTTGCACCTGATCTGCCTGTTAGTCATTTTAAGCCAAAATGGGAGTCAACCTTGAACAAATTGCAACAGAAGCAAACTCAACAGAAGCAAGAGATTGAGTTTGGGACTGGGTCTGTGGGACTGTTTCTGGGGGACGAGTCTGAGGGAAGAACAGGAGACAATGGTAAGGAGAATGCAAAGGACAAAAGGTAAAATAAAAAGTGAATCCCCAGAAACAGTTTTCGAAACTTTCCCCTAATGGGATTCTTCTAGACTTTTTTTCCTTACTCAGGACATATTGAGGATACAAAATTATTTGAGTTTGCTTCTGTTGCAATTTGTTCAACCTTTTTTCATAAAATGACTGGACTATGTTTGTGCTTATTTAAAAAGTACTCTGATATCTCTCCATTTCTTTTCATGTTTAATTGACCCTGTTCAAAAATATGACAAATTTAAAATATGATTCCAATCATATTTATATTCTAATCATCATCCAATTACCAACATTTTCTCGCAGTAGCCTATAAAAAAAAATGGTGTTTTTGGTAATTTTCACAATTTCATGGCACCCCAGAATATTTTGTTGTATGAATATCTGAACATACCAAAAGAATGGACAGACAAAAAAATGTTTTATTCTAGCTTTGTGCGTCTTTTTTTTATCAACACTTGAATTTTGGCAAGTTTCATAAAAAGCAACATGAGCAAAAAGCTGAGAAAATCGCATTTTTATCAAAGACTACATCTAGATCAGATTCATAATGATGATCAAAACACAGTAGATCGAGTCTATCAACACCCTACACCCATAAAGCTTCATAGTCCTATAGTGATCGCATTATGATATCACTTGTTTCTGCTCTTCTTTGCCTGCGTTTTGATCTCCTATCCTCACATTAGCTAGAACATTTGTATACTGTAACGGAAAGGTACTGCATATGCGTGTATTAGGCCTAATGTAGGCTATTCGGAGCAAACCACCCTGATGCTAAACCTTAAAAACTTACTTCAAATATGATGTTTTCTTATTCGGTGAAGTTCGGTATCTTGCAACCATCTCTCATCCTCTGCTCGTCCGTTTGAAAACTGCGCGAACGTAATTTTTTTTTTTAAATCAGCATCAGCAACTGCCAGTAGCAAATAAAATTTTGGGGTGGCACCCGGGGTGGCCAATCGCATGTCAGGGGTGACCCCGGACCCCCCTCTGGCTCCGCCACTGTACGGTGCACTTTCATATTTCAAACTTTGCAGGATGTTTTTGTTCACTTAGATCTATGTTACACACTACATGAAAGGTAAATTTCAAAATTCCATAATAGGTGCCCTTTAAATTAACACTCCTCAGTGTACAGGGTGGGCCATTTATATGGATACACCGTAATAACATGGGAATGGTTGGTGATATTAAAGTCCTGTTTGTGGCACATTAGTATATGTGAGGGGGCAAACCCATCTTGAGGAGTTTATCCCCTCACATATACTAATGTGCCACAAACAGGACTTTAATATCAAATATAAATATAAAAAAAATATATAAAAAAGAGAAACACAAGAACTACTGACTCGAGCCATTACACATTATTGCACTTATTATTTTACCAGTTTGACTTTATTTCTGTCATACATCTACACACATTCTTATTTAGATTTAACAGAAGTTTAGATGGTAATGTTTTATGGAATGTTTCGATTCAGGACTGACAGCAGTTCGATCAGTGTTTGTGTTAGTTGGGCTATTTTTCACTACAATAGTTAATTTCAGCAATGCTGTAATAATCTGAAGGTTTTAAAATCGCACACAGACATCAATAATCTACATATGAATCTCAACAATTAGCCTGGGTTTGCCCATGCTGCCTTGCGCGCAGCGCAATTTTATTCACTCTGCTAGGCAGCCTGGACACCATGGACCAGATTTTCCCCTCAAAAAGGGAACCAATCGAAGAACGGGGAGGGAGCAGCAAGACGATGACGACGTCTATGCAACACACCGAAGCAGTTTGTTTAAATCTATGGATCCAACATGGCAGCAGATGCGAAGTTACCTTTCGATGCAGCCTTAGATAGTGTTCCAAGTAGTTTAGAACGCAAGTTTATTTCGTCTTCTTCCTCGTCGAATTTCTGTCGCTCTACATACGTCATCTGGTATAATTGAAACGATTGGCTATGAGCTACGTACAAGCGCATTTGATAGACATTCGTAGCGCCCAATAAACGGCTGTGGGCATTCGTAAACCACGCCTCAAATACGAGAAAATGAACATGTGGTTCCCAGACCACGTCTCAATGAGACGATGTCTGATGTTAACCAGGCTACTCAACAATGGTGACAATCAAACAAATGCTTCATGTTGCAGTGCATGATGGGAGCCACCAATCAAAATGCATCCATGGCTCACATCATGCATTGCAGCATGAATAAATTATGCAGGTGAATTGTCCTGTAATTTGCATTGTTTTTTCCTGTTTGCTTTTATTTTGCTATTGTTATATTATGACTTTAGTAGCTTGTTTTGTGATGTTCAGAATTGATATGTTTGTCACTAGTTTGTTTATTGTCACCATTGTTGAGATTCATATGCTGATTCTTAAAGTCTGTGTGTTTAAAACCAGAGGTGGAAAATTCAGGTTCAGAAAGTCTTCTCAGTATTTTGTTCCAATCACCTGGCTTTGTTAAGTCAAGTCATCTTCATTTATATAGTGCTTTTAACAATGTAGATTGTTCCAAAGCAGCTTTACATTGATAATAGAAAATTAAAGTAAAGTGTTTTGGCTTTACAGCAGCTCTAGAATAAAGTTATTGTCCAGCTAAAGTTAGTTTGATTGATTCACTTCCGTCACAACAATCATAACAGACACCGTTTTAACAGAAAACTCTTAAGTTCTTTCTGCGCAAACTTCAAAAACGTGAACCAGTGAGAACGTTGATGGCGTGCACATGCGTATTACGAGTTCATTTCAGCCAGGAGAGAGAACTAATTAAGTGTTAAAATATGAGTCTTAAATTAACACTCGAGAGTGTTAAAGTTAATGAGCTAATTAAGTGATTGATTGAGTGATGATTGACCATTATTGAAGACACCTGATGTTAACAAGCAGAATCACTGAAGGAGAAAAATCACCATTATGGAGATCAGTGTTTGATTTAATTGGGCAGTTGACCTTTTTAAATGTTTTACTTTAGATTTTGTTTGGCTGCTGTATCTGAGTTATAACAGCCAGATGAACAAAGAGAAATGGTGATCAGGTGGTGTTGGTTATATTTTAACATAATCATCATTTGACCTGACTCACTGAACTCATTTAGAGCCTAATCTCTGACTTAAATGTATATTGTTGATTACAGCATCACAGTGATTCTACAGAATAATGGTCAATCATCACTCAATCAATTACTTAAACGGACAGTATGGAATTTTTCGCCACTAGGGGTCGCTAACCTCTTTACAATAACAAAGGTGTAGTTTGATGATGCAACATTTGCTAAGAACTATGGATCTTGTCGTCAACGTCAAGCCGACCGATTTAATAATGTTTATGGATGACTGAATACATCGATGCTTTTATCATGACTGTGATATGAAGCAGTTCGGGATTGCTAAGAGACAGCTATCAGCTCCACACACAACGCGAGTCCCGCGGATATAAAAGGAATATGGACATTTCATTCTACCGAACTACACATGCAGAATTACAACAAACAGGTCAGTTTATTAGACAAATTAAACTTGTGAGGTAACGCAGCGCTGTTTCACTTGGTCTAACATTACACTAGCACACTAAACTGCATTTGAATGTGTTGAAATGTATGTGTTAGTTTGTCTGTATGAGACTAGCAGTAAGCTAGATCAACATTAGAATAACATACATCTCATATTCTAACATTTTATCATTGTTGAACTATATAACATTGATTAGTTTTATGTAAATGTGCTCACCTGTTTAATAAAGTACATGTAGGAGCGGTCGAAGTCTCGGACGTGGAGCTCTCGTTTATATACTGTCTATGGGAGCTCTAGGCATCTCGAAAACACCGCGCTGATATTTATTCTCGTTTTAGTTCTTATTTTTTATCCAAAGTCTGCTTGCCATGGTCCATAAAGTTTGAACGAAACAACAACAGCGTGCAGATAGACATTGCGAACTACACAGTTGTCTGCGTCTGTCGCTTTGGTTACTATCAGAGGGCTCTGGTTCATAGCTCTGGTTGCTATGGCAGTACGAGCGGAAACCAGGGACAACGCGGATATGACGCCACTGACTGCGACAAAACGGAAATAAAGAAACGGGACGTGTCTTCGAATTAAATTACAAATTTCTCCTGGTTTGAAAGTTGTTGGAAACAGTCGGGATAATGTAAGTACACAACTAAAAAATATATATAACATAGATATAGTGATTTTTTATATTTTTAAAGCAAAAAAGTTACATATTGTGCATTGCGCAAGTCTCTGAGTTTTTGCAGAACTATGCCCCCTTCTGGCGACACGCGAAACTGCAACCAGAGTTGTGCACGCGGTTACGTGGAGTTTGCGTTGGGGTTTGGGATGAACTAGAAGCCGGTCTCTTTGGATCCATCTTCTACTTTTGCCAAAGTCGCTTGAGTTGTCTTCGCTGATGCGGATAATGGCGGCGAATACACAAACCTGCCAGACATAGCCAGGTGAGCGTGAACGCGCATGACGTCACGCCCAGTCGATTCCGTCCCGAATCCCTCTTATTTATTTTACTGTACAGGATTATAGAGGCAATCGCAGAGATCATAGAAGGGCTCATTCAGCCCATCAGGCAATTGTTTAAGCATGTATGGGTTAGAAAAACGGGTATTTTTAACATGAAAAGTTGCTTAATGCACCTTTAACACTCTTGAGTCTGGAGCCATATAAACTCCCAGGAGAGTTTTTGCTGTGGTTTCACTAATTAGTTCTCTCTCCTGCTGAATTAACAAATCCAGGTGGTTGGAACAAAATACGGAGGAGGACTTTTACTTTCTGAACCTGGACTTTCCACCTCTGACAAATTCATTACGAGTGTCTTCGAAACACACAAGCCATATGCCATAAGTGTATTATATTTTACTAAAAAATATATGCTCAGTAATACCTTTGGCTTATTCCAAATACTACAAATTGCACACGTTGTCTTCAATAACAAATGCACATTAATAAACAAATATTACTTAGCTATACTTTGTACAATATATTATTGTATACTATAATGTATTTTGAAAGTATCCTTCAATGCATTGTTACATTTATCATTTTCAGCACACAGTTAAAAATATATCTTACCTAAAGTATATTTTAAAGTAAAGTACAGAATTTTCACTTCAATTATATTTTTCTAAAATATATTTTTAGAAAATATACTAAAGTACAATTATTTTAAAGTGTGTTAAAAGTTGTATTGTGGAAATAGGTAAAAGCATGATGCTAATATAGTTTTAATATATTTAAAGACGTACTATTAATGTACTATTGAAAAAGGGAATATATTTCAAATACAATAAAGCATACTTTTTTCATTAGAGATTGTTTATTCTTAGCTTTGAACTGTTAAGTTCTTAACTTTTCTTTTCTTTAGTGATTCTGCTTATCATAAAGTGTCTTAAAAAAAATCAAACAATCATCACTTAATCACTTAATTATGTAATTAACTCTTACACTGCTTCAGAGTGTTTTTAACACTGCTGGTGGTTCATTTAACTCTCTATGGTGAAAATCAAGTTAACGGTGTTTCTATGACTGTGTGGTGTTTTTAACATGATTTAAGACAAACGATATACAAATTCATGTCAACACCATTGTTGAGTATATTCAAACTGCAGTGAACCAAAGACAGTCTCAAAAACACAATTAGAAACCACCCGTTTTCCACTGTTACAAACATGTCACCCATCCCGTCAACGTGCAGGATGGGGCTTTTCTCCTCTGATTTTTTATGATGTTCAAAGCGTTTCTAAGGCTACGTTCAGACTGTCAGTCCAAATCTGATTTTTGTGCATATCCGAATGAAATCCGATCAGAATTAGCTGATGTGAACAGCAAAAAAAATCAAAATCTCTGGTTCTGCTGCTGCCACAGAAGACGCAGTAGTCCAGCGTGTCGATACACATTTCCATGTTGTAAAATTTAAATAAGACAACATCTGTATTGCAAACCCCTCCATGTTGCTGTTGTTGTATTTGGCGTATGCCTACTAACACAACGTCATTGCCATAGAAAACAGTGCAGATATTCCCGAAACAATCAGAACACAGACACATTCTTCATCTTTAAATATAGACAGACATGGAGACACAAATATCATGAGTGTGTAGAAAGAGCTCATGTGAATATAATTACCTGCACAGTATGCAAGATTGCAGAGAGTTGGTCTAACCAGCTCATAGACATAATAATTGCCTGGACAGGCTTTTACTTTAATGGGAAAAGACACGTAATAGCAGCAGTAATTGTCCCAGTCACCGCAGACATATCGAGTGACGACTCCATCTGTTACTGTTGGGTGTCCACCATGTATCCACAGTGCAATATTAGTGGGAAACTTTAATGGGAAAAGACCTGTAATAGCAGCAGTAACTCCTATAATTACTGAAGACATCTCGAGTGACGACTCCATCTGTTACTGTTTTTTTTTTTTTTCAGTTTTTTTGTTTTGTTTTGTTTTTACAATGTATTTTACTGGTAGATTAAGTATTGTATTCTTCTGACAAATGACACAAGCACACATCTATCCAATGGTACAGGGCTGTGTTTCCCAAAAGCATCGTAAGTCTAAGTTGATCATAGAGACCATTGTGTCAGTTGTTCTACGATCAACTTATGCTTACGATGATTTTGGGAAATGCAGTCCTGATCTGTAGCCTACATACATTAGAAAACATTCAGAAAATAAGCCAATAGAGACACAGTGTGTAACATTACCAGGTGAGATGGTCACTGGTGTGACAGTTGTAGGGCTGGTGTTAATGCTGCCAGTGTCTGAAAGTTTGGATGAATAGTGATTAATGAACAGAGACACAAATATCATGAGTGTGTAGAAAGAGCTCATGTGAATATAATTACCTGCACAGTATGCTATATTGCAGTAAGGTGGTCTAACCAGCTCATAGACATAATAATTGCCTGGACAGGCTTTTACTTTAATGGGAAAAGACACGTAATAGCAGCAGTAATTGTCCCAGTCACCGCAGACATATCGAGTGACGACTCCATCTGTTACTGTTGGGTGTCCACCATGTATCCACAGTGCAATATTAGTGCCACAGTTGCCGCTCTCAACACACGTGTCTGGGATATGAGCGCTCATTCTGTTAATGAAGAGACGATACCAGCCGCTCCAGGAGACAGACCTGTCACACATGTAGTATGAATGTAAGCCATATGTATTATTGATGGATCTCCATGGATTGTCCAGCACAGTGTAGTTGTAGCAGGGGTCTGCAGAGAGATAAACTTATGAAAACTTAGAAAGTCATAGTCTAAATATAAATATGTTCATGAAAGCACATTATATGAATAATGATATGATGATATGATTATTATATGATGAATGACAATGAATGAGGGATGAAAGATGAATGAGAGATCAGGATGAATGAGAGATGAATGAGGGATGAATCAGAGATGAATGAGACATGATGTATGAGAGATGATGCGCCAAAACGGTATTTATGTTTTTGAATTTCGTAAGAAAAGACATAATTTGAAATCTGAGACTTTGTTTCATAAAGCACAAAGATCATTGTGATTTATTGGATGGGATGCACGCTAATGCATTCATTCATCAACTGAAAACAGGATGACTAATCGATTCTTGGGATTTAAGAATCGATATTGTTTCGTAAAAATGAGAATTGATTAAAATCTAGAAATCAATAATTTTTTATTTAAAAAAAACATCAACTTAGGCTTATGATGATTTTGGGAAATGCAGCCCTGATCTGTAGCCTACATACATTAGAAAACATTCAGAAAATAAGCCAATAGAGACACAGTGTGTAACATTACCAGGTGAGATGGTCACTGGTGTGACAGTTGTAGGGCTGATGTTAACGCTGCCAGTGTCTGAAAGTTTGGATGAATAGTGATTAATGAACAGAGACACAAATATCATGAATGTGTAGAAAGAGCTCATGTGAATATAATTACCTGCACAGTATGCTGAACAGTAGGAACCAGCCGGACTAACCAGCTCATAGACATAATAATTGCCTGGACAGGCTTTGACTTTAATGGGAAAAGACCCGTAAAAGCAGCAGTAACTCGCACCGAAACCGACCCCGTAACCGCAGACATCTCGAGTGACGACTCCATCTGTTACTGTTGGGTGTCCACCACGTATCCACAGTGGGATACTAGTGCCACATCTGGACTGAGCAACACATGTGTCTGGGATATGAGCGCTCACACCATTAATGAAGAGATGATACCAGCCGCTCCAGGACACAGACCTGTCACACATGGAGTTATATCCATTACTGATGGATCTCCATGGATTGTCCAGCACAGTGTAGTTGTTGCAGGGGTCTGCAGAGAGATTAATTTATGGAAATATATTAAGAAATTAACAAGTTTCTGAAAAACATGTTTTATTACAAAATGTAACCAAAAGTGCAGCTTTAGACATTACTTCTTCTTCTTCTTCTTCTTCTTCTTTTGCTAATTCAGAGTGATTCATTTCGATCCACAACATTTTTTCAAATGCATTTAAAGGGTTATTTAAATATCAATGCATCTTAAAGAAAAAGACAATCTTTTAAATTGGAACATGTTACATACCAGTATAATCATGTACATATTATTATGATTACTATTTTTGAAGATTTTATTTCCATTTTCTTGGTCTAAAAATGACCATTTCAAAATGACCTAACATTGCCAGGGTTTGAACTGAGAAGACACGAGGTGCTCAGAAAAGTGTCACAGGAATTGCCATTGTGTATGAAATGTGCTATATAAATAAACTTGCCTTCCCAGCTAACAGACTTTTGTTATAAGAAAGTTCTCCAAATATTCAGTGTTGGTTCTGGGAACGTGAAAAATGTCCAGTTTTCTTGACGTTAGAGGAACGTGTTTTAAAAGGTATAATGTTCCTCAAACGTTCTTTCAACTTAACTTTGATTTAAAATTCAACATTATAGGAATGTTGATTTCTAATATTCCAAGAACATAAACATGTCCAGTTTCCTTAATGTTACAAGAATGTTATTTAAATGTTAGTGTGATGTTCCTGAAAAAGTCTTTCAATCATCTTTTGAAAGAGTAATAAGAACACAAACTACAACTTTCTTCAGACACAGCCTTAGATGAACTGAAGATAAAAGACATTAACTCTCTCAAGATCTGATTAAACAACTCCACAAACAGCATTACCAGCTTCACTTATTACTAACCAGACTGACTTTATTTCTGTCACACGTCTACAGAAGATCTTATTGAGGATTAACAGAGGTTTAGATGTTGATGTCTTATTGAAAATGTTTCTTTTGAGGTCACCATTATGGAGATCAGTGTTTGCTTTAGTTGGGCTCTTGACCCTTGACTTTCATTAAGTTTGTGCTTTATCAGCAATTGACCCTTCGCAGGGAGCTTGATTGACAGGTGATCTGACCAATCATACTTCGCCATCCGCCATTTTGTCCGACAAAGCAGTCAGGAGAGTTAGTAGATTAACATAGGAGGATTTGAACTTGAAAAACGGAGTGTACTGACGCCTTTCTGTGGTTAAAACAACATTCCTTTTTGTGTTTGTTCATGTTTATTTGAGGCTATAAATTAACTAGAAGGAAGAGATGATCGGTTCACGAGCAGCTTTAACTGATGCTCTACAGCGATCTGTCACTGCACATTAAAGAGCAACAAAACGGTATTTATTGTTAAAATTTCTTTTTAAAAATGACCAAATTTGAAAGGTGAGACTTTGTTTAATATGTTTAATATCAAACGTAACCGAAAAGTAACCTGCTCTGTCCTGTCTGTCAGCGTGTTGTCAGTCTCCTCTCTACTCCGCGATGTATTTTTCACTGCATGAGAACATGGTGTGGCATGAGAACGGCGTAGCTTGTCGGACATAGCGACAGTAACTAAGGGGGGCGGGTCTTTGCGAACGGTCAATTGCAGGTTTTTATGGATAATATTTACAGGCTTATTAAGGCTGAGATGACTTCATATTTAATATACACATATTTTGTGGCTCAGATAAGGTCCAGTTGTGGTTTATTTCTTTGCTCTTGGCTGACATGTGGCATTGCTATGGCCTGCTTGTGGCCCAGATCTGGCAAACAGGAGTGAGCCACCCAAGGGCCGTCATTCCACACTGGATGTGACCCAGATCATCTTTCCGCGTGTGCCAGATGTGGGCCGAAACAATGTTGCTATCTGGGTTGTGACTCGTGTCAGCTACAGGACCTCTGCTCTGAAGGACAAAGAAAAAGAAAAGCTTTGTGTTCCACTTCCGAAGATACACAACCTCAAAGCAACTGCTCATGTTCCACTGTCTGTGTGTGCTCTCCGCTGTGTGTGTGTGTGTGTGTGTGTGTGTGTGCTCTCCGCTGTGTGTGTGTGCTCTCTGCTGTGTGTGTGTGCTCTCCGTTGTGTGTGCTGTGCTCTCTGCTGTGTGTGTGTTTGTGTGTGTGTGTGCGCTCTCCTCTGCGTGTGCTCTCCGCTGTGTGTGCTCTCCATTGTGTGTGTGCTCTCCGCTGTGTGTGTGTGCTGTCCGCTGTGTGTGTGTGTGTGTGTGTGCGTGTGTGTGTTCTCTGCTGTGTGTGTGCGCTGTGCTCTCCGCTGTGTGTGTGTGTGATCTCTGCTGTGTGTGTGCGTGATCTCCGCTGTGTGTGTGTGTGTGTGTGTGTGTGTGTGATCTCCGCTATGTGTGTGTGCTCTCCGCTGTGTGTGTGTGTGTGTGTGTCTGTGTGCGCGCGTGTGTGTGTGTGTGCGTGCTCTCCGCTGTGTGTGTGCTGTGCTCTCCACTGTGTGTGTGTGTGTGTGTGCTCTCCGCTGTGTGTGTGTGTGTGTGTGTGCATGCTCTCCGTGGTGTGTGCTGTGCTCTCCGCTGTGTGTGTGTGTGTGTGTGTGTGTGTGTGCTCTCCGCGGTGTGTGTAAAAGCAAAAGTCTGCTTAAAAATGTGCTCTGGAAAGTTTCTCTGGACTTGTTTCTGTTTGCAAATCTTCTGTGCTTTAACATGGTGTGTGTAGCAGTGCTGGGCAACGCTGGTAAATGACGCTATCCTCATTCACTCGTCCTCTCCCTGCTTTCTGCTCACATGCTCTGATAATAATAGCGCTGTAGCACTACTCTCTTTTGATAAGCGTTTAAAAAACCTGTTAAATCTGATTCTGTTCAGAACTGAATGAAGAATAAGATATTCATATTCATAATGAATATTTTAATTAAGGCCTGTTTCCTTTCCAATTTTTTGTGTTACTTTATTTCATTGGCTATATCTACAGGTTCACAGGTTATATCTACTGACAGTTATGCTTCAATTAAACCTTGTTTTTTTTTTAGGTTGGTTGAAATCAGTTATAATCAGTAATCTTAAACAATTTATTTCATTTCAACATTTCAAGTTATTGTAGATGTTTCCACATGAAGTACATTTTCTAAGTTGAAATGACAAAACATTTTTTCTGTGTACATTACCTATTGCAGTCGTCACCGGTGAGACAGTTGAAAAGGCCAAGTACAGTCTTAAGATATCTAAAAAAATAATTATAAATACAAATGAATCAACATGTTTAGGACACAATAAAATATACAAATAAACATATATAAATATAAACTTGTACTTAAAATAATAGTTCACCCAAAAAATTAAAGTTCTGTCATCATGACTTTTTCTTTCACAGAATATTGTATTGTCTATCCTAGAAATTATTATTATTCTCATCCATCTTTTCCACATTATGAAACTCTCAAGCCTTTTCTGTTCAAACTAACAAAAAAGCGCCATTGCAGCACTACAGTATCTATATGAAGTATGATGTGTGTGTCATATTCCAAATCTTCTGAAGTCAAACAGCAGCTTTATGTGAAGAGCAGAATGAAATGAAAGAAGTGGTTGTTGTTTAGAGTGGTTTCTCACAGATAAATCAATCACATTGTAGTTGTATCAATATAAATTATTGCATGAATGACTAAATGATTCAGGAATTCTAGAAGTTTCAACAGAAAGAAAAGTGATTTCTCCCAAATGGATCCTTACATGCAAAAAAGCATGTGAGTGACTTGCAGAGGTGTTCTTGACCCCAAGTTCTTGACCACTATTTCAAGGACAATTAGGATGAAAACAAATGAAAAGCTTTTATGTAACTCAAATATTACATATGTTTTTTCCACAAATAGGCCCTTTTTTATTTTTTATTATTCCATAATTTAATGAGGCTCCAGTTCTGCCCAGTTCTCTTACGAGAGTTCTCTCGTACTGCGTTTTTACTAAAACGCTACGGGAAAAGTCTCTTTTCACGAAACACTGAAGCAAAAAATTATCCTTTAATTTTCATATATGTAAAACGCGTTGCAGCAGCAGTCAGCTATGGCGAGACGGCTTGCTCGCTCATTGGCTGCTCTGCGGCAACTGCATAAGCCTATCGAGCGAGGCCTGGGGTGACGTCAGGCCAATGAGGGCGCTTCGCGCCCTCCTCGCCACTTCCCGCCGAGACGGGCGTGGCTTACCTCTATAAAAGGAGCTCGAGAAGGCTGATTCACTTGATTTTAATCTCTTCAGCGAAGCGCACGCATCGCTGGATCACGAGGAAGCACGCGTCGTCTGATGCAAGCACTTCAGCGGGACGAGCCCTTGAAGCCGCTGGCCAACGCCGCCTTCTACCGCCGTACCTGCTGCGCTTTCCGACGCCATATCCTTTACATTCTTTGTTCTTGTGTATGTGTGTGTGTGTGTGTTCGCTTTGCAACACGCACCCCTAAAAGAGCTGCGTCTTTTTCAAGATGCCTTCTCATGCAGCGCTCGCGCTCGCTGACGGCGAAACGCCTTCACTCCGAGCCAATTGCCTACGGTGACTCTGAGGACTCGCCGGGCATCCTTTCCGAGGCTGCCCTTCCTGGAAGCGGATGGCGGGATTAGTTTTTCTTTACGTTACAAGAAAAGCTACCCTGCCTCTGCATGCGTCATTCACCGGCGAAGGAGAAAAGAGTGTTCTTAGTCCCACCGTTGGTCGGTCTGACCTCTTTTCTCTCACATTTCTCAGTTCCCTGTTCGGCGACTGGAAATATTGCAGCAAGTGAGTCTGTTACACGCTTGCCTGCCAGCAAACGCCGAAGAATACATGTTGACGCCGCTTTCAAAAGCCTGTATCCCCCTGTGGCTCAGTGGTGGAATTATACGTTTTCCACACGGGGGACCGGGGTTCGTATCCCGGTCTAGCGGCATATATATTTATGCCGCCAATGCTTTGCTCTGTCAGTCCCCTGAAGGCGACTGCAGAGATGCATTTTGCAGCCAGCGAGCGCGTAGTACCCGCTTGCCTGCAACCGAACACCGTTTCTACGGTTCCCGTGCGTCACTGGCGAAAGGAGAATGGAGTGTTTTCAGCCCCGCTGAAACTGGGCGATATCCACTCTTCTCACATTCTGGCATTTTGCAGGCGTCTGAAAATGCAAATCACTCTGTCTGTTCCCCGAGAGGCAACTGCAGACGTGTTTTTTGCTGCCCACGAGCACGTGGTACATGCCTGCAAGCAAACGCCAGTGTGGATAATACTCGCGCTGACTATATCTATGTATCTTCACTGTGGTCCAGTGGTAGATTCTTAGACTTGCGCGCGGGGGATCCGAGGTTCGAACCCCAGGCCTGCCGGCAGAAAATATTTATGCCGCCGAATGCAAATCACTCTGTTTGTTCCCCGAGAGGCAACTGCAGACGTGTTTTTTGCTGCCCACGAGCACGTGGTACATGCCTGCAAGCAAACGCCAGTGTGGATAATACTCGCGCTGACTTTGTCTATGTATCTTCACTGTGGTCCAGTGGTAGATTCTTAGACTTTCGCGCGGGGGATCCAAGGTTCGAATCCCAGGCCTGCCGACAGAATATTATGCCGCCGAATGCAATCACTCTGTTTGTTTCCCGAGAGGCAACTGCAGACGTGTTTTTTGCAGCCCACGAGCACGTGGTACACGGGCCGATGATGCTATATGTGTAGAGAAGATGCCCACTGCTAGTGCCCATCCCTACACACTAGCACAGCCCTTCACACAGGGCCCGCGCTCATATATTCGACTCGGGTCGATCACGCACACAACATAGTGAACGTGCGTGCCCACTGCCTAGTGCCCACAAACACTATGTTCTGCATGCCTTGTGGTTTCTGTAAAGACGAAACCTGTGTGCATTCACTCTGCTCAGACAGACAGTGCACTCATTGCAGTAACTGTGCCCGCTCTCCCGCGCCCACACTTACTCACGGTATTTTCTGGTGTCCCGGCCATGGCCGATGGTGCTATAAGTGTAGTGTCGATGCCCACTCCTCAGTGCCCATCTCTACACACAAGCACAGCCCTACACTTAGGGCTCGCGCACATAAAATCGACTCAGGTCGATTGCGCTTCCAACATAGTGAAAGTGCCCGCACAAACACTATGTCTCACAGACCACAGGCTCTCTGTAAAAACGAGACCTGTGCGCGCTCGCTCTGCTCAGTCAGACAGCGCGCCCAAAGCAGTGAATGTGCCCGCTTCCCGCCCACATTTACTCGCAGACATGAGTCCCGCGGGACCCGCTCAGCCCTCCCTCACTCAGTCAAGCGCTGTAGTAAGGTTGAGGACGAGCGCTCTGCCCGCTGTAATAAGCGCGCCCCCCGCCTCGAATGCCACAGGCATAACGCCTACGTTATTGCGCCCCGAAGCGCCTCTGTCGCACGGCGAACAGAGCGCGCTTCGCATCCAGCCCTTAGCCAACCATGCAGAAGCATGGGCAGCGCTTCCAGGGGTTTCGGACTGGGTGCTAGGCATTATAAAGAGAGGCTTCTCGCTACAGTTTTGTCGACGCCCTCCCCGCTTCACAGTGTGCGTCCAACTACGGTGGTTTCAGAAGTAGCACACCTACTTCGCGCCGAAATATCAAAACTGATAAGCAAAGGGGCGATAGAGCGTGTGCCCCAAGCTCAAAGCGAAGGGGGGCTATACAGCAGATACTTTCTAGTCCCCAAAAAAGACGATGGTATCAGACCCATACTGGATCTAAGACGGCTGAACAAAGCATTAGTGAAACGCAGTTTCAAAATGCTCACGACCAGGAAAATCCTCGCGCATGTTCGCCGAGGAGACTGGTTTATGTCAATAGATCTGAAGGACGCGTATTTTCAAATACAGATAGCGTCACATCACAGGCGATACTTGAGATTCGCCTTCGAGGGTCAGACATACCAGTATACAGTCCTGCCGTTCGGTTTGTCCCTGGCACCTCGTACATTTACGAAATGCATGGACGCAGCGCTCGCTCCTCTCAGACTCAGAGGCATGCGAGTGCTGAACTATTTGGATGACTGGTTGATCCTAGCCCAATCACGATCTCAGCTCGTGGAGCACAGAACCATTTTACTCGATCACCTCGAGAATCTTGGTATCACGGTCAATTGGGCGAAGAGTTCACTGAACCCCAGTCAAACGATTTCGTTTCTGGGTATCGCTCTGGACTCGCAGTCTATGACAGCGCGGCTGTTGCCACAGCGCGTGCTGCACATTCAGCGCGCGGCGAAGTCTTTCCGCCGCGGCGCTTTCACCCCGCTCAGGAAGTTTCAAAGGATGCTGGGTCTTATGGCCTCAGCATCGTCAGTTCTCCGGCTGGGCTTGCTCCGCATGCGCCCGCTGCAGTTCTGGTTGAAAGTGCGGGTGTCCGGTCGATTATGCCTCAAGGTCGATCAGAACTGTGTTACAGCCCTGGTGCCTTGGATGGCGGACGACTGGTACCGATCAGGTGTAAGCCTGGGGACTTCCTCGGGAGTGAGGATGGTGTCGACAGACGCATCCACCTCGGGATGGGGAGCGCTGCTCGAGGGCAGACCGTTCTTCGGCCTGTGGTCGGAACGAGAAAAGCTCCAACACAAAAACTTAGAAATGCTGACAGTGCACAACGCGCTGACGCGTTTTTGTCCCCACATCAAGGACCAACACGTCATAGTCCGTTCGGACATCATGGCTGTGGTGTCCTACATAAATCGCCAGGGCGGTCTGAAATCCACATCCCTGTACAGGTTGGCGAAACGCCTCCTAATATGGGCTCAGCACAACTTACGCTCGCTGAGAGCAGTGCATGTACCTGGGCTTCAGAATGTGGGCCCAGACAGACTGTCCAGGAACAACGTTCCCCCGGGCGAGTGGTCTCTACACCCACAAACAGTCCGGCTGTTGTGGGAGAGATTCGGCAGAGCGGAGGTGGACCTATTCGCGTCCCACGAAAACGCCTACTGCCCTGCGTTCTTTTCAAAGAGCGACAGCGCGCTGTCCCGAAGGTGGCCGCGCTGCCCGCTATACGTTTTTCCCCCCGTCTCCCTCCTGCCACAGGTGTTGGAACGGGTCAGGGAAACAAAATGCCCAGTGCTGCTTGTAGCACCGTTCTGGAAGAACCAAGCATGGTTCCCAGTCCTGATGCAGTTAGCAGACATCGCTCCATGGCCAGTGCCGTTGAGGAGAGATCTCCTCTCGCAGGCCGGGGGCTCGATTTGGCACCCACACCCGGAGCTGTGGTCCCTTCATGTGTGGGCGCTCAACGGATATCCGTTGGTCTCGCAGAGGGAGTCATGAATACCATCACTCAGGCTAGAGCACCGTCGACTCGGCGGCTTTATGCTTCGAAGTGGTCGGTTTTCTCCGGCTGGTGTACAGCTCGGAGCCTATCACCCCTCGAATGTGAGGTAACGGAGGTTCTCTCCTTCCTACAAGAGCTGTTGGATAAGGGCAGATCCCCTTCCACGCTCAAAGTATATGTGGCGGCTATTTCAGCGTTCTCCGGTTCAACGCTGGGTCAGTCACTGGGAAGGAACGATTTAGTCATCCGCTTCCTCAGGGGAGCTAGGAGACTGAATCCACCCAGACCTCCTTCAGTCCCTATGTGGGACCTTTCTACGGTCTTGGCGGCCATGAAAGGTGCCCCTTTCGAGCCTATCCAGTCTATTAGCCTCAAACATTTGTCTTTCAAAACAGTGTTTTTGATGGCTCTCGCTTCAGTGAAGCGCATAGGCGATCTGCACGCGCTCTCCGTGAGCCCGGCATGCTTGGAGTTTGGTCCTAATGACTCTAAAGTCATACTCAAACCTAAGCACGGCTATGTGCCGAAATCCCTCAACACGCCTTTTCGGGCTCAGGTTATTTCCCTGTCTGCCCTGCCGGCATCGAGTGAGGAGGGGGACTCGAGTTTTCTTTGCCCTGTTAGGGCTTTAAGAGCTTATATGTCCCGCTCTGCTGTCTTCAGACAGACAGAGCAGCTCTTTGTCTCGTTCAGCGGACGTTCCAAAGGAATGGCTGTTTCGAAACAAAGTCTATCCAGATGGATAGTTGACGCTATAGCGCTGGCTTATACTGTCAAGGGCATTCAATGCCCGTTGGGAGTTAGAGCGCACTCTACGAGAGGCGTTGCCTCCTCGTGGGCTTGGTCTAGCGGGATTTCCCTACAGGATATATGTACGGCGGCAGGCTGGGCCTCTCCGTCTACATTTATCAGGTTTTATAACCTAGAGGTTCCCGCCTTACAGGCTAAGCTTTTGTCGGTGTAGTCGATTCAGCTGTCTAGCTAGACCTCTGAAATCGCAGGCGCAATGCGCTACCGACTATCTTGGGCAGAACTGTGTAAGACCCACATTTCCCACATTAGTTCAGGCTCCCTACCCTGTCTATGTGATGTAATATTCGCGTCTGTGGACATGTCTATATAAGGACGGAGGGAATCCCCTCTTGTCTTTAGACTCTCCCTGTGAGGTGGCGTTAAGCCTGCGGACGCTACAGTATAGGGAATTAAGGCTCCCCTCCCTTATTCCCTGACTCTGTGTGAGTCTATCTGGTGATTATGCACTGTATGCCTGAAATAGCTTCCGGTGATCGGTGTTTTTATCCCAGCACGCACGGCGTTTTACAAGGGGTTCCCGTAGCGTTTTAGTAAAAACGCAGTATGAGAGAACTGTCGTAAGAGAACGTACTCGGTTACTAACGTAACCTCGGTTCTCTCTAGAAGAGGGAACGAGTACTGCGTTCTCTGCCGTGCGTATGGTTCACTCTGGTTCGCTTCGGCGATCAAAATCAAGTGAATCAGCCTTCTCGAGCTCCTTTTATAGAGGTAAGCCACGCCCGTCTCGGCGGGAAGTGGCGAGGAGTCGCGAAGCGCCCTCATTGGCCTGACGTCACCCCAGGCCTCGCTCGATAGGCTTATGCAGTTGCCGCAGAGCAGCCAATGAGCGAGCAAGCCGTCTCGCCATAGCTGACTGCTGCTGCAACGCGTTTTACATATATGAAAATTAAAGGATAATTTTTTGCTTCAGTGTTTCGTGAAAAGAGACTTTTCCCGTAGCGTTTTAGTAAAAACGCAGTACTCGTTCCCTCTTCTAGAGAGAACCGAGGTTACGTTAGTAACCGAGTACGTTTCACGTGGAGTATTTGGAGATTTTTTTCTCCTTAATTTCCGCGGGGTGTGAATTGTGCTAAAAAAAACAAAAACAAAAACGTTGCCTTATCTTCTCTAAATGTTCTAAGCTTTCCGCCCATTCATCTGACATTAACCACAATTTCAGCAAATGAAAAAACCTATCCATTGATGAAATGTTTTCTGTGTTGACACAAAACTTGTGCGATGTCCTAAACTGCTGAGATAATCACACAATGCCTGCCATAGTAGGCTACACGTCCACTAATGATGTGTCCGATATGCAAACGAATGACTCCTTTGTAGCATCTGTCCAACACTGAGCTCACGAGACGTCTGAATTGGTGTATAACAAATCGGTAACACTTAACAATAATGTTCCATTTATTAAACTCTAGTTAACTACATTAGTTAACAAACTGCACTTCTACAGTCACTTGTCTTTTGCAGAGAGAGATGTGAGGAGAGGAGAGGAGAGGAGAGGAGAAGTGTGGAAGAGCAAAGGAGAGGAACAGGAGAGGAAGATCAGAGGAGAGGAAGAGGAGAGGAGAGGAAGAGCAGAGGAGAGGAACAGGAGAGGAAGAGCAGAGGAGAGGAAGAGCAGAGGAGAGGAAGAGGAGAGGAAGAGCAGAGGAGAGGAAGAGGAGAGGAGAGGAAGAGCAGAGGAGAGGAACAGGAGAGGAAGAGCAGAGGAGAGGAACAGGAGAGGAAGATCAGAGGAGAGGAAGAGCAGAGGAGAGGAAGAGGAGAGGAGAGGAAGAGCAGAGGAGAGGAAGAGCAGAGGAGAGGAACAGGAGAGGAAGAGCAGAGGAGAGGAAGAGGAGAGGAAGAGCAGAGGAGAGGAAGAGGAGAGGAAGAGCAGAGGAGAGGAGGAGGAGAGGAGAGGAAGAGCAGAGGAGAGGAGGAGGAGAGGAGAGCAGAGGAAGATCAGAGGAGAGGAAGAGGAGAGGAGAGGTGAGGAAGAGCAGAGGAGAGGAACAGGAGAGGAATATCAGAGGAGAGGAAGAGCAGAGGAGAGGAACAGGAGAGGAGAGGAGAACAGAGGAAGAGCAGAGGAGAGGAAGAGCAGAGGAGAGGAACAGGAGAGGAGAGGAGAACAGAGGAAGAGCAGAGGAAGATCAGATGAGAGGAAGAGCAGAGGAGAGGAACAGGAGAGGAAGATCAGAGGAGAAGAAGAGCAGAGGAGAGGAACAGGAGAGGAGAGGAGAACAGAGGAAGATCAGAGGAGAGGAGAGGAAGAGCAGAGGAGAGGAACAGGAGAGGAGAACAGAGGAAGAGCACCGGAGAGGAAGAGCAGAAGAGAGGAACAGGAGAGGAAGAGCAGAGGAGAGGAAGAGCAGAGGAAAGGAAGAGGAGAGGAGAGGAGGAGAAGAGGAGAGGAACAGGAGAGGAGAGGAATAGGAACAGGAGAGGAAGATCAGAGGAGAGGAAGAGCAGAGCAAAGGAGAGGAGAGGAAAAGGAGAGGAAGAGGAGAGGAAGAGGAGAGGAAGAGGAGAGGAAGAGCAGAGGAGAGGAAAAGGAGAGGAAGAGGAGAGGAGAAGAAGAGCAGAGGAGAGGAAGAGCAGAGGAGAGGAAGAGCAGAGGAAAGGGAGAGGAGAGGAGAGGAATATCAGAGGAGAGGAAGAGCAGAGGAGAGGAAAAGGAGAGGAAGAGGAGAGGAAGAGCAGAGGAGAGGAGAGGAAAAGGAGAGGAAGAGGAGAGGAGAAGAAGAGCAGAGGAGAGGAAGAGCAGAGGAGAGGAACAGGAGAGGAAGAGGAGAGGAAGAGCAGAGGAGAGGAGAGGAGAGGAGAGAAGAGGAGAGGAGAGGAGAGGAACAGGAGAGGAAGAGCAGAGGTGAGGAACAGCAGAGGAAGAGCAGAGGAGAGGAAGAGCAGTGGAGAGGAAGAGCAGATGAGAGGAGAGGAAGAGCAGAGGAGAGGAACAGCAGAGGAAGAGCAGAGGAGAGGAAGAGCAGAGGAGAGGATATCCTGCAAGATACAGCGTCAGGGTATTATCTGGATGGAGAAATATTAGTCAGAAAGTGACCCATGGTAAAGATTTTGTAGGAGACCCAATTGTTCAGATTGTTGTTCCAAAAAATCTCTGTGATCTTGTTTTGACGACCGCTCATGATACTTCGGGACATTTGGGTGTTAAAAAAACGTATCAATTAATTTTGAAAAGTTTCTTTTGGCCCAAGCTTAAACGAGACGTGTCTGCATACATTAAAACCTGTCCTACTTGTCAGTAGACTGGAAAACCCAATCAGGTCTTGAGACCAGCACCACTTTTTCCTATTCCTGTGGTAAGCTAACCATTTGAACATTTAATTGTGGATTGTGTGGGCCCATTACTCAAGTCTAAGGCAGGTAGTAAATATTTGCTTACGATAATGTGCCAAACAACCAGGTTTCCAGCTGCCTATTCGTTACGCTCAATTACTACAAAGACCGTTTTAAAAGCCTTAACGCAATTCATTGCTCTGTGTGGAATTCCTAAGGTCATACAAACGGACCAAGGATAAAATTTTACTTCGAAAATATTTGCTCAAATATTAAAGCAGTTGCATGTTAAACATCAGAAAGCTAGTGCCTACCATGCTCAAAGTCAGGGGGCGCTAGAACACTTCCACCAGACACTGAAGTCGTTGCTAAGATCTTATTGCACGCACATGAAGGGTGATTGGGAAGACGGTTTGCCCTGGCTTCTTATGTCCGCTAGGGAAGCGTCACAGGAAAGCAAAGGGTTTAGTCCAAATGAGCTTGTGTTTGGACATTCGTTACGTAGTCCAATGTCACTTTTGTCAGAGGATTTGAAGGATGTCAATCCACCGAAGAATTTGTTAAATTATGTAAGTGATTTTTGTAGGAGATTGTATGAATCCTGTGCACAGGCAAAAGCGAATTTGGGGCATTCACAAGATAGAATCAAGCTGTTATTTGACCGTCGGGCAGAGGTTCGAATATTTAAGTCTGGTGACCAGGTACTTTCTTTAGTACCAGTTGTATGTTCTCCTTTTCAAGCAAAATTTGTAGGCCCTTATACTGTGCTGTGTCAGATTTCAGACTTGAATTATTTGATTGAAACTCCTGATAGGAGAAAGAAGGCTCGTGTTTGCCATGTGAATTTATTGAAACCCTATTATGTACGTGATGCTGTTAAAGATGCTACCCAAGAGGATGTTATTTCTACTTTGAGTTCGGAGACTCCAGAAGGATTCCAAGTGAAACCTGTGCTTGTGGTTGGTGCAAGGGTGGAAACATCTTTAAGAGCCGTTCAGGCAGTGCCTGTTTCCGATGATGAAGGTCTAGATCCGGGGTGAATCCGTTACACAAGGCTGTTTGGAAAACACAGAAGCACTTAAAAATTTGGGCGTGATGTTGAAGCATCTCCCTGATGTTCAATCCTCTGATGTGATTGCTTTAATAAATGAGTATGTCTCTCTTTTCCCAGATACTCCCACACAGACAAATTTAATCGAACATGATATTGATGTGGGCGACGCAAAACCCGTTCTTCAACACTATTACCGTGTTCCGTTGGAGAAAAAGCGACATCTAGAGGCTGAGGTTGAGTATTTGTTAAGAAATGGGTTAGCGGAGCCTTCTTATTCCAGCTGGGCGTCTCCGTGTATTCTGGTTAGAAAAGCTAACGGGTCTTTTAGATTTTGTACAGACTACAGGAAGGTAAATGCACTAACTAAACCTGATTCCTTCCCTTTGCCACGAATTGAAGATTGCATTGACGAGGTTGGGTCTGCCACTTATGTTAGCAAATTTGATCTGCTAAAGGGTTATTGGCAGGTGCCTTTAACAGCTAGAGCCCAAGAGATCTCTGCATTTGTTACTCCGTCAGGCCGGTTCTTATATTATGTGTTTTGGCCTGAGAAACGCTCCAGCTACGTTTCAACGATTAATGAATCGAGTTATTTCTGGCCTGGAAGGTTGTGCAGTTTATCTAGATGATGTAGTCATCTATAGTGACACTTGGTCAGAACATCTTAGTCGGATTAGAGCTTTGTTTGATCGTCTGGTTGCGGCTAACCTTACTGTTAATTTGAGCAAGTGTGAATTTGCTAAGGCCACTGTAATCTATCTTGGCAAGGTCGTAGGTCAGGGTCATGTATGTCCTGTTCGAGCTAAAGTCGCCGCAATTGATCAGTTTTCTACTCCTACAACTAAAAAAGAGTTGATGAGGTTTCTTGGGATGGTTGGGTTTTATAGGGGGTTCTGTCAGAATTTTTCTACGGTGGCAGCTCCTCTTACCAACCTGCTTCGAGAGATAAGATCAAATTTGAGTGGACTTCTGAGAGAGCATTTGAGGATGTTAAGTCTCTTCTCACTGTGTCTCCAATTTTGGTAGCACCTAGACTGGATAAACCCTTTAAATTGCAAGTTGACGCTAGTAATGTGGGAGCTGGAGCTGTGTTACTGCAGGCCTCAGAGGATGGTGTCGATCGTGTGGTGGGGTACTTCTCTAGAAAGTTTAATGCTTATCAACTTAACTATTCAGTTATTGAAAAAGAAGCATTAGCTCTGATTTGGGCATTAATCCATTTTGAAGTTCAGGTGTAGGACCATTGGTGATTTTTACAGATCACAACCTTCTAACATTCCTTCATTTAATTGCAGAATCCAAACCAGCGACTTATGAGATGGTGTATCTTCCTACAAGGGTATCATCTTGATATAAGACACATCAAGGGTACCGAAAACGTGATTGCGGATGCACTATCAAGAGTATAATGTGTTGCTACGATGTTGTGTCTTCTGTTTTTCTGTTTCTTTCTCCTACCTGTCTTTTCTCCTAGGTGCCGAGGTTGATGAGTATTAGGGGGAGATGAGTGAATTATGGAAGATGTTGTGACATCAGAGTTATTTGGGAGTTATATAGTCTAGTGAAGATTTGTTTTGTTTTTTTGTTTATTTTTTGGTACGTGTACATCCCAGTTTAGTTAGAGGGGGGTGGGGCTTGTTTTTTGTTTTGGGTGGTAATCCTGAGTGGGGGTACACTTCAGTGTCCTTCGGCAGTCCTGATTATGGGATTGTTGAGGATGCTGAGTTTAGTGTTTAAAGCCGCCCCGAGCTCGGCAAGCCACTGAAGACTAGATAGGCTTTAGGTAGTTTGTGATGTTAGTTAGGAGGTTGGGATGTACCCTATTTGAATTATGTTTGTGTATGTGTATATATATATATATATATATATATATATATATATATATATATATGTATATGTATACGTGTGTGTGTGTGTGTGTGTGTATATATATATATATATATATATATATATATATATATATATATATATATATATATATATATATATATATATATATATATGTAGCAACAATGACATCCGGCCAGCTGCTTTTCAAATTAAGTGGATCATGAGGGTGTCGAACACATCTTCTTTGTCCTTAGGAAGAAAGCTCTGGTTATTATTATTCCCTACGGGGTAACTCACCAGTGCCAGGGTGACTGGAATCCCCCCCAGTTCAGCGTGAACTCCCTGTGACTTTATAGACTTGTGACATTCCAACGCACACGCACAAACACACTCTGGACTTTGAAACAGAAACCCACTACAGAAAAGGACTTTTTACCCATAAAGTCACTCTTAAATGTACTAAATATATCCCTTTTTGTGTTAAGAGGTGTGTGTAAACCATAGGAAAGCATATATTTCCTACTGTAACATTAATAGAACTGCAAATGCCTATACTAATGCATAATAATGTATCTTTGCATTGCTACAACGTCTATATTCTATTTTTGATATCTCTGAAATCCTCTCCAGCTAATGGAGTTGAATTCCGATAGCAGAATGCAGTGATGCGCATTGTTTTATACATTTCATATGTCTGGAGCAAATCCTCTCAAGTTAAATTCCCTCATGACTCATTCCAGTGGGCGTCGTCCACCGGACAAAGGAACCTTTTCCTTTCGAAATACTCTAAGATGATTCGTCCCCCACGGAAAAGGGGACGTGGGACACTGCTCATGGGACACTGATAAAAGTCCAAACTTTCAGTTTCTTCTCTCTCTCACCCCGCTCTCTCACCCTTCCTCCTCTTCTCCACGCGCAGCGCTTCTCCTCCCAACGGAACCAGCTGGACCAGGCCTTGCCTTGGCTTCTCCTCTGGGACGCATACCCTCGCGTCATGTAGAAGCTGCCGTTCTTTGCAACTAAGTTATATATATTTGCCTCTCCCTTCCCGGGAGATGAATCTTATTTTCTGGTAACGTTACATTCAGTGAGCCTTTTAAGCTTCCCGCGACACCGGAAGACGCAGCACAAAAAGGACACCGTCCGTGCTTCCTGCCTCTCAGCATCACTCGAACAGAAAACAAACTTGCAAGTATATCTCTCTAAAAGCTGATTCCAGGTGCCTCTTGAAAATTAGGTTTCTGTCTGTAATAATTACCAGCTTTTCTTTCTCTCTCTCTCTCTCTCCTTATTTTCTCTCTTTCATTTTATTCACTCTGATCACGTTATCTCTTATGTTCTTGTATGTTTAAATGTTTGTTCGTTTTATTGTTTGCATTTTTACGTACGTTTATATTTGTAGCTCATATAATCTCTCTAGTTTACATCTATTAAAATCCATTTATACTTTAACTGTCTCTGTGTTTGAAACCCCACCTTTTAAAGTCAATGAAAAAAAAAAGATCTAAGCTACACGCTCGATAGTATAGACTACTTTGAGTAGTTTTAATTCATAAACTCAGAAAGTTTTATGTTCGTGGCCAGAAGATAAACTTTCTTGGAGTTTGTAAACGGGATACCCCTTCTTAACTGTGATAATCTTACATTTATTTGCTGGACGAATGACTGATGACCAAACCAGTTACAGAACAAGGTAATCTCGAAAATTGATAAAGTAAATATATATATGTGATTTATTAATTATGACCATGAGTTATGATTAGTAATATTTCCAAAATTCCCTATATTCTTGAGCTAATTCGCATTGACCCAGAGTCAGATGTATTTACGTTACATATATATATATATATATATATATTTTTGTGTGTGTGTGGTATAGGGGTTTACCTTTTAAGGGGGGTGTGTGTGACGTGCCTCTGGGCCCGTATTATAATGAGTGTTGGGGGAGTGTTGAGCTAATTATGATGTGAAACACCTGCAGAGAATGATAAAAGGTGAGGGATCACTCACCTTTTTGGTTACCCCTTTGTCGTCTGTTATTTTTGGGTTGCTGCTTTATTTATTCTTCGTTTGCTTTATGTATTAGTTTAAGTTTGGGTAGTTTGCAGGCCTGTATTTTGGAGTGTATATCTTGTGTTAATTATGTAGCTTATTCTTTATTTATGTTGATTTTCTGAACAGAATGTTTTCCGTAGTGGTGTTTATTTTGTTATGTTTGATTAAATAAATATTTTTTAATTCGTTTTCGTTCTCGTTGCCTCCCTCATTTGTCGCGGCTCAGAGCCGGCCGTGACAAGAGGAAGAGGAGAGGAAGAGCAGAGGAGAGGAAGAGCAGAGGAGAAGAAGAGCAGAGGAGAGGAAGAGGAGAGGAGAGGAGAGGAGAGGAGAGGATGAGCAGAAGAGAGGAACAGAAGAGGAAGAGCAGAGGAGAGGAACAGGAGAGGAAGAGCAGAGGAGAGGAACAGGAGAGGAAGAGGAGAGGAGAGGAAGAGCAGCGCAGAGGAGAGGATGAGCAGAGGAGAGGAACATGAGAGGAAGAGCAGAGGAGAGGAACAGCAGAGGAAGAGCAGAGGAGAGGAAGAGCAGCGCAGAGCAGAGGAGAGGAGAGGAACATGAGAGGAAGAGCAGAGGAGAGGAACAGCAGAGGAAGAGCAGAGGAGAGGAACAGGAGAGGAGAGGAACAGGAGAGGAAGAGCAGAGGAGAGGAACAGCAGAGGAAGAGCAGAGGAGAGGAACAGGAGAGGAGAAGCAGAGGAGAGAAGAGGAAGAGCAGAGGAAGAGCAGAGGAGAGGAAGAGCAGAGGAAGAGCAGAGGAGAGGAGGAGGAGAGGAGAACAGAGGAAGAGCAGAGGAGCGGAAGAGCAGAGGAGAGGAACAGGAGAGGAAGAGGAGGAGAGGAACAGGAGAGGAAGAGCAGAGGAGAGGAACAGCAGAGGAAGAGCAGAGGAGAGGAACAGCAGAGGAGAGGAACAGCAGAGGAAGAGCAGAGGAGAGGAAGAGCAGAGGAGAGGAAGAGCAGTGGAGAGGAAGAGCAGAGGAGAGGAAGAGCAGTGGAGAGGAAGAGCAGGGGAGAGGAAGAGCAGTGGAAGAGCAGAGGAGAGGAAGAGCAGAGGAGAGGAAGAGCAGTGGAGAGGAAGAGCAGAAGAGAGGAAGAGCAGAGGAGAGGAAGAGCAGAGGAGAGGAAGAGCAGTGGAGAGGAAGAGCAGAGGAGAGGAACAGCAGAGGAAGAGCAGAGCAGAGGAGAGGAAGAGCAGAGGAGAGGAAGAGCAGAGGAGAGGAAGAGCAGAGGAAGAGCAGAGCAGAGGAGAGGAAGAGCAGAGGAGAAGGCAAGGCAAGTTTATTTATATAGCACATTTCATACACAATGGCAATTCAAAGTTATTTACATAGAAGAAATAAAAATAATAAAAATAAATAAGAATAATTAAAACAGTTTAGAAAAATAAAATACAGTACAGTACAGTACAAACAGTCAGACGAACAGCGGCACCAAAGAGTATAGAAGCCCAAGAGGCGAAACTCAATAGAACGCTCCATAGCAACAGTTGCCACCATGACGTGACGGCGCGGCCGCCATTATGGACTGAAAACTGAAGGAAAACGCCGAAAAATAATGGGAGTCAATGGCACAGAAAAACTTAACAAAACAAAAACTTAACATAACTTAATTTTTTCTGGCCGTCATATCTAAATATGAAAACAATTTAAAATACATTAATGAGGATGACCGACGTTAACCCTCTGAGGTCGACAAACGCACGGGCGCGTTTTGCTGACTTTTCTCCACATTGTAGCACTATAAACTTAAATTACTCCATCATTTATGGTCATACAGAAAAAAGAAATATAAAAAAAAGAATATGTGATATTTCTACTTTTGTATGTGTCCACTTACAATCAAATCAAAACATTGTGCTTTTGTAAAATAAAGAAAATAAACAGGGTGTGTGTTCTGCCTCTCCATCGCGGTGAACTTTTTTTCTTGAGCATGTCTATAAACTGAAACAAAACTCAGCGAATACTTGTCACACATTTATGAGCCATATACCTTTATAAACATTTAAGTGTGTACTTTTAAATGATCGGATTCAAACTGAAAACAAATATTCTCTGTTTAAGTAATTTGTATAAAACCAACCAGATGTCCAGCCGCGATCGCGCTCATTAGGCCTACCTCAAAAACAAAACACCAAAACACTTTACAAGTCTCTGCTTTTAGACGCTGTGAGCTTACATTGGATTTACATCAGAAGAAGAAGAACGCGATTTGAAGACAAGAAAGATAAGGTAAGAAATTCTTACATATTAGTTTGCTATTGTTGCATAAATTTCACATTGCAGTTGAACTGTTGCTAGATATATGGTGAATAGTATAATATTTAGACCCGTGTTTACTGTTACTGTGTTTGTGGATATCTGCTCAAACGTAGATATGTATATGGTAACCATAATGTTTTATATTTGAGCGCGATCGCACTTGAATGTATCATATTTTGCAGCGCGATCGCGTTTGAATGTATCATATTTTGCAGCGCGATCGCGTTTGAAAAGCAAACGGCTTCATGTTTTTACTATTATCTCATTTCATATCATCATAACGAATGGAAACATTTGAAGTAACATGATAATCAATATATTTTTCTCTAGCTTAGTTGTTACTGAAATCTTTTGGAAGATTTATACTGCTACAGGTTATTGTTATTTTATCCAGCACTGCACATAGCTTATGCCTACAAGGCACAACAAACCTGGTGTTCATTTTATTATATATTGTTGGAAACATTTGTGTGTGTATGTGTGTGTGTGTGTGTGTGTATTCTGTGAATTTTAAAAAGCAATTTTAACCAGAAAAATCTAAAATTTATTCCCAAAATCGTGCAGGCCTTTCTGTTGATATCAGTATGTTCACTTTTTTTTTTCAGGGCCCAGATGCCACTGAGGACTTCAGTGAACATGAACATGGTAAAGTGAAGATCAAACACCTTGGAAATGAAAGGTATGTACAATGTTTTTAGGAATGGCACAAAGGTCTCTGTCTTTGGATCATTGTTTTCAATAAATGCTTTTTTGGCATTTGTTGTGTGTATCTTTGGACTATGTTGTGTTGTAAATAAATCCAAACAATTTAAAAGCCCTTTTTTTTTTAAAATCTCCTCATTTACAGTATTGTGCAAGGTTGCCCAGAATGACAGGGCCTGATAGCTCCTAATAGGGCCGTTAGGGGAGGGTTTTTGTCTTTCTCAGGTGTGAAAACAATACATATTAATGACCTCCGCATAAAACTTTTTCACACAAAACATGTCGTAAAATTTTTAAATCAATATATTGTCTTATCTGAATGAGCAGTCAGGGCAGTCATTTTGACATAGTTTTAGAGCAAATATTCTAGGCTACGTGATACAATTTTCAAAAGTCTTGTGAAGAAATAATCAGTATGGGTTCCATGGCCTTATTTCAGTGAGAATTTTTTTTTGTATTTTCACAAACCACGCATAAATGTCATTATCTCAAAACTACAAACTTTTACATACATGCTGTTGATATATTATCGTAGCAGAGTTTGTGCTGAATACAGTGTAATTAGACTTTAGCCATGAAAATGTCACAAGTAACAGAAATAACCAGAAATGTCAGAGCATGTCAGAACACCTCCAGGGCCCAGAAAACAGCTCAGACCTCAGAGGGTTAAATGACGTTAAATGACAGAAAATATACGTCTATGTGTTGGTTATGCATGGCCTAATTACCCTTAGGAAAATAGTAGATGTACTATAAGACTACTATAGAAATACTATAGCAGCTCTAGGATATTATAGAGGTATTACAGAACATAACATACTTCTGTGATGTTCTGTAATACCTCTATAATATTTTAAAGCTGCTATAGTATTTATATAGTAGTCTTATCGTACTTCTGTAGTATGTCCCAAATTACTATAGTATTCCTATAAGATTGCTATAATATTTTGTCCCAAAATACTATAAGATTCCTATAGTACTTTTTAGTAAGAGTATGTCCCCCACCGAATCGGCTTCATTAGCCTACCACTTACGGTTTGCAAAGATACAATTATAAAATTATTGCAAAACTTTAATCTATCAATATTTATGTTCTATTATGCATTTTCCATGTTATATGAATAACAGAAATTCATGAAATAATATAGGCTATAGGCAGACACACAGTAATTAGATATAAGTAATAAGATATTTATTCAAATGTTGATTTTGAAATTAGTGAACATCACCATATATATGATTTGGAAAAATAAATAAATAAAATTATAAATGAACATTTCTAAAGACAGTTAATATTTTACATAGAATATCACAAAAATATGAACAACTTGTTTTTTCAACATCTTCAGTGAAAGTGCACACAGTGAACGTTTCAATGGCAAGAACAAAAACAATCTGTGAATGTCCTATTACAGGCGGAAAGGTACAAAAAAGATGTGCAATCTAGCAAGTGCACACATGAACTATAAACACCTACTAAAATGGATTTTGCCATTGACTGGCGCTAACGATTGCAGCAGCTTTCAGTCCATAATGGCGGACGCGCCTCCGCAGCGCCATCTACAGACTGTTACCCATAACACAACAGAGTTTCGCCTCTTGGGCTTCTATACTCTTTGGCGGCACAGTGCTCATTCAGTAAATGCATAGCTAAACAGATGTGTTTTCAGTCTGGATTTGAATGTGACTACTGTAGGAGCACATCTGATCTCTTCTGGAAGCTGGTTCCAGCATAATAGCTAAAAGCAGATTCGCCATGCTTTGAGTGAACCCTTGGTATTTCTAGCTGATATGATCCTAGTGATCTGAGTGATCTGTTGGGTTTATATTCAGTGAGCATATCTGCAATGTATTGAGGTCCTAGGCCATTGAATGATTTATATACCAGTAATAATACTTTAAAATCAATCCTAAATGTAACTGGGAGCCAGTGTAAAGACCTGAGGACTGGTGTGATGTGTTCATATGTTCTGGTTCTGCTCAGAATCCTGGCGGCAGCGTTCTGTATGAGCTGCAACTGTCTTATGGTCTTTTTGGGAAGGCCGGTGAGGAGTCCATTACAATAATCCACCCTGCTGGTGATGAAAGCATGCACAAGTTTCTCTAAGACTTGACTGGAAACAAAGCATCTAATTCTTGCAATATTTTTCAGATGATAGTATGCTGATTTAGTTATTGCTTTGACATGACTACTGAAACTAAGGTCTGACTCCAGAATCACACCGAGATTCCTGACTTGATTTTTAGTTGTTAGACCTCTACACTGTTAGACTTTTCTGTAATTTCTACAGTTATTTACTTTAAATTCCCCAGTATTATACTGCTATTTCTCTTTACAGTAAATAACTGTGATTCCCATTGCATATTGGGAATTTTCTGTGATGTCTAACACCACATACAGAGACTTACTGTATTTTTTAAATGTGCAGTATACTCCTGTATTTGACGTAACAGTCTCTCTGGCTGGCACCATTCCATCGTGCTTTTTATTTCCTAATTTTTGCCTTACACCGCGTGTCTACAACGCTATAATAGCCAGAGGCTGTCTATATTGGACACATTGAAGCGACCGGACCATTAATACATAATGCAAACCTGTTTGTCCCTTGTCAGAAATAGCGCGAGCGCTTGGACTCGGAGTACCGTACGTCAGAAATATAACAGCGCATCAATACACTGTCGTGTGGCGCCGGAGCATCCAGTGTAATATCACTGGGTTCTGACTGTCATTTGTTGGACCGCGCCGCTCGTGTCTGGCCTGGGGAAGAGACGGAATTCACTTCACCGAGAGAGAGATCAGCAAGCAAGGTAAAAAAAAAAAAAAAAAAAAAAAAAAAAATCATTCTGTGTGTGTTGACAGGCTCAGTTTAACCTATGTTATAACGTTAGCCTTACGTAACAAACTGAATTATTAATCCAGGAATGAATGTAGGCTAATTGTTAAATAACAATTTAACAGTGATAATAATGTAGCTATCATTAGCCTAAAGTTTAGCTAAAACTTCAGCCGGTAGGGTTGGGAAATAGCCAATTGCCAAATAAATCTGAATTTTTGGGCTAAATGGCGATGTATGGTATAATCTGAGTATTTAATTATTATTTTTCTATTTGAAAAATTTTTTTTTTTTTTAAATATTTAATATCCTTATCAATATTGTCCTACAAACAATGTTCATATTGAAGGTTATAAAAACAAACATAGTGTAACCTTGCTATCTGCAGTCTATCAAAAAAAAGGGGTCAAATAAATCACATTACATTATAACATTGCAACATTACAATCTAAAAACAAAATAATGCGTTTTAAAGAAGTAGTTAAATTTACTAAAATTAAAATAAAAATAAAAAATAAAAACAAAGCCAATTTCATAAAAATACACATGTAGGTTTGAAATTCTCTAGCACATTTATGTTCACCAACAACAAATATTCAACAACTAATATTTTAGCTAAATATATTTATAATTTAGTGCTAATGTATATTTTAGTCAGAATAATTGCGCTCCGTCTGTTCGGCGCGCATGCACGCGGCGGCGCTCGTTCACGGAAGTTTAGCTTGCAGAAAGCTCGCCCACTCATGACAGCAAACTGGAAATATTGACTTTCTAACATTTACAGATGGAGAATATGTCCGTGAAATGGAAGTTATGCACTGAGGAAATTATTGGATGCCACTTCAGCTTATGGCTAAATATTATTAGAGGTATATTTGTTTCCACCAATCGCTGCACAAGTGAAGTTTACGTATGATGACGAAAGCACGTAGTGCGAGCCCTCCCGGAACCCATAGAGAATGCATTGCAGTGACTGCAGTTCGAAAAAAAAAAAAAATGTAAGTCTATGGGATATGGAAGTAAAATAATGTCAAATGTTTTTGAAATAAAAAAGCCTGTTGAATTGCACTACTTGAAAAAAAGAGGCATTGCATTAACAATGCTTGCATTTAATGCATTGTATTTTTAGGGCTTGCATTTTTATGGGCTGAAATTCAACATGGTTGAATATTTAAGCTGTGAATATTTCAATTAAAAACATTTCAAACACATTTTCATTATTAAAAATTCAATAATCCATATTCACCTTTCATATTTCACTTCCAAAATATTCAAACGGTTTAAAAATACAACCTATAATATTCAACAGGTAATTTTCGGTCCATTTTATTTCGCTTTGCAAATTCGCTTCCACAAATTCAGTGGTTCAAATTCGACAGTAAATTCAACATTGACATCCAGGAACTGCAGGAAAAGCAGTAGATTACGAGCATACTCTCCATCTGCTGTTAGTCAACCTCACCAGCAGGGGGTGCAAAAGCGCGTGTTGTTGATGAAGACCAGCAACAGTTAGAGCAAGTAATTCGTTCATAAAATGAAAATGATTATCTGTGTCAGTATATATGCGGAAAAGATGATAAACACACAAAAGCTGTGTTTATGTTTCATTCAATAACTTCATTGTTACTTTCCCTGTGTAGCCTACATGTTATCAGCTTTCTCTATGATCGGTTTCCCTCAATAGCCTATCTCATACTCAAGGATTCCCCTTCCGTTGGGACAAAATGCTTAATGTAGCGACAATGGACTAATACAGTGATATAAAAGACCAAACTCGCAACTTATTTGGGAAGTAGGCTGTAGGCTACTATATAGGCTACAGGCAAGCAGATGGACTCAGAATATGAACTTAACGCACACAGTTTAATGCTGAGCGTTTCGTGATATACTGGCATAAAATCAACACTTGTTCAATTAATACTAACACTTTCTCTTCTATTCTCTCTCTCTCTCTCTCTCTATATATATATATATAGTATGCCTACGTGTATTGCATTAGCTTAAACTAGGAAGAGCCTTAGCACTTGCATATTCTTGTTAGTTTAACTGGAAATCGCTTTGGATAAAAGCATCTGCTAAATGACAATGTAAAATTGGCTTGACATTGGACATTCGCACATTTAGGGACCGTCTCTACGGTGGCCCAGTAGTGCACAACACAACGAAATTTAAAAAGCAAACATAAGTTCACAACACAACGAAATTAAGCCACAACACAACGAAATGAATCCACAACACAATGGAAACAAGCCACAACACAACGGAAAATCTACAACACAACGAAATAAAGCCACAACACAACGGAAATAAGCCACAACACAACGGAAAATCTACAACACAACGAAATAAAGCCACAACACAACGGAAATAAGCCACAACACAACGGAAAATCTACAACACAACGAAATAAAGCCACAACACAACGGAAATGCTCCCGACCACTAGAGGGCTCTCGGAGCCCGGTAAAGTTAGTTTTCCTAGCCATTGTTCTATAGAGTCAGCAGTCTTAATATATCAATACCACTATTAGTTTTAACAGTGTATATCGACATAAAATATTACTTCAAAATAACCTACATGAATTATAGCTGTGTATTTATACTCGAGAATGCTTGGACGCGCTACCACAGCGCATGATCCATAAGGGAACGTCTGGCATTTCCACCAAGTGGTTAAAACGTATAATTTATTATAATATAATTTGATAAATAAAAATAAAAACCATTTGGTGAAATAGGGAGGTATTGGCACAATTCCACCTGTAATAAGTCAGTCTGGTCACTATAGGAACCACAAGCTTTGTGACATGAAAAAAAACAAAAAAACCTTGATTTAGGCCTAATGTTTGTATAAAAAACAAGTCTTGTACTGTGCATACAGGGAGCTATTGGCACAATTTCACCTGTTGTAAGTCAGTCTGGTTAATAGGAACTACAACCTTTGAAACATGATAAAAGAAAAAAAAACTTTTACAGAAATTTCCTAAAAAAAAAAATATTGTTTACTGTAAATACATGAAGGGTGTTGGAAAAAAGTCACCTGTATTAAGTCAGTCTACTATCAAATACAATCAAGCTTTGGATTTTGAACATGTCTGTTTTTGAATGTTAAAAGTAATTTTAATTAATACAAATTATACGTTTTAACAACTTCAGGAATTGGCAGATGTTCCCTCAGAGATCATGCATTCTAGAGTATAAATATGCAGCTATAATGCACGTAGGTGATGTAAGGAATAAATTGACGACAGGCCGTTGAATTATTAGAAAAATAATGCATTATTGTGCATTATTTTTCTAATAATTCTACAGCCTGAAGTCAATTATTCTGCTTATACTACAGTTACCAAACCTCGAAACATTGTTCAGATTATGTATTTCAAGACGTTTGTAAAGTTTTTGTCATTAAAACGCTCTTGTATGTAGGACTAATTTCTTACGCATCTAATCCAATGCCTCCATTGCTAATTCCAAAATATAATTTTAGAGTTAGTAACGGAGGTTTGAGCCACTGATAGCAGACTAATGCTGGGGACACACGACTACCTGACACATTCTCTGACTGTTTTCATCGCAGTATATTTTAAACACCGACTTTGAACACAGACTGAACGCGCTGAACACGCGTTTGGGCATGATCAGTCATCAAATTACATTCATAACCGGCCTTAAAGTGTGTCCTCGGCTCGGCTTTATGCAGTTATTAGAGAGAGATGTTGCAATAATGAGACAGAAAAGCATGTGCGTCAATATTATTATTTATTTATTAATTCAATTCGTTTTAATTAATTCGTTCATTCTTTTTTTTTTCTATTATTGACAGATGACAGTAGACTAGCCAAATAAATAAAATAAAAAGCCTTTTAACAAGTAAGGCCTATCAATAATTATTTATTTGTTATATTATCTGCAATAAAAATCCGTGCTGCAGGACTATCCATTTATTTAGCCTATATTCAGTTTAATTTTCTATTGATTATAGATAGGAATATACTTTATTTATTAAAATTAAACTGCATGTTTCCATTGATTGTGAAGCTAGACATTGAAAATGATCAAGCGCATGGGGCTAAATGTTTTTTCTTGTTATGAATTGTATCCTATTTTCCGTTATTACAGTTAACTACGCGAAGTGATATGGAACTGTAATGCGGTCAAGACCTGCCTGGAACTACTTTAGCTGTGCGTTTCCCTGAAAATAATGCACGCCTTAGAACGTTCGTAAACCAATCAGATTCAAGCATTCAACGGCCCTGTAGTATAATTTGAATTAATAAATGTTGATATACAATGGTTAGCTACATACTGTTAAAACTAATCGTGGTGTTGATATATTTTTATAGACTGCTGACTCTCTAATGAACAATGGCAAGGAAAACTAACTTTATCGCGCTCCGAGAGCCCTCTAGTGGTCGGGAGCATTTCCGTTGTGTTGCGGCTTTATTTTGTTGTGTTGTAGATTTTCCGTTGTGTTGTGGCTTATTTCCGTTGTGTTGTGGCTTTATTTCGTTGTGTTGTGGCTCATTTCTGTTGTGTTGTCGCTTAATTTTGTTGTGTTGTGAACTTATGTTTGCTTTTTAAATTGCGTTGTGTTGTGCACTACTGGGCCACCGTACGTCTCTAAAGTTGCATAAAACATTGGCATACACGTTTCTAACTGAAATAGCAAACTTAAATTTATTTGAATAAATATCAAAAATCCAAAGGGTGCGCATTATGCCTGACACTAAATGAACACTTTACAGTTGGTTTTATGACTGTAAGTCATTCTATTCAAATGCTATCGAAGTTAGAAACGTGTATACCAAAGTCGTATACACTTTAGAGACGATCCCTAAATGTGCGAATGTCCAACGTCAAGCCAACTTTGAGCCAGTATATCACTGGCAAACGCTCAGCATTAAACTTTAAACTGCGCGTTATTCTGAGTCCATCTGCTGGCCTGCGAGTTTGGTCTTTTATATCACTGTAATTAGTCCATTAAGCTACGTTAAGCGTTTTATATGTCCAGCAGGGGAATCCTGAAGTATTGAGGGAAACCCTAATAGCCTGCATGCAGCACATCGCTGCAGTATAAAGTTAAGGCAACTAAACAACCAAGAGAAATATATGTCAACCTCAAATGTAACATTGGATCTGTATATCCGCATAGGGGAATAACATTATAATCTCGTTCACGGTAGAGAAAGATGCATGTAGGCTACAAAGTAACCGAGAAGACACTGAATTTAACATAAAACCGCCGTCATAATAATCACAAATACACTTACATTGCTGTAAATGAGTTTTATGAATGAATGGCTTGCTCTAACTGTTGCTGGTCTTTGTTTACAACACGCGCTTTTGCACCCCCTGCTGGTGAGGTTGACTAACAGCAGATGGAGAGTATGCTCGGCAATCTACTGCTTTTCCTGGATGTCATTGTTGAATTTATTGTCAAATTTGAACCACTGAATTTGTGGAAGCGAATTTGCAAAGCGAAATAAAATGGACCGAAAATTGCCTGTTGAATATTATAGGTTGTATTTTTAAACAGTTTGAATAGTTTGGAAGTGAAATATGAAAGGTGAACATGTATTATTGAATTTTTAATAATGAAAATGTGTTTGAAATGTTTTTAATTGAAATATTCACAGCTTAAATATTCAACCATGTTGAATTTCAGCCCATAAAAATGCAAGCCCTAAAAATACAATGCATTAAAATGCAAGCATGGTTAATGCAATGCCTCTTTTTTTCAAGTAGTGCAATTCAACAGGCTTTTTTATTTCAAAAACATTTGACATTATTTTACTTCCATAATGGGAACACTCTGGGCGATTTTAGTGAAATCGCCCCCCAAAAAGAGGCGGTACTCCACAGAACATGACTTGGCGCTGATTGGACTATATCCAGAGGCAGAACAACAGTGAGTGACTGCTAGCGTAACTCTGTGGTTGAATGAAGAAACTAATGAAGAAACCGCCGCTGGCGGTAACGAACTTTTCCACGGTAAACTGCGCTGACGTTTCATTTTACAGACTTTGTTAGATTATTGAATTGTCGAGTTTAAATATGCCAACGAGCAACGCTTAGTTTACATTAACAATAAATTAACTAATGTGAAATTCTGTTTTGGTTGTAGATAATGTTGGACTACTGATGAGAACCTTTATAGTTTTAGCATTAGTTTGCAAACTATAACATATTATATTTTTTTTTATTTTTTTTTTATGGAATTTAATATTTACTTCCATTTTTGTATGTGTTTAAAAGGCAACTGCAACAAAGCGCCAATTCGCGCCAGTGACTTCTTGCAAGATTAGGTAGGCCATTTGTGATATACAGTATTTTGAGATAAGTTTGCTGAAATGAGAATGTGAAAAGTGCTTTGGAGTCACTGGTGCAGACTAGGTAATATCTTATAAAATCTCTATAAAATTGGCTAACTTTATTTCAAATAAGTGACCTTTGCATCATGTCTAACTTTATATTTATTACACAGCAAATGAACCAATCAGAAGATGGACCATTTTCTTTGTTCAGTCTCACCAGATTAAATGTATCCAGGTAAGTACTGCAGTAAAACTTTCACTAATTCATTCATACAAAATCTAGCATTCTAAACTACTTAGGTTTATATTTTTGCATTATTCTGATATTTTATTAGGCAGAAGATTCTCTACCAATGCAGTCCCACCTGAACAGGAAGGTCCTAATATCAGCGTACAGGTGGGTTAACTACTGTAGGAAGGAGAACGGTAATCACTCAGTGATTTCGTGCATGTGTCTTACTGTGTATTTGTCTCAAACAGGGACCCCTTCACTGCAGATGAGCTGAAATGGGCTACAATCGATTTCAGACCTTCTCTCTATGGATCTCAGCATTTTTAGACAGAATTTAGGATTTGTTAGTATTAAAATTTAATCTTGCATAATTTAATTTAGTTCTTTTGTATGCTATTTATTGACAAAAACTGTTTACAAATATATATTCTTAAATTTTTGTGAAAATAATAATAAAAATGTAAAAAAAAGGAGGTTTAAAATAATTTGACACTAATATTCTCTCTCTCTCTCTCTCTCTCTCTCTCGTGCGCATGCGTGAGCGTTTGCTGGGTGAGTGTGGGGAGCGTGTGGTGAGTTTGAGCGTTGTTTGAGTGTGAATGTTTTTTTGTGGCTGCCGTGCCTAAAACTAGTATTTCACCTTAAATTATTTTTCTTATCTTTTCTTTTTTTCTTTTTTTCTTTTTTTCTGTGTTAGTTACTAAGAATAGTTTTTTTGGAGTGTTAATCTGGGCCGTGTGCTACCTGCACTTGAGGAAGCATGGCGGTCCCGGATTCGCGAGTTTTGTACACACTCACGCGGCGTCATGCAGTGAAGGTGGCGGCTGCCGTGAGTGTGGAGGATTGTTGTTTAGCAATAGGTGAAGTTGTAGGCCATGAGTGCATTTTGTCAGCCTCAAAAATGAACAATGCCAATGTTATATTTTTAAATAATATAGACAAAGCAAATGATCTAGTTGAGCGTGGGATCATTATTGATGGTTTGTTTACACCTGTTCTCCCTTTATCAATGTCATCTAAAAAAGTGACATTATCTAATGTTCCTCCGTTTATTAGTGACCAGCTTTTAACGCAGTCTCTTTCCCGTTATGGCAAATTGGTGTCTCCAATAAAGAAAATACCGATTGGCACTGGATCTCCATTGTTAAAACATATCGTTTCATTTCGGCGTTTCGCCTACATGATTGTGAAAGACGACGCTGAATTAGACCTTACGTTTAAATTCCGAATCGACGACTTTGACTATGTTGTGTTTGCAACAACAGGGAAAATGAAATGTTTTGGATGCAGTAAAGTGGGACATTTGATTCGTGATTGCCCTGATAAAAGAGAAACATTAGTAACAGAGCAAAATATAAATGAGGTAACTGTCCCACCGCCACCCGCGACAAATCAACCCATTGAAACTGAAAGTACGGAGCCAGACGCGATCGAAGCAGATCGAGCTGAACCCGAGGCGATCACAACAGAGCTGCAAGGGATAAGTCAGGTTAATTCTGAAACTACTATAACGAAAGGGTCGTTGAACAAAACAGTAGAAAATGCGGAGTCCACTGGATCTTTTGATGACGGACTCAACTTGACAAATCGAATAGTCACTTGTTCGGAGAGTAATGACATCAAGGTGTCTGAGATCCCACAGTGTGAGGGAGAAAGACAGCCTTCGATTGAGCAAATACGCGAGAATGATGGCATTGACATAGAAGCAGAACATACACTGTTTAAGGTACCGTTAAAACGAAGGCAAAGTGATAATACTTGTGACTTGAGACCTGTAAAGAGAACAGATGTAGGTGAATGTGAAGACCAGGCAGACACAGAGAGTGGCAGTGAATCAGACTGTAGTCTCTCTCTTTCACAGACTGAATGCGGGAGTCGCAATTATGAAGTGGAAGATATAAAATTGTTTCTTAAAGCAACGAAAAATAGAAGAGGGGTACGAGTGAACGAATACTTTCCTGACCTTAAACAGTTTATTGAAAAGACAAGGTGTCTGATGGCTGAAGGTTTTTTTACCAACAAAGAAATTTACAGGTTAAAGAAGCTAGTGAGAAAACTCAATACTGAAATAAACAATGATGGGGTTGGAAAAAGCTAATTTAATGATAATCAGTGGTTTGTTTTTGCTGTTTTGTTATTTATTCTCTATGGGTGAAGTAAGTTAGCGTTGCTTCAGTCAATGTAAATGGAGCAAGAGATGTGAAAAAAAGAGTAATGTTATATGGAATGTCTAAACAGAAAAAAATAGACATTATTTTTCTTCAAGAAACTCACAGTGATTCCAAGAATGCTGCAGATTGGGAAAGAGAATGGGATGGCATCTCTATTTTAAGTCACAATACTGCTAGCAGTGGAGGAGTTGCTGTTTTATTTTCTAAGAACTTCAAACCAATTTCGTATGAGGTTGAAGAGATTATAAAAGGTAGACTTTTAAAGGTTAGAGCTTTTTTGAAAATTATGTTTTTGTTTTTATTTGTGTTTATGTCCCAACCTCAGGAGTTGAAAGAATGCTGTTTTTGAATACTCTTAATTTAACCTTGCAAAATTGTGACAGTGAAGAGTTTTTGTTTCTGGGAGGAGATTTTAATTGTACTGAACAAACTATTGATAGGAATCACATAGAGCCCCATGAGCCATCTCGAAAGAGACTTATTCAAGTAATTAAAACAAATGAGTTGTGCGATATATGGAGACATGTTAATGGTAATCTAAGACAATATACCTGGTCTCATACCCGTGACAATGTTTTTTCTTTTGCTAGGTTGGATAGATTTTATGGGTTTAAACATCAATGTGGTATTTTTAGCGAATGTTTTATTGTCCCTGTTTGTTTTTCTGATCATAGCATGGTGTGTTGTTCTTTTATTTTGAACTCAATTAGACCGAAGAGTGCTTATTGGCATTTTAACAGTTCTTTGCTAAATGATAAAAATTAAGGAAAATTTCAAATATTTTTGGGAAACATTTAGAGCTACAAAGAATACATTCCAGTCATTGAGGCAGTGGTGGGATTTTGGTAAAGTTCAAATGAAACAATTTTGTCAACAGCATACTTGAAATATTACTGTACAGTTATCTAAATCCATGAAGAACTTGGAGACATCAATAGTCAAATTACAGGAGTTAGCTGAATCAACTGGGGGGGGAGGATGTTTTGGAAGCTCTTACAATGAAAAAAACTCAACTTGGTGATCTTTTAGCGGTTAAGGTGCAAGGAGCTCTGGTTCGGTCCCGTTTTCAGAATATTGACCAAATGGATGCTCCAACAAAATTTTTCTTTAATTTGGAAAAAAAGAACGGACAGAAAAGATTAATTCACGCGCTGCGCTCTGAATCAGGCATGTTATTATCTGACCCTATTGATATTAGAAAGAGAGCAGTTTGTTTTTATGAAAAGCTGTACAGCTGTGAAAGTGCTGCAGAGCCTGACACTGACAATGTCTTTTTTGAAACCTTGGCACAGGTGTCTGAGGATGCCAATACGAAACTCCGTAAGGCCATGAGCCTAGAGGAGTTGAACAAGGCCCTTCAGGGCATGGAGTCCGGGAAGGCTCCTGGCATCGATGGTCTTCCAGTAGACTTTTATAAGTCGTTCTGGACAGTGTTGGGGGAGGATTTGCTTGCGGTGCTCAATGAAAGCTTGGCTGAAGGGCGGCTGCCGTTGAGCTGCCGTAGAGCAGTTCTAACACTCCTCCCGAAAAAAGGAGACCTGACGGAGATTAAGAACTGGCGCCCTGTGTCGCTGCTTTGCACAGATTACAAACTGCTCTCAAAAAGTTTGGCAAATAGAATGGCAGAGGTAATGGAGCAAGTTGTTCATCCGGACCAGAGCTACTGCATACCTGGTAGAGTCATCTTTGATAATATTTCTTTAGTGCGGGATATTCTAGAGGTCTCCAAGTTGTTTAATTTAGATTGTGCGTTGCTTTCTCTGGATCAAGAGAAAGCATTTGATCGAGTTGAACATAATTACCTATGGAAAACCTTAGCAGCTTTTGGTTTCTGCCAAGATTATGTGGAAATGGTAAAGATGCTGTATACTGATGTTGAGAGTGTGCTGAAAGTGAACGGTGGCTTATGCACTCCTTTCAAGGTTGGTAGAGGTGTCAGGCAAGGATGTTCGCTATCAGGAATGCTTTACTCATTAGCCATAGAACCATTATTGCAGCAGATAAGAGCAAATTTGACTGGTTTAAATATACCTGGTTTTAACTGTAACATTCATTTATCCGCTTATGCTGATGATGTGATTGTAATAGTCAACAGTCAGAAAGATATAGAGATATTAAAGAGATTACTTGAAGATTTTAGAGTTTTATCTTCTGCTAAAATAAACTGGAACAAAAGTGAAGCTTTAATATGTGGAAATTGGACTGGAGAGGAACTAAACATTCCTGATGGTTTATTTTGGAGTAAAGGTGGTTTAAAATACTTAGGGTTTTTTTTAGGAGATGAGGACACTGTACAGAAAAACTGGGAAGGGATTGTTGAAAAAATTAAAGGTCGATTAGCCAAATGGAAATGGCTGGCCCCAAACATGTCCTATAAAGGGCATACTTTAATTATCAATAACTTAATTGCATCTTCTCTCTGGCATAAGTTGGCATGTATAGATCCACCTGTGAAAATGTTAAATGAAATTCAAGCCTTACTGGTGGATTTTTTCTGGGATAAATTACATTGGATTACAAAGAGCGTCTTATTTTTGCCTAAAGAAGAAGGTGGACAGGGTCTGATGAATTTGCAAAGCAGAACAGCAGCTTTTCGTCTACAATTTATACAAAGACTTCTTTCGGGGTCAAGTGACTTTGGTTGGAGAGTGACTGCATGTGCTATTTTACAGAGTCTGGGAGGCCTACAGATGGACAAGTAACACATTTTAAATGACAAAGTGGATACACCATGGCGTTCTTTCTTAAACTTGGATGATAATGTTAAGCCTGAATGGAGAGTTTTGTATAAGCCACCGTTGAAAAAGAGAGTAGGAGATATACAATGGAGAGTGCTCCATGGAGCAATAGCTGTTAATGCTTTTATTTCTGTTTTAAATCCTGAGGTGAGCTCTGAATGTCCTTTTTGTTTTAAAAGAGAGACTGTTTTTCATGCTTTCCTGGAGTGCTCTAGATTAAATCCATTATTTGATGTTTTAAGAAATCTTTTTGATGCTTTAAATGAAACTTTCTCTAAGGAAATATTTGTTTTGGGTGCAAAATATGTGCAGAAAAGACGAATTGATTGTCAATTAGTAAATTTTTATCTTGGGTCAAGCTAAATTAGCTATCTATTCAAGTAGAAAAAATAAGATTGAGCAAAGGACTGGACATAATGTTACTGTGTTGTTTTCAAATCTCATAAAGTCTAGAGTGTTGATTGATTTTAATTTTTATAAATCTATGGATGATCTTATTTCTTTTGAACTAAAATGGTGTAGCAAAGGAGCATTGTGTTCTATGATTGAAGATGAATTATTTTTTACACATTTTCTGTAATTTTTATCCTTTGTGATAATGTATATCTTGTGAATGGTTTTATGTAGATTTGTAATAAAGAGCATTTAAATTCAATTCTCTCTCTCTCTCTCTCTCTCTCTCTCTCTCTCTCTCTCTCTCTCTCTCTCTCTCTCTCTCTCTCTCTCTCTCTCTCTCTCTCTCTCTCTCTCTCTCTCTCTCTCTCTCTCTCTCTCTCTCTCTCTCTCTCTCTCTCTCTCTCTCTCTCTCTCTCACATATAGTGTTGGAACCAGGATCTCCTCTGAAGGACTGAGTACATTTGTGTTTGTGGACATTCTGATGTTATCAGTCAAGTTCTGAACAGGAACCAATCTTTGGAGAAGTTAATTTATTCACAAAGGTGGACAAAAACATTTTGTTGGCCTTTTAGAGATTATTTTGATGACTTTTACTCCTATGTTGTAGAAAAGATGGAGGAGTAGACAGTCAGACATTGATAATAATAAGAAATGTTTCTTGAGCATCAAAGAGACTTCTTTCAAAAACATTATGACACTTAAATACTTATTTTGGCCACCAGTGTACATGAATCCAACAAATTTTTGTAAATAAGTTAAATTATTTTGAAGGTAGGGTTATGTGTCATGTATTGTAAAAAGAACTGTGTTTTGTCCTGTGTTGGACATTTCCTTTTTGACTGCTTAAAAATGTATTTATATTCTGCAGTTTTATGAATGTAATGGTTGATATTTCATTATAATTTAAGCTAAACAACCAATGAGTCTACATTCATTTTGTCAAATGCTAACGTTTTGTTTATGGTTTTATGTATGTTTTTAACAATGTGTGCAGTGAATGACAGCACATAATGTGTTAATTTAACACGTTTACACATCTTTGTGCTAACCTTTCTGACAAATTTACTTTGTTAAAATCATTAACACAATGAATGAGTTAAAATTAACACAAAAAACGTTATCCCTAAACTTACCCATTCATGTGTAAAAATTTCACACATCATTCCCAGCATTGGCAGACTGTTTATTTTGTGATATATATGAAATGTTTTAAATTTAAAAAAAAAAGGTGTTTTGTGATAACTTTGTCTAATTGGTTTGTATGTCAGTAGTACTTATGTAGGATAAAAATAAAATTAATCATGTATCAAAATTATGACATCTAATTTGTTTAGTACAAATAAAAAATAAAAAATTACAGTAGTGTACTGATTAGCTTTGTTTTTACAGTAATGCACTATATTACACAATTACAGTACCATACTGTAAAACTCAAATACAGTTTGGTACTGTAAATCTTAATTACAGTAACTTACTGGCAACACTGTTACTGTAAAAACCCCTTGAAAAGTCTAACAGTGTAGCGTCAAGGTATGCGTTCACCTTGAAAACTTCATCTTTGTTTCCAAACGCAATGACTTCAGTTTTGTCTATGTTTAACTGAAGAAAGTTTTGGCACATCCAACTGTTGACTTCGTCAATGCATTGGCACAGGGAGTCAATGGGGCTGTAGTCGTTAGGCGATAGGGCTAAGTAGATCTATGTGTCTTCTGCATAGCTGTGGTAAGCAATTTGGTTCTTTCTCATTATTTGGCTCATTGGGAGCATATACAGGTTGAACAGGAGTGGCGCAAAAATTGAGCCTTGAGGGACTCCGCATGTCATGGATGTCAAGTCAAGTCAAGTATATTTGTATAGCGCTTTTCACAATACCAGATTGTATCAAAGCAGCTTCACAGTATTAAATTAAAATAATACAACAAGGTTTGTTTCTAGTGGAATTTATTGATTGATAAATTAAAATTAAATATCCCCAACTGAGCAAGCCAAAGGCAACAGTGGCAAGGAACCGAAAAAATCCATCAAGTGACCTAATGGTGACCTGAAACTCCATCAGGTGACCTAATGGAGAAAAAAAAAAACCTTGGGAGAACCCAGGCTCAGTCGGGGGCCAGTTCTCCTCTGGCGTTTTGAACTAGAGACCGGATTTAACTGTAAGATTAAAAATATTATATGAATGCCTGGCTGAAGAGATGCGTTTTAATCTAGTTTTAAACTGGGAGAGTGAGTCTGAGAAACGAACAGTATCAGGAAGGCTATTCCAGAGTTTTTGAGCTAAATGTGAAAATGCTCTCCCTCCTTTGGTGGATCTGGATATCCTAGGTATGACCAAACACCTCGAATTAAGTGATCTTAAAGAGCGCGATGGATTATAGGGCGATAGAAGATCCGTTAAATAGACTGGAGCTAAGCCGTTTAGGGCTTTATAAGTCAGTAGCAATACCTTGTAGTTAATACGGAACTTTATAGGTAACCAATTGGCGCTTTTCCACTGCATGGTACGGCTCGGTACGGTTCGACTCGGCGTGGAACGGTTCGGCTCACTTCGCTTTTCCACTGCGTGGTACGACTCGACTCGGTACGGCACGGTTCGGTTCGCTTTAGCTCGGTTGCTTTTCCACTGCAGTTAGTACCGCTTCAAAGTGGGTGGGACTGATCGTTATAGTTGCCGTCTCTACTGCCATGATATCATCATATTAAATGCGAATTTTTCATTCCGTGTTTCCCCATCCACTCCTCGGCAACCAACGAGAGGAACGTCTGCACCTCGTCCACTGACCACGATTCAGCCATTTCTTTTTTTGAAGTTTATACTCTTTTTTTTTTTCTTTTTTTTTATTTTTTTAAACCAAATACTTTTAAAACAGGCGCTACAGCGCTGGCTGTTGTCTACTGGCTATTTAAATCTAGCGGGTTTAGTGTCTCGTGTCGTAAATACAATGACGCTGTGATGATTCTGTCTGACCAATCAGTGATCTGCAGTGTTTTCACGTCACATTTTAGTATCGGTACGGTAGGCTTGGAACCTCAACAGAGGTGGTACCATTTAAGCGAGCCGTACCGTACCATACCATGCAGTGGAAATGCGCCAAAAGTGAGCCGTACCGAACCGAGCCGTACCGTACCATGCAGTGGAAAAGCGCCAAAGCGTGCCGTACCGAACCGAGCCGTACCGTACCATGCAGTGGAAAAGCGCCAAATGTAGTGATGTTAAAATCGGTGTTATATGATCATATTTTCTTGATCTAGTAAGAACTCTAGCGGCTGCATTTTGGACTAACTGTAGCTTGTTTATTGAGGATGCAGGACAACCGGCTAATAAAGCATTACAGTAATCTAGTCTCGAGGTCATGAATGCATGAACTAACTTTTCTGCATCAGAAACTGAAAGCATATTACGTAGCTTAGCAATGTTTCTAAGGTGGAAAAAGGCTGTTTTTGTAACATATGAAATATGATTTTCAAAAGACAGGTTGCAATCTAATATAACACCCAGGGCCCGGTTCCCCAAAACGTTCTTATCGCTAAGTAGTTCTTAACCTATTCCTTAACCTCTCTCTTAACGTTATGGCACGATTCCCGACACGTTCGTACGCTAAGTATATCTTCTGTAAGTCACACTTTCGTAAGGTTGGTCTGGACCACTCTTAGCTTTACCTTATCACTGTTGCAGGTCTATATGAATATAATTCTGAAGTTTTAATACACCCAGACAGTGTTCAATTAGGCTAACTCAAGTGTTTTCATGCAAAGAATAAAATTGTCATTACACCGATTGTTGTTAGATTTTTAATTACATTATTATGCAATATTATTAATTTAATTAAAAAGTGCTTTTAAAGGCCAGTGAAAGCATAGGCTACTGTCAGTTAAGTCCTATTCGGACGCTAATATTGTTTCTCATGGGCTCGTATTGTATTTTAAACATTTACAGGGGTAAGTCGGTGATTTTAGTGCCGTCCGAATCCATAATATCAGTGTTTTTCTCACCCAACCCGCGTAAAAATCCCTGTCCAAATTAGTACCTACTGTTTTTTGACAAACAGGTCGTGTGGTGATTGAATTGCCGTCTGAATCCACATCTCTGAGTTTACAAGAAGAGATTCAAAATTCACGGTTTAAATCCTTTTTGATCACTGCCGAGCACCGTACGTAAGATGTACACTTTTATTTCTGAAATGCTGGAAAGTATTTCCAAGAACAATATTTCATCGCAGCTCCACCTCAGCGAGCAAAAATGGGAAAGAGAAGAAAGTACGTAAAATTTTTGAAAAGGTTATTGTGGCAGCAATATATGTTACAATTTTAAAATATGTAGGCTAGGCTATTATATGCTATTATAGTTTGGATTATTTTTTATAATATCCAATAGTCCTAATAAATGTAATTTCAACTATTTCTGAAGTGCTTCTTTAATAAAGAACACCGCTTTCTCACATAAACAGCCCCTGCACGAGAGAATAATTGATTCTCGAGCCATCGATATCAGCAGATTCAGCACCATCGCCACGGACAGCACCCGGTAACGTCGCACGTAAGAAGGTATATCTTAAGCAGATTTCTAAGGTATAGTTCGGGGAACACACTTAGGAACATAAACAACTTTGGTAAGATATATCTTTTGAGTCTTCTTAGCGCGCTAAGAGTGAGCGTTATCGGGGAACCGGGCCCAGGTCTTTTACTGTAGAGGATAAAGTAACAGGGCATCCTACTATGTTAAAATTGTATTGTGAGAGGTTTTGTGGGCGGTTTTTTGAACCGATAAGTAGTACCTCTGTCTTGTCTGGATTTAATAAAAGAAAATTACGCGTCATCCAATCTTTTATATCTTTAACACACTCTGTCAGTTTGGATAATTTAGCGTTTTCATCCGGCCGTGATGAAATATATATTTGAGTGTCATCAGCATAACAATGGAAACTAATTCCATGTTTCCTTATAATATTTCCAAGTGCCAGCATATATATTGAGAATAATAGAGGGCCTAACACAGATCCCTGCGGCACTCCATAGTTTACTGAAGTTATGATCGATTTTTCTCCATTTAAATAGACAAAATGATAGCGGTCAGATAAGTATGATCTAAACCAGCTTAATGCTTGTCCTTGAACACCAGTATAATTTTGTAGTCGATCTAAGAGTATTATGTGATCTATAGTATCGAACGCAGCACTAAGATCAAGTTAAACTAATATTGAGATACAGCCTTGGTCAGAAGCTAAAAGTAAATCATTTGTGATTTTAACGAGCGCAGTTTCAGTGCTATGATGCGGCCTAAAACCAGACAAACTTTTCATAGATGTCATTTTCTTGCAAGAAAAAGCCCAGTTGAGCGGACACAACTTTTTCTAATATTTTAGACATAAATGGAAGATTTGAAATGGGTCTATAATTTGCTAGGTTATTATGATCTAATTGTGGTTTCTTAATGAGTGGTTTTATAACTGCCAATTTAAATGTTCTTGGAACATGACCTAAAGATAAAGACGAGTTAATAATGTTGAGGAGAGGCTCTTCCACTATAGGTAACACTTCTTTCAGTAGTTTAGTTGGTATAGGATCTAATAAACATGTTGTTGTTTTAGATGAAGTGATACGTTTATTTAACTCTTTTTGTTCTATAGTTGTAAAGCACTGTAATTGTTCTTGCGGGGTGATAATTGAGGCTGAATTATAAGGTGCGATTGAAGATTGAACATTTACAATTGTGGTTCTGATGCTTTATATTTTCTCAGTGAAGAAGTTCATGAAATCATTACTACTAAACTGTAACGGGATATTTTGTTCAGGTGACGCTTGTTTATTTGTTAGTCTAGCCACGGTGTTAAATAAAAACCTTGGATTGTTTTGGTTATTTTCTATTAGTTTGCGGAGGTGCTCAGCCCTGGCCGCTTTTAGGGCCTTTTTATAACGTGACATACTGTTTTTCCACGCGATTCTAAAGACCTCTAAATTAGTTTGTTTCCATTTACGCTCTAAATTACGGGTTTCTCTCTTTAGAACATGCGTAGTATTGTTGTACCATGGTGCTTTAATTTTCTCTCTGACCTTTTTTAATTGAACGGGTGGCAACAATATCCAATGTTCTGGAGAGAATGGTGCTCATAGTGCTAGTTAGTTCTTCTAGTTCATCTGTTTGTTTGGGTTCAGGCAGCAGCTGAGACAGATTAGATAAGCAATTTGAGAAATTATCTATGGTGGATGGGAGGATTGTTCTGCCTGGTCAATAACGTGGCGCAGCATGACATATTACAGCAGTACGTAATATGCAAGTTACCATGTAATGGTCAGTAACATCATCACTTTGCGGTATAATATCTATATCGGTTGGATCGGTTCCATGTGATATAATTAAATCGAGTGTATGATTTAGACGATGAGTGGGACCAGTGATGTTTTGCTTGACCCCAAAGGAGTTTAATAAATCTGTAAACGCAGCCCCTAACACATCATTTGAATTATCTACGTGTATGTTAAAATCTCCAACAATTAATGCTTTATCGACGTTGACCAATAGATCTGAGAGAAAATCTGCAAACTTTTTTAGGAAATCAGCGTAAGGCCCTGGCGGTCTATATACGGTAGCCAAAGCTAGAGATAATAGGGATTTTTTTCTTACATCTGAGAGCGTAACATTTAGTACAAGTACTTCAAACGAAATAAACTTATAACCCGTTTTCTGAGTAACATTGAGAATATCTCTATAGATTGTTGCAACACCGCCGCCACGACCAATCAGACGGGGTTCATGCTTATAGGAGTATCCAGATGGAGTAGACTCATTAAGACCGAAATAATCATTTGGTTTAAGCCAGGTTTCAGTAAGGCAAAGTACATCGATGCTATTATCTGTGACTATTTCATTTACAATAACTGCCTTAGGTGTGAGTGATCTAATGTTTAGAAGACCTAGCTTTAGAAATTGTTTTTGTTCACTAATAGCGAGATTTTCTGTTTTAATAACAATTAGATTTTTCCTAGATCCTGCAGTAGATTTATTATTTGATCTCACTAAACGAGGAAAAGACACAGTTTCTATGCAATGTTCTACACTAGTATTTATATCAATTAAGTTGGTGCAGCAGAGACTGTAATTTGGACTTTTGGTTACTAGTCAAACGGTATTTAACATCTTGGAGATGTTATCAGACAGAAGATCTGCTCCGATTCTACTTGGGTGTAAGCCATCAGCGCGGAAGAGCCTAGGACGTTCCCAAAACAGATTCCAATTATTTACAAAGAGCAGTTTCTGCTCATTGCACCATGACATTAACCATTCATTTAGCGCAAATAATCTACTGAACTTTTCATGCCCTTGTCGGTACGTGGGAAGCGGTCCAGAGACAATGATAGTTTTTTCAGGCGATGTGCTGCGTACCGTCTCGATCAGGCTCCTGAAGTCTTTCTTCAGAACCTCCGTCTGCCGCAGCCTGATATCGTTCACTCCCGTGTGCAACACGACGGCTCCGACACGCTCATCACCGTTCAAGATCTCGGGTACCCGCGCAGCGATATCGAAAACACGAGCACCAGGAAAGCAGTGAGTGCGCACCTTACTTTTACCTAACGTAGCGTGGACGTGCCGGACGATGGAATCGCCGATGATGACAGCATTGCGTTCCGTTTCGCGAAGAGGGGAGAAGCGGTTCTGGGTGGAGATCTCAAAAACCGGGAAGGGTGGAGAGATTCTTGCTCGGGTCCTGGCCTGCGTCTTCCGCCGCGGAACCAGCCAGGCTTTGTGTTGGCGTGTCGGAGCCGGAGTGAACGAAACCATGGCTGATCATGACCTGGGCGCTCGGGACCAATGCTGAGAAACGCACGGAGTAGACGAGGTCGGGGTCAGCGGATTACTAGTCACTGATTTGTGTGCATCAGCGCGTGATGTTTCAAGAGCTAAACGCCGGTCTCTCATCGACGCATCGGCGCGTGCTGTTTCAAGAGCTAAATGCCGGTCTTTCAGCTCGACTTGTTTCTCTAAAAGGTCGCGGATCTGCTTCTCTACAGCTTCCAGCTCAGACTGCACCGCGTGCAGCTCGAATGTGTCCTCACCTGCACCAAAAGGTAGACAACATACATCTGATATATTCGCCATTTTAACAGATGGACAGTAAGTTAGCAACGACGCTACCAGTGATGCTATCAATATTAATACTAATTTATGACTGAAGTCTTGGATATAATCCGTCTTTTTAGTGGTACGGGTGTAATGTAGACGCACGATAGGCGAGAAAATGTTCGTTGTAAGTAAGTTTAAAGAGAAAAATCACGGATTATGAATCAAATCAATAGAGCTCCAAACACAGACAACGCGTTCAGACGCGATGCATGCGCAGATCACATCCCAGAAAGCCCCACCCAGTTTTCCAGCCTGTCAAAAAGTATGTTATGATCGACAGTGTCAAATGCAGCGCTGAGGTCGAGTAGTACCAGCACTGATAATTTGCCTGAATCAGTATTTAAGCGAATATCGTTTATTATCTTTATGAGCGCTGTCTCTGTGCTGTGATGCGGTCGGAAACCAGATTGAAAATTGTCAAAGTATCCATTCGAGCTTAAGAATTTGTTCAGCTGATTGAAGACCACTTTTTCAATGATCTTGCCTATGAAAGGAAGATTTGAGATCGGTCTATAGTTGCTTAATATGGTCTTATCCAGATTGCTCTTTTTCAGGAGGGGCTTGACATCTGCAGTTTTCAGGGAGTTTGGAAAACTCCCAGAGAGAAGTGAGGCATTTACGACTTCTAGAAGATCTGCTTCTAAACTGTTTAACACAATTTTGAAAAAAGAGACTCTCTCTCTCTCTCTTTCTTTCTGTCGATCTCTTAGGCCGTCTTCCTTGACCGCTGATTGGCTCACGAGGCTATCAGTCATCATTAAGAGATGTGACGCCGACCTATCTGCTGCCAGTAACGTTTCCGTTGGCAGATTAAAGGACGCCGGAAAGGAGTGAATTGAGGTTCTTTTGTTTTCTGGTTTTTGCTGTCATTGTTACTCGGTTTTTGCCTCGCTTTATTTGTTATTTGCTTATGCTAACATCTGTTGTTTTGTTATAATTTTTGATTTACTATTTTGTTCGATTATTTTCTTTTACTTGGTTGGCGTTGTTCTTTGATCTTCGCTGAGCTTACGCTCTCTGATGTTTACTCTTTACCAAGAGGAAGGAGGATAGGGAAGATGTCGTACGACTTCCATTGTGCAACATTTAGGTAACTCTGTGTATAGAAACCCCAGGTAAGAGGTGAACGCCACCCACTGTATGTTTTGTTTTGTTAGCTGAGAGTAGGGAAGTTTACGGCGTTTGGCGCTGAAGATTTCATTATTTTATTTTCTTTCCTTTAGTTAGGTTAGAGGTTTAAATGAGGTAGAATTGTTTGTTTTTGTTTCTTTCTTTTCTTTGGCGTCACTAGAGTCCCCTTTCCTTTGGGTTGATTTGTTTAGTTTTTTTTTCCTTGTTCATTTTTTTCTTTTTTTCTTTTTTAAATTGTAAATTTGTACATATTGGTTGTGGCTTTACTAATTTATACTCTTGTCAATCTACTTTATAGTTTAATGGTTTCTTTTCCTTTTTGTACAATAAATCATTTTTCATTGCCAGTTTGTGTTGTTGCATGGTTTCTTGCCGCCTCCTATTATTCTTACAGATTTTGGCATATTTTTTAGTGTTACTCCTCTTGCTCCTAGACAAATCTTAGAGGGGTCGTAACAGCAGGGGAGAGGAGAAGAAGAGCAGGGGAGAGGAAGAGCAGGGGAGAGGAAGAGCAGGGGAGAGGAAGAGCAGAGGAGAGGAGAGGAACAGGAGAGGAAGATCAGATGAGAGGAAGAGCAGAGGAGAGGAACAGGAGAGGAAGAGCAGAGGAGAGGAGAGGAGAGAAGAGGAGACGAAGAGCAGAGGAGAGGAAGAGCAGAGCAGAGGAGAGGAGAGGAACAGGAGAGACGTGAAGGATAAACCAGATCTGATTCACTGGTCATTACATCAGCATACAGACAAAAAGCAAAAAACACTGTTTAGACTTACACAGAATAGCAGAGATGAGAGGATGAGTTTTTATAAAACCTGAAATATGAAGAAAAAGTCAATAAAAAACACAAAGTCTGAGTCTGAGAAAACTACATTCATCATACATTCACAGTTCAAAAGGTTTTTGGGGCGATGAGAGGCAACCTTTAAACACAAGAAGAATACTCACCTTTATTAAAGGAAGCCATTATCAGTTTATTTCTGTGTATCCACAAACCAGTTCAGAGGACGAGTTTCCTTTACAGTTAGAGAATAAACAAATTAGCCATTGCATTGACGCATGATTTATAAAAAGCTGTTTTCTCTTTGTTTCAACCACACATGTAAAACATTCCACAGCATCTGATTTTGGATCAGAGTTCAAATTGAGACTTTTAAAACCGTTATTGTCAAACACAATGCAATAAAGGAAGAAACAACTTGATCAATTCCTCATATTTTATGAGGTGGCTATTGGCTAATTCGTACGAATGATCTACCCTGACCCGCCCCTAAACCTACTCCTGACTCCGCCCCTAAACCTACCCCTGACCCCACCCCTAAACCTAACCCTCACTGGCGTTTAGACAAATCAGTTGTCAGATTAAATAATGCTCTGTTGTTTTCCTAGAAATTAAGAATCAAAAGTGCTCTGGAGTTATTCATGAAGTTTCATCCTTAAAAATGTTAGTAAGAGTCCTGACCTGGTCAAAGTCCAAATTACTCAACTATAACTACACACAAATCAATTATAACTACACAACTGTAACACATACATCAATACATGTTTCTGACATAAAGAGATTGATGAGGATCATTATGAGCAGAAAGAAGATCTTACCTGATATAATCTGATATACAGTGATCATCACCCGACACGACTGACTGAAGAAAAAGTTTGTTTGTGTTGAGATGATATAGAGAAGTTATCTGTCCATCATTCTAATGAGGAAATATGAAACCAAGTCCACTGTTTTCCTTCCTCAAATACAATTTTCCACACAATATGTGTAATTTCCTCAGTTCCCCCTTCTCCCTATTTTTCTCAGATCGACGCGACCCGGCATGGATAATCCCAACATTCCCAACAGTTTCGTCCATCCCTCAAACTCAGATTATTGACTTGTGTCATAAATATATATTGTACATAGACATTGTGATCAGATTCTCTGATTATTTCACAGATATTTACAGTTAGACTTTCGTATGCTACATTTTAAATAGATATGTTGCAGAAGGCTTAATTTCATTTTTTATTTCACAAACTAGGATATTCTTCTCAAATTAGAGTCAGTCTATTTTATATACATATATCAAATATATATATATAAAGCCAAGAGAAAATATGATCAGGTGATTTTGGGAAACTGTTGATCTGAACTGTTGATAATGCTTTTTTTTTTTCTTCCCTCATCACTGAAATCATTCATAACTGATTGTTGTAACATGCATTAATAATATAACACACTTTCTAAATGAAATTAAACATAGTGCTTGAAAGACCATCTTGAAATATTCTTTATAATTGAAATAACATTATTTCAAGGTGCAAACCTGATGAAAGAAAATCCATGTTAAATTTCAATCTTGATTCAATGTTGGTCTGTTATCAGCGTTTTAAAAAAGTGCCAACACAACTCTCCATAATGGAGACCAGAACACTGTGTCGATCATGTTAAAAGCAGAGCATTAATCTAATAGCAGCAAAACTTTCACTGAATTTTACATTTGCTTTCACTAAATTTCTCCCATAAATACTGTGAAACATGTAGTCTACAGTATCACCAACAGCTATTAATGACAAAACTGCAAAAACGTGTAGATTGATAGAAACACTAAAGCATTTAATTCTCATTTAAATAAAGAGAGACTCACCTGATATGAGTTTCTTCACCCAACTAGACTGACTACACAGAAATATGTGTGTCAGAAGATTATATGACTGTTATCTGTTCGTCCAATGAGGAAAAAAAAAATATATATATATATTTTTGTCAACCCTTCCTGCTAAAATTCAAATTAACATTCAAATTTAGACGGATGAATGAATACAATGAATACAAAGATCACATTTCTAAAAACATGGTACATTTACTTTAAAGGGACACTCCACCCATTTGCATTAAGCTTTGCATTGTTAGAAACCCAGTCATACTGTTGAATGGTCGTGCAACACTCTCTCATTTTCCCCTGAGACGGGAGAAATCCATTATTTACCTCTTACACTTCCTCCTACAATGACGCAAAAATCGTCATTTTGCGTCATTGTAGGAGGAAGTGTAAGAGGGGGGGATTTCTGTTGAGACTAGAGACACTCGTTCCTCATCTTTCCCAGGGGCGGGACCCGCTCACGCTACAGACCTATCACAGATCAGTGGGTGGGACTCTACTCTCTGAAACTGAAAGCAATATCCTCCATCTTGTTTGAAGCTAAGCTAACAGGCGCTGTGGAGACAGATGTAAAGTTATGACAATAGCGGAGGAGAGTACTCAATATGATATAGAAGAAGAGGATTTCGGAAGTCTGATGCTTGAATCAGGTGTTTTTGGCTACCTTTACAAGCCGCATTATAGCGAAGAGCAGCCGAGGCAGAAGACCTGCCTGCCGCGGACGAGGAGCCCAGACTGGCTCGAGTTAGGGCGGACTGGTGGCGCCGGTGATCTCACTATGCAACTACGAACCGCTACGAACACAGAGATAGAGTCCGTCTGCGGCAAAGAATTTCAACGATGACAATTTCTCCTGGACGAAATCTCTGAATCAGACGAGGACACGGACGTTTGTGTTGTGAACTATCCTAGTTTCGCACCGCATATGTTCTGACTGAACATCCCGGTACCATGCAATAATTCACCTTTTCGAAAGAAATACAAACGAGGAGTAATGCACTAATGAGTTCGCCAACTAACTAGACATTTTGTGTGAAATGAATTTCAAGCTCTGGTGGTAGCTAGCCTTGTAGACGGAAGAGTGATTTCTCTTATATGCAGATATGCGCTGTTCTGGATTAGTGGGAGTGGCTTGCGGAGCTGTGCAATGTGGTGCATTGTGGGAGTTGTTGTCTTTCATACAAATGCGTCCTGAAGTTATTTTTTGTCTTTCCCCAGTCACGAAGGCACCAAATTCAAAATTTATTTTACATTTCGACTACATGTATGACCCACTTTAAATAAAAAAGAATGTTCAAATGGGTGGAATGCCCCTTTAAAGGAGATTAAAAACTTACTATTTACTAAATTATTTCTCTATCCTTAGATCTTTATATCATCTTAGACCTTCATATTTGCCATAATGCATATTTTTGAAGTTGTGCTCAAAAAGTGAGTTTGCAAAGACGACCACAGCTTCACATTCATCTTCAATGTTTAAAGCCCAAGTTTGACCAAAGTGACCAAAGTCATCATCAAACTGCTCTTCATTACAAACTTCAGCATGTCTAATATTCATGACTGGTGTGAAGAGATGAATCCATTGTTTCTACATTGTAAAATTTTGTCATAGTTTGAATAAGTCCACAGAGTCTGTTTATGCAACTATGAAATGCATGAATAGTTCTATAGCACATGTTTTTATAAACAAATCAATCTCTCAAATTCTGGACACATTTTAAACCAGGTTTCCCAAACAAACTAGTACAACATGAAGTTCTTTTTGTCAATGATCTGATTTTTAACATGAACCACTTGAAGGCCAATTTTGAAAATCATACAGGTTTGGAATGACAAAAGGGTGTAAATTATGCCAATTTTCTCTTTAATGTGCCTTTTGACAATGTTTTGAAAGCAGGAACCTTGGATTAGAGAAATAATCAGTGTTTCATCTCACATCTTTACATGTTGTATCTGTATCACATATGCAAATCCACAACGGAGTAAAAGAGTCAACACAAGTTAACCCTAAACTAATACAAAAGTATTTTTATTACTATTATTATTTAACCATTTATTTGGTCAGCTAAGTTGATTCAACAGGGGTAAAAAAGCAACAAATACACAACAAAGCAACTCATTTTCCTTATTTTTCAGCATCTAGATCAGAGAAGGGCAAACTCTGTCCTGGAGGGCCACTGTCCTGCAGAGTTTAGCTCAAACCCTGATAAACTCTCCTGTCTGTAGCTTTCTAGTAATCCTGAAGACATTGATTAGCTGGTTCAGAGGGGTATTGCACAAAAGTAGAATTAAGAAAGCCAGGATAACAGAACAGTCGCGGCTTGACCTAGTTTAATCAGTGCATCCTGACTTGATCCGTTGCACGTTTGCTGAGCCAGGATGAGAACGCGCGGATATGTCAAGCCAGGTGTATATAGTTTGGATAAATGCGCGTTCAGGGCATTCTTAAAAAGATCACGAAATCGATCACAGAATCACCGATGCAAAAATGGACAAAACTCGTGCGGCATACTTTTCGCCTAATGAGCAATTATGGAAACGTATGAAGAAGTGAAACATATAATATGTAAAAAAGGCAATACAGCTGCTGTAATAAAGCAAAGAGAGAATGCCTGGCAAACAATAGCAGACCGATTGAATGCATAAGTAGTCCAAATAACCAGTGCTCCACTGAAACCCTCATAATTACAATTCAAGGAGTTACTTGTCATTTTCAAAAATAATTGTATACTTTGCCTTAAATGTGACCAGTGGACATGCATTTAACATGAAGAATAATTGCAAACACTTACCCACTATGTGCATCTATTTGATCTATTTAGTTTATTTTATGTCTATAATCTGTTTAATCTTTTTACTCTTATCTATTTGTATGTAGGTTTTGTTTCTAATTGATTTGATGTAATCTATAATTAGATAATTTGCTCTATTTTTATCCATCTAATCTATTTTATCATTTGTATCTTATCTTTTCCTCTTAAAGAACAAACATGTCTGGCCAGAAAAGGACTTGGCAGCAAGTCAAGATTAAATACAAGAATATTTTGAAGGCTGGTAAGTGACTTGTTTGCGGAGAACATAGGTGACATGTTTGCTGACATTTTATTGTCTGTGCTGATTTTAGCAATAATAAAAGTCATATATATCAAGCATAGCGTTATTTCTGGCAGGTCACGTTAGTCAAGCTCGCATCAGCTGACCCTCAGCTGATCCACATCTACCTATAGGAATACGACACCTATCACCGTGTACATATATAAGCTCCTTCAGTATTATCAGCAGCTATCGCGTTTCTCAGGAGCAAATTACCCTCCTCCATCCCCAGCTCCTCCTCTCGCCCAGTCAGGATTTGACATTCTGATTCCCCTTGAAGCAGAATAATTATCGAATAATGTTGTATTTTAATCTTGAATTAAATATATTTGCAAATTTTCATGTTGGTTCTGTTCTGTTTACCCTAAGGGGGATTATTGCTGCTCTCCCTGCTCTTATCCATGCTAGGCTGCATGGATGCGCAGGGAGTTCTCGCCCAGAACAGAACCATTCCGCCAATCCAAACTGTATGCTAATTGTCAATCATATTTGACGGTAGTGGTCCTGACAGAACTGGTACGGGGGGTGGCCCTCCAACCCAAGCCTTCACCACAGCAGAGGAACTGGCCCTGGACTTAAATAAAGGGAAGCCAGTGATTGAAGGGATCCAGGGAGGGACAGCCACTAACTCTGGCCCAGCAAGGGATACTGGCCTCTTCATACAAGGTACATTATTGGCTACTGCACATGGAAAATATTGAAATCCATATTTTGTTATGTGGACTGTGTGACTTTGCCTTACCTTGCAGTGGCTGGTAACACCCTTACACTTTTGGAGCCACCAGACTATGATTTGCCGGTGAGTACTCTTTATTAAATCATAGGCTTTGCATGTCCTGTCAAAAATATCAATACAAGTATTGAATATGGCAGAGGGAAGCCAGCAGTGGAGTGCACTTCTGCCGATGATGAGACCGTGTCGCTGGACTCCAGAAGGAGGTATATCACTCCTCGAGGTATCATGTCAATTTTGTGGAAATAGACACAAGTTCATAATAGATAAGAAGTCAGGGAAGTGGTACTTATAGAAAATATCATTTGTTAAAGGATCCTGACATTGGGCAGCCTGAAAAGCGGCCTGGTAACATAGTGAGTATTGCCTAAAGTAAATGTACATTATGCAAAAATTCTGCTATGCTAACTAAAAGGTGTTCACAGAATTCACAAACTGTCAGATATCTCTACACAACGCATCTTAAGAGACAGATCGAGCTGACAGAAGTCAAGATTGATGTGAACAAAAAAAGAAAGCTGCAGGACATGGACCTTGAGATGCAAATTAAACGCAAGACACTGAGGAAACTAGAACTGGAAATCCAGAAACTAGAAAGAGATGTAAGATGTTCATACTGTAACCATGACTGTAACACAATGTATTAATCATCATAATTTTTTCTCTCCAAATTTCCAAGCTGACAAGTGATAACAGCAAAATAATAAAAGAAAAATATTCCAAAACCATTGTGGTCTTGTAACTTTTTTCATGAATGTCAAGTACACTTTATAGTTATTGATCCAGTGAAGTGGAACTAGAATTTGGGAAGATAACCACAGTGTGTGCTACCGATGCCAAATAAAATGCATGTACACATGAAAAAGTTATATAGCCTACATTATCCTTTATTAAGGGATGGGCTAAATCAAAACTAATTTAACTGAAATAATTTGCAATGTATTGTTCTCTAACAAGTCTACCATTTCTGTTATCTGGGAATATGGCAGCATTGTCCCAATCAACATCCAAAGCAACTCTGGGAGCCCTTTCTTTTCTTAGGCTGGCAATATTGTGCAGCACTGTGCAGGCAACAGTCACGTCACATGCTCTGTCTGGGGAGACCCTCAGGTGGTGCAGGCACTGAAATCGTGATTTCAGGAGGCCGAAGGTCCCTTGGCCTTTGGAATTAAAATAGCCCCACATCATCACATAGCATTCACCATACCTAGAGATTGGCATGGGGTACTTTCCATAAGATCATCTCTCAATGCAAATCAAACTAGCTATTAGGCTAACTGAAATAAAACCATGCCAATCTCTAGGTATGGTGAAGGCTATGTGATGATGTGGGGCTATTTTAATTCCAAAGGCCAAGGGAACTTTATCAGGATGCATAGTATCCTGGACCCATGAAGTAACTGGCCTTTAAAAATAAAAATCTGCCTGCCTCTATGGGAATTTAACATAGGGGTGTCCAGACTTATGCACCCTGTATTTTAAGGAAGAACATTTATTTATTTACGATACATTATTCATTCACAAAGAAAATTGGTGTCCTTAAAGGTTGGATTTTTCCTATTTTTTTTAATTAAGGCATTAAGTTCAATTTCCAAAAGATGATTTTTTATTCCTCTTTTTAGTCAACTTTAGCATGGGTGTCTAAACTTATGCATAGCACTGTATCTCATCAACTGCAATAAAATATAATATATTGATATTTTTTCTCATTCAACAGTACATTTCTACTCTATACTTGCATATATAGATATACATAGTCTATATTCTGTTTCTCATATTGTATAGTATAGTTCTTTTGCACTGTGTTGGCATTCATTGTGGACAGCAAAGTAATAATTGCTCAGGAAAATCTGCTTTCCTCACTGGGTGTATGACAATAAACGCTTTAAATCTCGAATAATATATATATATATATTCATCAAACCTCTGACAGTGAAATGAACAGCAGTTTTCAATAATAACTAAAATAACAGTACGCATACTTAGATGAATGACAGTATATCTAGTATTTTAATGCGGGACCATGAAGTGACTAAAACACATTAATATCTAGTAGGATTTAGGGAGGAACTAGCCGATAAATCACTAGGATTAATCTTAGCCTGGTTGTTAGCCTGCTCCGGAGTAGGCTAGCTGCAAAGTGTAAATCTCCATAGTAACTTAATGTAGATTAATTTAGCCTCCCTTCATGCAACCGAGTCAGGGCTAAATTCAGCCAGGATAACTGGAAAATCCCAGCTTAATCCCTTATCTTGCTTTTGTGCAATACCCCCCAGGTGTGTTGAATAAACTTAGCTTGATGGTAGTTGCCTCTTTATACTTGCTGGTGCTGGGATCGCGCTGGCGGATGAAGAGTGGAAGATCTGGAGGACGTAGAAGGTGAGGATTCTCAAACGTGAGATGATCAGGTAAGGAGCCGATGAAGTTAAGACGTAGTGATCAACAAGACCAGACGATTGTGAAGTGAGGGGTGACTGCTGATATAGGCAGTGCTGAAGAGTTATGACGAGGGTGACGGCTTGCAGGTGCAGGTGATGGAGGAGTGTGTGCAGGTGGTGAACAGGAATGATTCTGGGAAGTGTAGTGCTGAGGGTGACTGAGCCTGTGACTTTGATCATTTTGTTAAGATATTTTATAACAAAAATGCATTTGAATAATACAGGAAAGTGTGAATGTGACCTGAACAAAAGCAAAAAAAGACACATATTTACTTTGAATGAGACATTAGTTGCACATTTAATAATTTTTGATAGCTTAGTTTTTTAAATTTATATCCCTTGCAACAAGTTAGCTCAAATGGGAAATATTTATAATAAATCATAATTATCAATTATGATAATTTTTTTATATTTGGGTCAGTTAATCTTTCATGGCCACCGAAAAATAATTATTTCTTAGCATGTACAGCGCTTAGAGCATGTAACAAGATCAAGATCGTAAAATGGACTTTGTTGCAAGCAGAGAATCAGAACCAAATACATATTGTGCATGTTTTATTAACTAACTCACAAACATAACTAAAACTAAACAAACATACATACATACATACATGCATAGGTAAAATGGTGAGTGATATGGAAAAGATCCATTTAACTATGAAAAGAACCATCAGCTTATCATTTTCAGAGCACCTCATTAAATTGATACTTGCATGGTCTGTGCAGTGGACACAATTCTTGAAGCGGCTGAAAATTGAAGTCGTTGATGGGTCCATGAGTGTCAAATGTCACTGTACAAGTTGCAATCGTTTTCTTCTCCGCTGGATGGAGAAGATATGATGAACTTGCATGGTTATTTCGACACTGTTCTCATGGCTGGAGGGCAGATTGTGGCCTGCCGATCCCCACAGTATCAACTTGAAGAAGCAGCAGTAGAGGCCAGAAGAGAAGAGAGAGGAGGGTCACTGTGAATTTGTCTCTAATAAAGCCTGAGAAAGGCCCCACCTCTCCGGGTTTGCTTGACCAATGAGAAGGGTGGAATTTCAAAGCGGGAAAATTCCTCTGTGGTTGATTTATGAATCTTTGTTCTAAGTGTGCTCATTTGCATGTGCAGCTGGATTGGTTTCTGATGAAGAAACTAAGAAAGATTATTGTAATACTAATATGTTGCGCAGCTATTGGCATATCATGTACACAATCATTCTGATCTTCAAAGTACCAATTTATAGAGTCCAAACATGGTATAGGTGAGGATACCTTGACCGTTGGTTCTATAATAAAATACATAGTATCAAAGAGATAATAGTATCAACAGATAATATTATTAAAAGACACAACACAAGACAGTAAATCATTCACAAAATGTTCTGGAGTGCATGTTCATTTCATGTTAATCAGTTAATCGATAAATTAATGCAGGAGAGTCTGTTCTAATATCCGTAGGTCTTGTGGCAGAGGCCCTGTTCACATTGCTAACAGTCATAAAACCAATTTATCTGATCGTGGTCATGGTAACTAAGACCTTCTTGCCCTGTTTGGGGGGATGGGGCCACAGATCCCGGAGTGAGTTTTAAATATAATTTGTTAAACTATAACAAATACTTGTGTCTGACTTGTCTCAGTCGTTACACACTATACCGATAAATCCTCTGGCCCTCCCTCTTGAAAATACATTTATGACATATTTTGTACGAGACAATTAAAGTAGTGTACTGTAAAATGGGTCCTTACAAAAAGAAACAGCTTTCTGACCTTCACAAACAAAAATATAATTTTGCAAGATTAACAAATTTATAACTTTACAACTCTGAATGTAAATTCATTTATTTCCCTTCACCATGCACACATGAAACAGTTTTTAGTTTTTTTAGTTTTTTTTTTGCCAACATTTACTTGAAAATATTTCAGCTTAATTATTCTGAGGAATCTGTAAAATTATGCTTTTCACCCTCCACCAAAAAAATCCTGTTTACAAAAGACTAAATAAAATTTAAGAGCTTTACATATTAACAGCTATAAAATAAGACGCTCGTATAACATGTTTTCCTAACATTCAGGTTGAATTATGAATTTAAAATTCCCAAAACATTCACTCTGTTATATAAAATATATAAAATGATAATGGCACTTTTTATTTCCTGATGAAACTCATGAACCACAGTGGAATTTCTTTAAAATAAACACGTAAGAAAACTAGTTTAAAGGAACTAGATTTGCATTTTCACAAGTAAATATAGATTTACTTTTATATACTGTCTCTGAAGAGAGTGAAACAGTTTTCCTATGGAGTGTGATGATAAAATGGCTGAACTAATTACGGAGGACAAAAATTATTTTAAACAGTTTGAAGTAGTTTAAAAACTTGGAGTTTGAGAGGAGTAATGCAATGCATGAAGACAGACAGACATATCAAAGACATTCTGTATTTATAATCTGACAGTTGGAGTTTGAATAATTTTGGCTCATTTGAACATTCTGTCACAGAAAGGAAATGGAAGAATAGTAACAGATTAAACAACTGACTCTGACATTACTCTATAAAAGTCATTGCCAAAATAAGAACAAGACCTGCATGAAAACAACTGTAATAATCTTTAATATTCAGTTTTGGATGGAATATGGTGGTAAATTGAGTGATGTCTGACCTCATTATTGAGGACACAATAGACCAGGAAGATGAAGGTTCCCTGCTGGGAGTTCAAGATCAGGAAGAGGATCTCCAGCTCCTTCCTGCCATTAGTGAAGAAACCCAGAATCCAGGAGCAACCAAGAACCACAAACTGAGCCAGTGTTTTAAATACCATAATCCTGCAGAGAAAGAGTTAAAGTGTATTTATTGACTACTTTTTTTTTCTATGGAGTGTTTGAATCTGAATGTTTGTTACTTGGTTTGTTTCATCTGTGAAACTTCAGCGTTCAGATTTTTGAGAGTTGAGTTCAGATTGATGATGATGTTGATGAAGAGAATCATGTTTAACTGAAAAGTAGAAAAATAACAATTAATCTCCTTGTTTTCCCTTTAATATAAATTAAAATCATGAGAAATAAGAAATGTGCTTACTGCTAGTATGACACAAACAGGACCCAGAAAACTCCAGATAAAACCTTTATCAATTTTAATCCAGCAGCTGGTTAGAGGAAAACACAATATAAGAACTGCATGAATTTGTCAAAATTTGTCTGGTGTTGACTTTTTTAGTCTTTTTAATCTTGTGGTTTTACAGTGTGTGTAAAAAAATATTTTTATCAGATAAGAAATGTCACAAAAGCCCCAAGCTGCTTTAATTCCCTCTAATCAAATGACCTTAAAAAAACAACAACAACAACTCACTGTTCGCTGCCGTATCCTTTAGGAAGCAGCCCGACAGACACAGCCACCACGGTCAGGGTATATTCTGGCAAACCGTTTGCCAATCACGTCTAGCAATCGGCAAAGCAAACTGTGGTACACGCCATTTACCAACAAGCGATGGGTAATTCGCAAAGCACAATGTTATTTTCTGTATTCCCAGCACGTTTGAGAGGTTTGAGAAGTAAGAGGCGGGGCACCAGTTAAAAAATTTCAAAGTTAAAGTTCACGCAAACAGGTATTAATAGACAAGGTTTAGTCAAATATTGATTGTTTATAGCTGAATTAGTTATATATACAATTATACACAACCGATTTTATTGGTTTATAGCCTACAGCAATCTTATTGGCGTAGACGGTTGAGGCATGAGCATAGCCTACGCATGTACACGTCTGGTACGAGTTTATGAATGATCTATGACGCTGTTTGGCCGTACTACAGACATATTAAGTGATAACCATGACGATTTCAGTAACAATCAATTGGATAATGTTTTGATGAACTTACGAATCAAGTTAGATGAAGTTACTGTAAAAATGTATTCGTATAGAGCTCAATTCACATCGTTTTCATTTCAAAGTTTTACAAAAAGTCATATTGTAAGCTTTATTGAGCAGGTTTATGGCTGGACGATATCACGAAATATGTTGCTGATAAATGATACGCTGTTTGAGAGTTAGCCTAGTTATACTATTAAATTAATTTACCCGATATATCAGTGCCACTTTTAGTGGGCAATGAGCATGACTGCATGAAATTACTGGCATGTCAAAGTCTGATATAGACAATATTTTTCCGCATGCTATGCATGGCTCCGTAATTTTACTTCATTTATGCTTCTTCGTTTTTCCATTAGGATCTGTGAATAAACACAACATCGGATTTTACACAGATGGTGTAGGCCTAATAATTCACTGTAGCCTATTTCAGTAAAACATCAGATAAATCCGAAAGTGTGATTTATTTTATTTTAAAACAAAACCACCGTGACAAATAAGACAATAATAGGCTACCAAATAGAATACAAGCCCTGCATGGCCATTGGGTTTTGTGCGTACAATGGGAATAAAAACCGTGCAGTGCTAAAATGTGAAAATAAATAAAGAAATATTTTTTTTTTTTTACTAAAACAGATGTTATTATGTCAATCTTTAGCAAATATTATTATGTATACACGTGCTCAAGAGCGTATTTAAGCAATAGGCCTACATGTTCATATCACTTCTCTGCTGGGTATTTTATTATTTTATTATATTATAATTGCACAGATTTACAGCAGTGGTTTTTATGGTTATGCAGCTAGCTATATGTGAGTGTTAATATTTGAAACCATTTTACATACATTACATACGGAGATTAAAACATGAACACACAATGCGGGGGTGGATAAATAAATAATTGGATTTTTAATATGATGTCACAGTCGTAGGGCCTATGTTAACCGGTTGACACTTATTAGAAAACATGAATCTTTAAAAAACAGGGCTTTACAGAACCAAAACGTACTCGGTTACTCACGTAACCTCGGTTCTCTCTAGTAGAGGGAACGAGTACTGCGTAAGAGTATCTTACGCTAGGGGAAAATCCTTTTTCCTCGAGATATTGAAGCCAAAAATTATCCTTAATTTTGCAATAATGTAAAGCATGTTGCGGCAGCATACAGACATAGGCAAGACGGCTCGCGCGCCTATTGGCTGGTCTGCTGGCAACTGCGTGAGCCTATCGAGCGAGGCCTAGCGTGACGTCAGACCCAATGGGCACGCTTCACGCCCTCTGCGTCATGTCCCGCCGAAAGAGGCGTGGCTTAGGCCTATAAATACAGCTCGCAGGCGACACATATCTGTTTTTTTCATAGCCGAAGCAACCAGAGCGTGTGCATGCACGGCAAGATACGCAGTACTCGTTCCCTCTACTAGAGAGAACCGAGGTTACGTGAGTAACCGAGTACGTTCTCTTACGAGAGGTCTCTCGTACTGCGTAAGAGTATCTTACGCTAGGGGACCTACTGTAAGACGCCGTGCGTGCTGGGATCTGACACCACAGGCCCAAGAGCAAAGCTCGGGGCTCATATAGTGCACAATCACCCAGGGGACTCACAGGGAATCCGGGAAGAGGGGGCTCTTCCACATATAACAGCACCTCGTGGACGCAGAGTACAACATACAGACAGGGCGGGTCGCAGCCTGAACTGATGGCAAAACGCGGGACTTATATACTTCGCCCAAGCATTTTTTATTTTTTTCTCTTGTCGATTAGCGAGCTATGCTCAGCAGACACAGTATTCTGGACCGATAGCATCAGTACAGACAACACTGGTCATTTAGACCGACAGCAGCCTGGCCTGCAGGGCGGGAACCTCTAGGTTGTAAAACCTTATAAATGTAGACGGGGAGGCCCAGCCTGCCGCCATACAAATATCTTGCAAGGCAATCCCACTTGACCAGGCCCACGATGAAGCCATGCCTCTCGTGGAGTGCGCTCTGACACCCAACGGGCATTGCATGCCCCTGGAAGTGTAAGCCAGCGCGATAACGTCCGCTGAATGAAACAAAGAGCTGCTCTGTCTGTCTGAAGACAGAAGAGCGAGATACATAAGCTCTTAATGCCCTGACTGGGCAAAGGAAGCTTTCATCTCCTTCCTCGTCAGAGACCGGTAGGGCTGACAGGGAAATTACCTGTGCCCTAAACGGTGCATTGAGGGATTTCGGAACATAACCGTGCTTAGGTTTGAGTATAACTCTTGAGTCATTAGGCCCAAACTCCATGCACGTCGCGCTCACAGAGAGCGCGTGTAAGTCCCCTATGCGCTTCACAGAAGCGAGAGCCAGAAGAAACACCGTCTTGAAAGACAGGTGTTTAAGATCAATCGACTGCAAAGGCTCAAAAGTCCTTCATGGCTTCCAGCACCGTAGAAAGGTCCCAAACAGGGACTGAGGGAGGTCTGGGAGGATTCAGCCTCTTAGCTCCTCTAAGGAAGCGGATGACCAAATCGTTCCTTCCTACTGACTGACCAAGCGTTGTTCCTGAGAACGCTGCTATAGCCGCCATATAAACTTTGAGCGTGGAAGGGGTCCTACCCTTATCCAGCAGCTCTTGTAGGAAGGAGAGAACCTCCGTCACCCCACAGTCTGGGGGTGACACACCACGAGCTGTGCACCAGCCAGAAAACACCGACCATTTCGAGGAGTAGAGGCGTCGCGTAGACGGAGCTCTGGCCTGCGTGATCGTGTTTAACACCCCTTTAGGGAGGTCAGCGGGTACCCGTTGATGGCCCAAACATGAAGGGACCACAGCTCTGGGTGAGGATGCCAAATTGAGCCTTTGGCCTGAGAGAGGAGGTCCCTCCTCACTGGCACTGGCCACGGGGCAGTGCTCGCTAGCTGCATCAGAACTGGGAACCATGGTTGGTTTTTCCAGAACGGCGCTACGAGTAGCACTGAGCATCCTTCTTCCCTGATCCGCTCTATCACCTGAGGCAGGAGAGAGACGGGGGGAAAAGCATAGAGCGGGCGGTGGGGCCATACATGAGCCAGCGCGTCCCTGCTCTTGGAGAAAAATTCCAGACAGTGAGCGTTTTCTTGAGACGCGAACAGGTCTACTTCCGCTCTGCCGAATTTCTTCCACAGCAGTTGAACTGTCTGTGGGTGTAGAGACCACTCGCCTGCCGGAACATGGTTCCTGGACAGTCTGTCTGGTCCTATGTTTTGGAGCCCTGGCACGTGCGCTGCTCTCAGCGAGAGCAGGTTGCGCTGAGCCCACACCAGGAGGCGTTTTGCTAGCCTGTACAGGTTCCAGGACCTGAGGCCGCCTTGGCGATTTATGTAGGACACCACCGACATGCTGTCCGAACGGACCAAGACGTGGTGTCCCTTTATATGGGGACAAAAGCGCGTCAGTGCATTGTCTACTGCCAGCATTTCGAGGCAGTTTATGTGCAGAAGCTTCTCCCGTTCCGACCATAGGCCGAAGAACGGTCTGCCCTCGAGCAGCGCTCCCCATCCCGAGGTGGACGCGTCCGTGGACACCACTTTCACTCTCGAGGAAGTCCCCAGGCTTACACCTGATTGGTACCAGTCGTTTGCCTTCCAAGGTTTCAGAGCTGCAATGCATTTCTGATTGACCTTGAGACGAAGCTGACCAGAGACCCACGCTCGGCGTGGCACTCGTGCTTTCAGCCAGAACTGCAGTGGGCGCATGTGGAGCAAGCCCAGCTGAAGTACTTATGATGCTGAGGCCATGAGACCCAGCATCCTCTGAAATTTCTTGAGCGAGACAGAAGCGAGTTCGCTGCGCGCTGAATGTCCCGCGTGCGCTGTGGTGATAGACGTGCTATCATGGAGAGCGAGTCCAGTTCTGTGCCCAGAAAATATATTATCTGCCTGGGGGACAAAGAGCTCTTCTCCCAGTTCACTCTGAGACCGAGATTCTCGAGGTGATCGAGTAAAATGGTCCTGTGCTCTACGAGCTCCGAGTGGCCTCCGTCCAGCGGAGGGCGGGCATAAGTGGGTAGCTATCGCCTCTTCGACCGGCGGCAGGGAATGGTATCCTCTGTCCTTGGCACCGTCAACAGCGGAGAATGCCAGAGAGACAGAAGAGCGCGTTCTGGCCGAATAGGGGGCGTTCCGAGACTTAGCGACTTCTTCATGTAACTCAGGAAGAAAAGGCGCTGGCTTGGACGCAGGCGAAGCGCGTTCCCTGGGCAAAAAATAGCCATCCAGCCGGTTGTGAGCAGGCTGCTCAGGCGTAGACCACTCGAGGCCGAGGCTCGCCGCGGCCTGCGTGAGTACGCGCATGAGCTCCGTCTCAATGCTCGTTCTTTTACCTGACGATGTGCGGGCAGGGGGCACGAGGTCCTCAGAGCTCGCCCAGCCTTCACTGCCTGACGCCAGAATAGAGCAGGAATCCTCTTCTCTCAGCAGGGCTTCCTCGTCAGCGTCGTCGACGGAAGCGGTGGCGGACCGCGGCCGCTGTCCGTCAGGAAGAGAAGCTGACGAAGCCGGTGAAGCAGGCGGGCGAACCGGCGAGCTTTGGCAGCTGGGAGAAGGTTCCGGGGTCCGCTGAGCACGGCGCTTTTTACGGCGCGGTACTACGGCGGGCGGGGGTGCAGCCTCAGAGAAAAATGCCAGGCGAGTCCTCAGAGTCGCCATGGGGATAGGCTCGCAATGAGGGCAGCCGCCCTCAGCGAGCGCGAGAGCTGCATGTTCCTCACCCAGGCAGGAAACGCAGATAACATGGCGGTCCCCGTCGCTGAGTGTGGCTCTGCACGAGCCGCAGGAAGGCATCTTGAAAAAGACGCAAGCTCTTTTAGAGAGTGTGTGTTCGCCGCTGCGAACAACAGAGAATCAAAGGATATAGGCGCCGGAAAGCGCAGCAGGAAGGCGATGAAGGCGGCGCGGCCAGCGACTTCACGACTCGTCCCGCTGAGAGGCTTGATCAGACGGCGCGGCTTCTCTCTGGATCCAGCCATGTGAATGCTTCGCTGAAGGATGAAAAAATCAGATAATGTGTCGCCTGCGAGCTGTATTTATAGGCCTAAGTCACGCCTCTTTCGGCGGGACGTGACGCAGAGGGCGCAAAGCGTGCCCATTGGGTCTGACGTCACGCTAGGCCTCGCTTGATAGGCTCACGCAGTTGCCAGCAGACCAGCCAATAGGCGCGCGAGCCGTCTTGCCTATGTCTGTATGCTGCCGCAACGCGCTTTACATTATTGCAAAATTAAGGATAATTTTTGGCTTCAATATCTCGAGGAAAAAGGATTTTCCCCTAGCGTAAGATACTCTTACGCAGTACGAGAGACCTCTCGTAAGAGAACCAATATATAGGCCCTCATATTTTATTAGGTAAACAACAAGGAAACATGAGTTCGCCATTAAACATTGTATTTGCACTTTGTACCAAATAATTGGACAACAAATCTCGTTAAAAAATGACAACAAAAAACGGTCGTGCTTTAGAATTTATAATCAGCAGCTTACATTCTTACAGTGAATTCTCATCAATTTGCGTAAAATCATCCCGAGTTTGTGCTGATCCACGGATCCTGATAGAAATATGAATAAGCCAAGTGAATGACGCGCTAATGACGCGCGTCTTAAGAATGACGCGTGTCTTAAGTACAATAAAACAATAGTCAATAGATCTTAACTAAAATTACCATGGTAAACAGATAATGATACGATTAAAGTTTAGCATTTAATATTTCTTTAATAAGGCCAAATCATTCACAAAATTGAAAAACTCTGCAGGACAGCAGCCCTCCAGAACCAAGTTTGGTGACCCCTGGTCTACTCTACACCAATAAGATTGCGGTATTATAAACCAATTAAATTGGGGGTGGGCGGAGCGACACGTGTTGACCCGCCCAACTGCCCCATCGTCCAGACTGCACTCTGGGGTACTTGGTTTATTATGACCATACAGCCCTTTGACTGGATTATTTCTTAAATAATTATATAAATGTATTATTTGGCCTACACATTTAGTTACGTTTGCATATGTTTGAAAGTGAAAAATGACCACACTGGTGAACACGCAGCCACAGCACACACCAAGGGACCCGCCACCACAAGGGCACTGCTCCCACTGGCAGTTCTCAGCACCTGGACAGACAAGTGGAAGTTAAACAAGATTACACACAAAAATCACAATAAACAATGTCTAATAAGTCACCCGTTCTAAAGTCCACGGTGGTACTGGGGCTAACAATATGAACAGAGACTCACAATCACACAATAAATCAAAATAAACAATTAAACATGGACAAATCACATAAAAAGGTCAAACAAAAAAACAATCACAATTAGGCCAATCCTCTTGGATATCAGCAGCAAGAAAAGGCCTCCATACAAGAGTTCGAAATAAATAAATAGAACAAACAATTAAAATGGTGTCAGTCCATCGAACACTCCACACTCAAACACTGATTCACAACAATGACAGGAAGGATCAAACAGCGTTTAATAATGTGTTAACCACAAGTTTAATAATCCTTGGTCCCGTGTGAAAAGGCAACCGGGTACGACGAAAATCCATAAACAATACGTAACGTGAAAAGCATAAGCAAAGCAGCAGATGTTCAGCGTCGATGTAGCCAACTGGCGGCCGCACCCCCAGTTAAATAGCACTCCCTAAAATGCACAGGATGTCCATTTACAAATATGTCCCACATTAACCATTCAACCATTACTCAGTATAGCAACATACCTATGATTAACAGCGTTGCGTCACAGGCCCTGAGCTCTGATCGCTGATCGCAGGGTGCACACTCAGCTGGTGAAAGGGCTGCTGCCGCACTGGGGATTCTATAGCACAAAACATTCCCAATAAGCCCACGTTATAAAGTTAACGAGTGGAAAGAGAAACGAAGCTAACCATACCTGCGGCGCTACGGTAGACAGATAACCAGGCAGACATCAGGTCGCTGGGCAGATAAACAAGACAAAGTCGCATACCGGTGACATCATTTGTCAAGAGAAAAGTCCCGGTTTATAAAGGGGTGTAGCCCTTGCGATTGGCTCAAAGTTAACTGCCCAGAACCACCCTGCTGAAAAATCCAGCTTAAACCAGCCTAAGATGGTCAGGCTGGTTTTGGCTGGTCTCCCAGCCTGGTCATAGCTGGTTTATCAGGCTGGTTTTAGAGGGGTTTTGAACACTTTTTTAGCTGGTCTTAGCTGGTCATTGTTGGGCTTAGCTGGTTTTAGCTGGTCAGCCTGGCTGGTCTTAGCTGGTCATTGTTGGGCTTAGCTGGTTTTAGCTGGTCAGGATGGTCTTAGCTGGTATTAGCTGGTCAGCCTGGCTGGTCTTAGCTGGTTTTAGCTGGTCTTAGCTGGTTTTAGCTGGTCAGGCTGGTCTTAGCTGGTCAGGCTGGTCTTAGCTGGTCTTTGCTGGTCAGCCTGGCTGGTCTTAGTTGGTTTTAGCTGGTCAGGCTGGTCTTAGCTGGTCATTGTTGGGCTTAGCTGGTTTTAGCTGGTCAGGCTGGTCTTAGCTGGTCATTGTTGGGCTTAGCTGGTTTTAGCTGGTCATTGTTGGTCTTAGCTGGTCAGGCTGGTTTTAGCTGGTCAGACTGGCTGACTCTATGTCTTCTCTATTTTTCCTGCCACTGGGTGTTGTGACAAATAATGTAAACAATTCCAAGTATACTTAAAATAATCTTCAGGAGCACAGGCAACCATTCAAACAAATTCCTTTTATTTGATATTGCAGCCCCTTAAAACAACCCATTGATATGCTAACACTAATGTACAAAATTATTAATTGAAATGATTAAAATGCTAAAAACTATAATAGTAACTAAAGGAGAACAATAACAGAATTATAGAGATACATTTTACATTACATTTTTCTTTTATTTTTTTATGACATCTTGTATTTTTTGGGATATGCAATTCCCCACTTGCTTCTCCCGCTTCTCTCTCTCCTTTTTCGGGTTCTTTTTGTTTGAGCCAGTCACTGAAGCAGACTTGAAAAATAAATAATTTAGATTATTAATTTGTCACTTTTCAACTAGTAAAACTTAGAAAGGTAATCAACTAATGTAAAACCCTTTTACTAAATTGGCTAAGGCTACATAAAGTATATGAATGAATGAATGAATGAATGAATGAAATAACAGATTACCTCTCAAAACTTGCAGCTTGGAGGGTGTCAGGGGAGGCTTTGCAGAGTGTTTATTCGTGGGACACTCCTTTCCTGACACACTTCTGCTCTTTAAAGTGTTTGTCCCCCACAGCCATCTCTTTAACATAGAGAGAATCTTTTGTAGATAAATTAATCTTCTTCCATGCCTCTTCTCTGATCCAAACTTTGTTTCCTATGTGGATCAAGACAAAACATAAATGAGCTTCAATTGTATGAAAAAAAAAAAAAACACTCTTCAAAATATCTTCTTTTATGTTCTACAGAAAAAAGAAACTTATACAGAATATATTCCAGTTGGTAGCTATAAATGTTGTGACGTTACTCCTACTTTGGCTACCACATAAGAGCTGCATTTTTTTTTAAAGATCACAATATTACAAATAAGAAGCTGTATTTTTTTTCCTACAAAGATATCTAGTCATTTCAGTGAGATCTTAATTTGTGTGGAACCTTTCAGATGTCAAGCAACTTTAGTCTGGGTAGATGCCATAGTTAATTCCAAGTGAATCAAAAATGAGGCTGTGTGGGATAGGGCTGGGTATCGATTCAGATGTTACATTTCGATTCGATTTCGATTCGCAAGCTCTCAATTCGATTCGATTTCGATTCTCGATTCGATTTCGATTCTATTTTTCGATTTCGATTCTAAATTAGATTTCGATTCGACTCAATGAATATTTAATACAAATCCTATATTTATTAAAAAAAGAAAAAGAAAAGTGAACATAAGTTTTCAAGTGTTTAATTAATAAAAAGAAATTAAGAGCTACAAACCTGTATATTAAACTCTTTTTAACTCTTTATATAACACTTGGGTACATTAAAACAGAACCCAACTCTATATTTCAAATGCATACAATGAATAGACAGGATTTTGATGCAAGATTGATGCTGAAAATTGGACAAGTCAGAACAGTCGCATGTCTTGATCAAACAGGTTAACAATCCTCACATAAACCCATATAAAAACATTGCATATAATTTTTATCTGTGCCCTTCCTGTCTAACAGCTAGACCATACAGAAATTGAATAAAGTTATCAAACAGTCTGCGCTGCATTAATTATAAATTATATATAAACTAATCAAAGTTACAAAAGTTCTTTAGTCAAGAGCAGTGAGTGTTTTTCTCTGTTCCCTTTGTTCTTTGATTAACTTTAACGACAGAGATAATTAGTGGCTACTGTGTGTACTGTCCCTTTAAGACCAGCCGGGTCAATATATAATTGTGGGAGATTTTGAGTTTGAATAATTCTGGGAAAAAATATATTTATTTACAAAATATTATTATCTTCCCTGATAAATAATCCCTGAAATATTTTGTTTTTAGTCATTGCCTAGCTCAGGCATAATTGATTTCAGATATTTAGTTTTAAAAACAAGAAGTTTACTCATTGTTTGGTCAACTATGTTACGGACAAAACCTATAAGTTTTAACTTTAAGTAAATGGCAGACATTTAAAAAAATCATTACTCTTGGAAGAATATGTGTCTATTTACCTACCTTTTCAATTAAAATACCCAATTAATTAAGAAAATACACATTTTGTTCAATTGAAGCCCCAAATTTCAAGTACTGAAGTAACCGGTCTGTATATTTTGTTTCCAAACTGCTTGATTCATGATAATTTTCTTGATGAAATTATCCTGAGGTATATATTTGACAGCTACTCAGTTTCTAAATATTTACTTGGAGATTAGGGAACCATTGAAATACATATATTTTTAAAAAAACATAATGGTAACTTAATTGACAGCCCAGTATCATAGTTGACAAAAGTAACATAGTTGACTGGACATGACAAAGTAGGATGATAGTAGGTCTTTATCTGTGCGTGTGTGTATATCAGAGGTGTATAGTCCAGGTGCCAGAAAGTAGAAATCCTGTCCAGCAGCTGTTCCAACCATCACTAAACCAGCTCCTCTACCAGGTAGATGAGCTCGTTAGTGAAAACACCTGTTCTAGATGTAGAGGCAGATCCAAAAACATGGCAGGATTTTTACTTTCTGGCACCTGGACTATACATGTCTGGTGTCTATATGTGTGTGTGCTTGACCGTGTGCTTGTGCCACGTGTTTGTTAGCGTGTGTGTGTGTGTGTGCGCATGTCGTTTTTCCCTCTCACTCTGTTCAGATATGGGCTTATAGTATGCACCTTGCTCCCTCTTTTCTCTCCATTTCTGCCGGCCTTTTGCCAAGTAGGCCTCCCTTTTTGCAGGATCTTCATCTCGCCGTGCACGTTAACGGCGCTGCTTTTCTGCAGCAGATAATCGTGGCATTTGCCTGAAAACAAGTTTACTTTTATAATATTTATTGGTGGTCGGGCCTCCCCCCATGGGGTCCGGCCGGGCTCAGCCCGAAGGAGCGACGTGGGGCCACCCTCCCGTGGACCCACCACCTGCAGGAGGGACCGCAAGGGGCCGGTGCTAAGTGGATCGGGCGGCAGTCAAAGGCGGGGGCCTAGACAACCCGATCCCTGGACGCGGAATCTAGCTCTAGGGACATGGAATGTTACCTCTCTGGCGGGGAAGGAGCCTGAGATTGTGCATGAGGTTCAGAGATTTCGACTAGAGATAGTTGGGATCACCTCCACGCACGGCTTGAGCTCTGGAACCACACTCCTCGAGAGAATATGGACTCTTCACCACTCTGGAGTTGCCCATGGTGAGAGGCGGCGGGCTGGTGTGGGTTTGCTTATAGCCCCCCAGTTCAGCCGCCATGTGTTGGAGTTCACCCCTGGGAGGGGTGCTGGAAAGTGCTCCGACTGGGGACTCCGTCGTTCTACTGGGGCACTTCAACGCCCACGTGGGCAGTGACAGTGACACCTGGAGGGGCGTGATTGGGAGGAACGGCCCCCTGATCTGAACCCAAGTGGTGTTCTGTTATTGGACTTCTGTGCTAGTTACAGCTTGTCCATAACGAACACCATGTTCAAGCATAAGGGTGTCCATCAGTGCACATGGCACCAGGACACCCTAGGCCGGAGGTCGATTATCGACTTTGTGGTTGTTTCATCTGACCTCCGGCCGTATGTCTTGGACACTCGGGTGAAGAGAGGGGCGGAGCTGTCAACTCATCACCACCTGGTGGTGAGTTGGATCCGATGGCGGGGGAGGAAGCTGGACCGACTCGGCAGACCCAAACGTACTGTGAGGGTCTGTTGGGAATGTTTGGCCGAATCCCCTGTCAGAGAGATCTTCAACTCCCACCTCCGACAGAGCTTCGACCAGATCCCGAGGGAGTCTGGAGATATTGAGTCCGAATGGACCATGTTCTCCACCTCCATTGTCAACGCGGCCACTCGGAGCTGTGGCCGTAAGGTCTCCGGTGCCTGTCGAGGCGGCAATCCCTGAACCCGGTGGTGGACACCGGAAGTAAGGGATGCCGTCAAGCTGAAGGAGGAGTCCTATCGGGCCTGGCTGGCTTGTGGGACTCCTGAGGCAGCTGACGGGTACCGACGGGCCAAGCGGACTGCAGCCCGGGTGGTTGTGGAGGCAAAAACTCGGGCCTGGGAGGAGTTCGGTGAGGCCATGGAGAAGGACTATCGGTCGGCCTCGAAGAGATTCTGGCAAACCGTCCGGCGCCTCAGGAGGGGGAAGCAGTGCCCTACCAACGCTATTTACAGTGGAGGTGGGCTGCTGTTGACCTCGACTGGGGATGTCATCGGACGGTGGAAGGAATACTTCGAGGACCTCCTCAATCCCGCCGTCATGTCTTCCATTGAGGAAGCAGAGGCTGAGGGCTCGGAGGCGGATTCGTCCATCACCCAAGCTGAAGTCACCGAGGTAGTCAAGAAACTCCTCGGTGGCAAGGCACCGGGGGTGGATGAGATCCGCCCTGAGTACCTCAAGTCTCTGGATGTTGTGGGGCTGTCTTGGCTGACACGCCTCTGCAGCATCGCGTGGCGGTCGGGTACAGTACCTTTGGACTGGCAGACCGGGGTGGTGGTCCCTCTTTTTAAGAAGGGGGACCGGAGGGTGTGCTCCAACTATAGGGGGATCACACTTCTCAGCCTCCCCGGGAAAGTCTATGCCAGGGTACTGGAGAGGAGAATCCGGCCGATAGTAGAACCTCGGATTCAGGAGGAACAGTGTGGTTTTCGTCCCGGTCGTGGAACACTGGACCAGCTCTATACCCTCTACAGGGTGCTGGAGGGTTCATGGGAGTTTGCCCAACCAATCCACATGTGCTTTGTGTCCCTTGCGGCATCTTGTGGAGGGAGTATGGGGTTGGGGGCCTTTTGCTTAGGGCTATCCGGTCCCTGTATGACCGGAGCAGGAGCTTGGTTCGCATTGCCGGCAGTAAGTCAGACTTGTTCCCAGTGCATGTTGGACTCCGGCAGGGCTGCCCTTTGTCGCTGGTTCTGTTCATAATTTTTATGGACAGAATTTCTAGGCGCAGCCAGGGGCCGGAGGGGGTCGGGTTTGGGGACCACACGATTTCATCTCTGCTCTTTGCGGATGATGTTGTCGTGCTGGCCCCATCAGACCAGGACCTTCAGCGTGCACTGGGACGGTTTGCAGCCGAGTGTGAAGCGGCTGGAATGAGAATCAGCACCTCCAAATCCGAGGCCATGGTCCTCAGTTGGAAAAGGGTGGCTTGCCCACTTCAGGTTGGTGGAGAGTTCCTGCCTCAAGTGGAGGAGTTCAAGTATCTTGGGGTCTTGTTCACGAGTGAGGGAAGGATGGAACGGGAGATTGACAGACGGATCGGTGCAGCTTCTGCAGTAATGTGGTCGCTGTACCGGTCTGTCGTGGTGAAGAAGGAGCTGAGCCGCAAAGCGAAGCTTTCGATTTACCAGTCAATCTACGTTCCTACTCTCACCTATGGTCATGAGCTTTGGGTCATGACCGAAAGGACAAGATCCCGGATACAGGCGGCCGAAATGAGCTTTCTCCGCAGGGTGGCTGGGCGATCCCTTAGAGATAGGGTGAGAAGCTCGGTCACTCGGGAGGAGCTCAGAGTAGAGCCGCTGCTCCTCCACATCGAGAGGGGCCAGCTGAGGTGGCTCGGGCATCTTTTCCGGATGCCTCCTGGACGCCTTCCCGGGAAGGTGTTCCGGGCATGTCCCACCGGGAGGAGACACCGGGGAAGACCTAGGACTAAGTTACCCATAGCAAATACACCCCTCAAGGAAGAGTGTGTTTTCCAAATCACATGACCTGCTCCACATGATGTCATTTCCTCCTGAAGAGAAAACTAGCAAGACCCAAAGGTATGTTTTCCCTCCACATTTTCAGTTATTTCACCTAAAGTAGTGCTTGGGGCAAATGTGTACTTATCATATGTCAACAATGGAGGGACTATGTCTCCCGGCTGGAGCTGGAGGAAGTGTCTAGGGAGAGGGAAGTCTGGGCATCCCTGCTTAGACTGCTGCCCCCGCGACCCGGCCCCGGATAAGCGGAAGAAGATGGATGGATGGATGGATATTTATTGCAAAGTATTTTATAGTTACTGTACAATTAGAATATTAAATGAACTCCTGAAAACTATAAGAACATGTCATGAATGTCAACTATGTTACTCTTGGTCAACTAAGTTACCTTTGCAGAGTAACATAGGTGACTGGTAACCTAGTTGACATTTTTGCTGTTTTTAGGGATAAAATCAAAATGGTTGCTTAGCACCAGACACCACATGGCATTTTACGGAGAGGTTCTTCTAAATATTATATGTACAACTGAGTAAAATTGAAATTCAAAGTTATTTATGAATTCATTGTAGTAACATTGTTGACATATGATAAGTACACATTTGCCCCAAGCACTACTTTAGGTGAAATAACTGAAAATGTGGAGGGAGAACATACCTTTGGGTCTTGCTAGTTTTCTCTTCAGGAGGAAATGACATCATGTGGAGCAGGTCATGTGATTTGGAAAACACACTCTTCCTTGAGGGGTGTATTTGCTATGGGTAACTTAGATGACAGCGACTTCTCGGACACATATTCAATTTGTCAATTTCTATTGAAAATGTGACATATTGCCCAAAAAGACACATTGTTCACAATTACCTCAACTTAATGTAAATAATATAATTAAAACTGTTTTTGAATAAGTTTTTTAAATGTTTTTTTAGGTAATGAGATTGTGGTTGTAATTCATTTCGGACGGTTATTTAGTTGACATTTTAGGGATATCTAGTAAATTTTTATAAATAAATTATTATTTCCATAATAATTAACTATGGAATTTGTAAAGACAAGATCATGAAGAACACTGAAGACTTTTAAAATTTTATTTTAATAAGCATGTTTGCGAGATAAATCTCATGTACATGAAAACTCCCTCAATTATATATTGACCCAGCCGCTGTTGACAGAGACGCGGATCTCACGCCGCCTCATTCTCTCACGAGTCATAACTCTTCACGTTCATCACTGCTCTTATGTTATGAAAATACTCAACAAAAAGACATTTTGGCATAATTGTGTGTGTTATTGTTCGTTCAAGCGCGAAAGATAACTATTCTGGGCTGTCTTGTGCGCACGCACGATATCATCGCAAGTTTTTCTGTGTCACAGTCACGACATTCACAGGCAGCGAGCTCTATTTTGTCTTGTCGCGCATTAATGGTTTAAAAGCATTTGCATGAATAAGAATGGGATCATGTAACACTAGCCAAAGGATGACAAAAAAATAACAGATGCTGCATTAATTGCGTTAAAAGCCCAAATTTGTTTATTTCATATAAAATCGCAGCATTTTGCGTCATATAGCCTAATTGCGTATAGGCTTGACATCGCGACTGCGATATGATTAAACGTGCAGCACTATGTAGCAACAATGACATCCAGCCAGCTGCTTTTCAAATTAAGTGGATCATGAGGGTGTCGAACACATCTTCTTTGTCCTTAGGAAGACAGCTCTGGTTATTATTATTCCCTACGGGGTAACTCATCAGCGCCAGGGTGACTGGAATCCCCCCCAGTTCAGCGTGAACTCCCCGTGACTTTATAGACTCGTGACATTCCAACGCACACACACAAACACACTCTGGACTTTGAAACAGAAACCCACTACAGAAAAGGACTTTTTACCCATAAAGTCACTCTTAAATGTACTAAATATATCCCTTTTTGTGTTAAGAGGTGTGTGTAAACCATAGGAAAGCATATATGTCCTACTGTAACATTAATAGAACTGCAAATGCCTATACTAATGCATAATAATGTATCTTTGCATTGCTACAACGTCTATATTCTATTTTTGATATCTCTGAAATCCTCTCCAGCTAATGGAGTTGAATTCCGATAGCAGAATGCAGTGATGCGCATTGTTTTATACATTTCATATGTCTGGAGCAAATCCTCTCAAGTTAAATTCCCTCATGACTCATTCCAGTGGGCGTCGTCCACCGGACAAAGGAACCTTTTCCTTTCGAAATACTCTAAGATGATTCGTCCCCCACGGAAAAGGGGACGTGGGACACTGCTCACGGGACACTGATAAAAGTCCAAACTTTCAGTTTCTTCTCGCTCTCACCCCGCTCTCTCACCCTTCCTCCTCTTCTCCACGCGCAGCGCTTCTCCTCCCAACGGAACCAGCTGGACCAGGCCTTGCCTTGGCTTCTCCTCTGGGACGCATACCCTCGCGTCATGTAGAAGCTGCCGTTCTTTGCAACTAAGTTATATATATTTGCCTCTTCCTTCACGGGAGATGAATCTTATTTTCCGGTAAACTGTTTGTTTGTTTTATTGTTTGCATTTTTACGTACGTTTATATTTGTAGCTCATATAATCTCTCTAGTTTTGCATTTATTAAAATCCATTTATACTTTTAACTGTCTCTGTGTTTGAAAACCCGCTTTTATAAAGTCAATGAAACGAAAGATCTAATTAAGCTACAAGCTCGATATTATAGACTACATTGAGTAGTTTTAATTAATAAACTCAGAAAGTTTGATGTTCGTGGCCAGAAGATAAACTTTCTTGGAGTTTGTAAATAGGGATACCCCTTCTTAACTGTGATAATCTCACATTTATTCGCTGGACGAATGACTGATGACCAGACCAGTTAAAGAACAAGGTAATCTCGATAACTGATAAAGTAAATGTACATGCGATTTCTGAATTATTATGACCATGAGTTATGATTATTAATATTTCCAAAATTCCCTATATCCTTGAGCTAGTTCGCATTTACCCAGAGTCAGATGTATTTACGTTACAGTGTTTTTGGTGGAGACATTTTAGGCAGTTTCAAACTTTAATTTGGTGGGCAAATTCAGCTTCAGTTAGATGTGTATTATGGCTATTAATAATGGTGCACGCGCGTTTTGAATTGTGAGATAAGTCGCTGTTAGAAATAAAGTTTATTCCAACACGAAGTGCCTTTTCTTTCCGTCCTTTATTTAGGTAGTGAATGAATAAAACAAAAGAAAAGAAGAAACCAGCGCTGGGAAGCTCAGGAAAATAGCTTAGCCTTTCCAAGAGTCTGGACAAAGAATATATACTGAAAATGTATAGGGAGTATCACAATCTTAACCAATAAAATCATACATGACATCATAGGTATCATATACTGTTGTATAACATAACTATAAATGGTCAATATCCGATACAGTTTCCTTTAGGTCCTTTAGATCCGAAGGGCTTCTGCAACACACAATACATAGAAAACACACATCTCTCTCCCCCTCTCTACATTGGGGTGCATGAAACAGATGTATCCTTACGTACATACAAAAGGAATGTGCAGACCAAGCCTTTTCTTCTGGACCCAACTTATGCTATGGACAAAGCTATTACATGGACAAAGCTGAGACAAAGAAAATACATTTCTAACAATGGCCCCTTTGATAAGATAATTATCATATAACATAATTATCATATCACATCATTCTCAGCATGTCCATTATGTGTAGGATAATACATTGAAACATTCTTCATTCAAACATTTCCTTCAAAATCATTAAGGTTTTACAGTTCTGTTCATCATAGCATATTGAGAAGATACAAAAGTATTCATAGCACGATAAATCAACATTCTAATAAATGGAATAATACAGCAAACAATAAATGCAAGGATTAACAGTATCGTTCCTATTGGAATTAAAGCAGATACAAGCATTTGTTTCCAACTAGTGAACCAATCGCCAAACCCACTTCTATCACTCACTTCTCTTCTTTGTAGTTCATCAGCAATTCTTGTCATATTATTTATTCCTTCAGCGATAATATGACCATCTTCGTCATTTGCCGGTACAAAAGTACAACAGGAGATACCAACGATGACACACACCCCTCCTCTGGCCGCGGTTAGCTGGTCTAAAACGAGACGGTTTTGTAGCGAAAGTAAACGAAGAGCTCTAAGTTCTTCTTGGACACCAGCTAAAGTGTCTCTTGTGGTTTTGATAAAATAAATCAATTCGTATCTTGTAACTTCGACTTCAATTTGAAGACTGCTAATTCCTATTGTTGGAAAAATACCTTCAAAGAATTTTTCCATACCAGTCCATAATCGATGTTCCTTTGGTACTGGATTATCCCTACCCAAACTACTAACTGAACTGCGGTCAGAGAGAGAGCGTGTGCTTCTTTGGTTCATCACATTACCATTTCTATGTGGTCTAATAATCATAGAATATTCTTCTAAAGTAACTAGGGCACATCGTCCACTCCAATTAAAAGGTAACGAGGTGAAAACCATGTGCCCGCATAACCAGAACCAATCTCTCAAAGCTCTTGTTCCTTTTACAGATGGAACATACCTATTACAATTTTTACCCGAATAAAGTCCACAATACTCATCACACAATTCTTGAATCTCAGGAGTTGCTGTAGCATAAGCATTCATAGTAAATAGAGGGTTTGAAGACGTTTTTAAACATAATTCCAAGTCAAATTTTCCTTCTCCCGTCAAACAACTAAAACAACAAGGCATGTTTCGTACTTCACAGCGGCGATATGTTTGCTTACATTTACTCTCAGGAATTGTACCCAGTGTTGCAGATCCTACTTTTCTTTCAATACAGAACAATGAGTCTGGAATAGGACCTACAGTTGCCACTTTAACATGTACCTGTACTGCAACTGTCAGTGTCCTATGATCAGGACAAGTCCAATTTACTGTTGAATTTTGAGGTGCAATCGATCCGATACTACTAAGAAATAAAGGACAGAACAAGTCTTCTTCTGTCGTTGGTGATTTAACACTTACATGAGGTCCGGAAGCACTTTGTGGCATTTTCGTGCAAACATAACAGTCACCCTTTTTTCCTGTCGACTTAGCAGTGAAGTTGGCTAACCTCCACCACATATTAGAAGCAAACGCATGTGGTTCGTCTTCGTGGGCCAACCAGGTTTCATTACCACTGCTAACGAGGGCTTGTGTATAAATGAACATGCTTGTCAGCACGAGCAGGTGTAATAGCAACTTTGCAGACATGGCTTAATGGATTCAATGATAATTATTGCTAATTTCAATCAGCAATCCCGTTCTTCGTCTACTTCTCTTCCTCGCTCTCCTTTCGATCAGTGCTGGAGGTCCACTTCCGCATAGGCTTATGCGTTCCCCTGGGCTGGAGCTGCCTTCACTCTGCTAGCGTGGATCCACTGCGGCTGGAGGTCCGTCAGAACACCGGTCCTCGTCACAGCGATCACCGTGGCAGGCCCCAGATAGTTTGGTTCCCCAAGTTTCGTGGGCTTCAGACACTTTATCAGCACCTGTTGTCCTGGAACGAAAGGATGAGTTGGCTTTTCTGAGGGAAGAGGGAGAGACAGAGAAACATCACCATTTATGCCATTCAAAGTTCTAACAAGGGAATCCACATAATCTGCGATGATCACCTCCGTGTCACCTGTGGAAAGATTGCCAGCGCGACCTCTGACCCAAGGGGTCGGGAAAGGTCTACCCATGAGAATTTCGAATGGAGACATTTTTGTGGTGGCTGATGGAGACATTCTCATTTCTGTCAATACGGCAGGCAACAAATCAACCCAATTTCTGCCCGTATCTAGACACGCTTTATTAAGACGTTCTTTTATCGTTTTGTTAGTCCTTTCGACGTTCGCTGAGCTCTGTGGATGATAGGGAATGTGAAAATGCCAAGCAATATTAAGCTCTTTGGCTAATAACTGTGTGACTTTAGAAGCAAACGGAGTTCCATTGTCGCTTGCTATAACGGTTGGAATGCCAAAGCGCGGTATAATTTCTTTTGCAAGAACCTTTACTACCGTCTTTGCATTTTCTTTGCCACACGGAAAAGCTTCTGGCCACTTAGAAAATCGATCAATAATCACAAGCAGATATTTGTTATTTCCACATGGAGGCATGTGTGTAAAATCGATCTGTAAATATTGAAAAGGAAGTTCGGGATGCGGTAAAGCCTCATGGGCGGTTGCCTTGTGCCGATTTGTTCGCGCGCACACCAAGCAAGCATCCAATATTAATAAAGTATTCCTTCGAACGTTTGCTATGCAATATGATTGATTCAGATTTTGTATCACTTTCTCTTTCGATACATGCGATACACCATGATAATGCCTGCACAACATTACAATGGTGGATGCAGGTAGCGCGATTCTACCTTGTTTATCTCTCAGAATACCGGTTTGATCTGGTTTTACTTCATTGGCTGCCCAATGATTCAAATCATCTTGAGTAGGATTCGCTTGTAGTATCTTTATGTCCAAATCATTAGTCAATGACGAATTCATCATTGGCACTTCAGTGCTTTGGTCATTTACATGTGGGCTACATATCGTTTCTTTTGCTGCCCATTTCGCTACTTCATCTGCAAATCTGTTTCCTTTGGCTTCATCAGATTCACCTGTCTTATGACCAGCTACTTTAATGACAGCAAGCTTCAATGGTTGCTGTGCTGCACTAATCAGCTCGGCCACAATGTTATGATGCGAAATTGGTTTTCCATCGGAGGTTTTAAAATTTCTTTCCTCCCACAATTTAGCAAAATCATGGACTACGCCGTACGCATATTTGGAGTCAGTGTATATGTTAATGCACTGACCTTTTGCCAACTGACAAGCTCTTGTTAGAGCAATTAGTTCTGCAACTTGTGCTGATTTATATGGCAGCGAATATGCTTCAATTACATTATCGGGCAATTCGACAATAGCATAACCACACAAATATGTACTGTCATTTGGCTTAAAGCAGGATCCATCGATATACCAATTCCGTCCCTCCTCTAGGACAGATGTAGATACATCTGGCCTACAGGCAGTCGACGTCTGGATCCTGGTCAGGCAGTCGTGGTCGTCACTCTGAAATTCACCTTGTGTCAGTAACCTGTGCAAATGTACAGTGGGACCGTGAACAACAGAGGTTACTTTCAAAGTTAAATTAGCAGTAGCTAACAATATAGCCTCATAGCCTGAACGGCGTTGAGCAGTCATATGCTGTGTAGAAATATTATGCATAATAGCTCCAACCTGATGAGATGTATGTACAGTCAATGGATGTGACAAAACAACCTTTTCAGCATCCTGTACCATGATCGCTGTAGCAGCCACTGCACGCAGGCAGGCAGGGAGACCCCTGGCCACTGAATCAAGGGTTTTAGACAAATAGGCTATTGGACGATAAGTACCGCCATGATCTTGGGCCAGGATTGCCGCGGCCGTTCCTCCACTTTCGTGTATATAGAGATGAAATTTGCGAGAGTAACATGGTAGGCCGAGGGCAGGAGGCCTTAGGAGAGAGGATTTCAAATGTCTGAATGCCTGATCCATTTCAGCAGTCCATGTAATGTCCTCTTTATCACCCAGCGTAGCTTCTCGCAGAATTTTGTCATACATGGAGCAGTTGGGGACCCATAGCCTGCAGTAATTCACCAGTCCCAGAAAGCTTTGCATTTGCTTCCGTGTTGATGGGTGCTTGAATGCAGCGATGGCTGTAACCCTGTCAGCAGACAGGCGGACTTGGCCTTGTGACAGTTCATGGCCCAAGTAGGTGACTTTTCTCTGTACCCACTGAAGTTTCTCTTTGGATGCCTTGAATCCAGCCTCAGCTAGAATATTGCAGACAATTGTGGAGGCAGCAGCACACATCTCTGCAGAGGCGCCAGTGACTAGGATGTCATCCGCATACTGGAGCAGACAAGTCTCTGGAGGAAGTTTGACATCCTTCAGTGTGGCTTGCACTACGGCGGCAAAAACGGCCGGGCTATCTCGTAGGCCCTGGGGAAGCCTTGTCCATTGGAATTGACAATTTCGATAACAAAACGCAAACAGTGGCTGAGTTTCAGGATCCACAGGAATGCTGAAAAAGGCAGAGCTTAAATCAATAACAGAAAAAAATGAATGTTCTGAAGGAATAGAATTGATTATAGTCTGTACATCTGGCACAATTGGTGCAAGTGGTTTTATCAAATCATTAATTTTTCTCAGGTCTTGCGTTAAACGCCAAGAACCATTTGCCTTTTTGATAGGATTAATTGGTGTGTTATAAGGTGAATGAGTGCGAACCAGGATGCCTTGAGCCAATAGCTGTTCTATGAGGGGGGCAATTCCCTCCTCTTTTTCCTTTGAAAGCGGGTATTGTTTTTGAAACACAGGCCTATTGGTTATCAAATTTGCCCTGTAGGGCCGGACAGCAATTAGCCCTACGTCATCCTTGTGTTCCGCCCACAATTGAGGGTTGATGCCCGAAATTTCCTGTGTCAGCACAGTTGCAGGCAAATCCTCGACAAGAGCACTTCCTGTGTCGGTTGTGATGGAAAAAGCTGCAGGAAACATAAGTGTCAGAGAGTCAGCATCAAAATCCAATTTCATACCAAGTTTATGCATTAAATCTCGACCCAAAAGGCAGAATGGTGAATTTGGTATGATTGCAAAATCATGCATTTTAAACAATGATGGTACATCCTTAGAAGTAACCGGTAAAGGTGGTGACATTTCACATTTTACTGGAACGTTGTCAATCCCGATAGAACTGATTGTCTTTCCCGTGATCAGGCCTTCATAAAAGTTTGATGATAATGATGATACGCTGGCACCTGAATCGACGAGAAATGCATATGGTTTATGATTAACATTTAATTCAATGAATGGCAAAACATTTGACTTGTTACCATAATTTAATGTAATCATTGAAAAGGCAGGCTCCTGTGTATGCACTCGTAGTCATTGTTTCCTCCATGCAGTTGGATACTGTTTCTCTTGTTCGGAAGAGCGCAAGGAGGGGGCTCTCGGCCCGCAGCCATCAGAGCGCCTAAACATCTGGTTTCCATTAGTCTGCTGCAGCCCAACTCTCCTTCTGCAAAACTTGGCAATATGCCCAGGACGGCCACAGCAGAAGCAAGTGAGAGGCTGTTTAGAGTTATTGAACGGACGAGGCGAAGCCTTAACCTGCTCAGAATTAACTTGCAACATTAATGGAATTTTTCCTTTAGAGTCGAAAGCACCGGCACATGAAAGTTCACGTAAACGTTTGCCAAGGTCATCAACTGACATCGTAAAAAGATTATTTGTCGTAAGTCGAATTAATTGTGCAGTCTCGCTATGCATGTTGTTCAGAAACGTGTTCACAAACAACAGACAATTGTCATCATCGATCGGAAGTGCTGATTCCTCAATCCACGCACGCTTGAACCTATTAAAAAAAACCGTTGGCGTCTCGCCAGATTTTTGCTTTGTATTAGCGGCATGCGAAATATCTTGTTTAGTAGAGGACAACTTCAGCAAAAATGCAGTTAATTGTTTGAAAAAAAGTTTAAGTTTACTCGGACTGGCCCATATCCATAATCCTTTTTCCGATTCATCGTCATCGTCATCATCTTTAAATCTCAAACCACGAAATGATTTGGAGAGGTCAATCGGTTCAGGGTTAGTTTTCACAAGACGACGTGACGGTGGTACATCATTAACGGGATCCAAAAGATCAACCGCTTCAATTAATTCTTCCTCCGTAATGTCAGCAGGAAGAGTTTTCGTTAGTATATAGCGATAATCACGACCAGTTAACTGGCTATAAGCAGTCAAACGCTTCAAAACAGAAACATAATGATGCGGGGTTTTGGACGGATCTGGCAGTTCTTTACAGATAGCCATTACTTCAGAAATGTTTAACGGATGAACCTTAAATCCATCTGAAGTTTCAACAAAAGGAAAGGCAGTGGCTTGTGTTAAGTCTGGGTACAATCTATTTCTAGCAGGTTGTTCAGCGGGAGCTTGAATGCTCTCATATTTGGGAGGGAGGGATTGCGGCGTCTGTGTCTCTTCCAAAAGAGACTTTTTTTCCTGTTGCAGAGAACTCTTTTCTGTGTCTGACTGAGGGACAGAAACGGCAAAAACTGCACTGTTACTCACAGCCAATTCAGGGTTTGGAAAACTAATATTTGCAATATTCTTAACTCTTACTGGACCTTGATCCCAGTATTTTTTCATGGTTTGCCAAGTTTTAAACGACTTTTCCATGTAGGGATAGTCCCATGTCGGATCGCCCCAATTCCCAAAAATCATATCTTTTGCACTTTGCATATCAGCGTCTTTAAATGACCCCTCGCGAGGAAATGGGTCTAATTGTGTTTTTCCCTCACTCCAGCCTGCTAAATTACTTAAAAACGGTTCAACAAAAAACGCCTGGTCATTTCGGACCATGAAATCCTTTGGAGTTTCATCAATTAACGGAGGAGATATTTTATTGCCCATTTTAAGCCACACAAAAATTTCTTCTCAATTCAGAGTAAATAAATATTAAAACAGTCAAATAGAGAACAGAAAAGAACAATTCTGCAGTTACAATTGTTAGTACATTTGGCAAAAGGAACAAAAGAAGTAAAAGGAATAGAACAGGAAAAGACCAAAATAAACTAGGATATTGTATCATTCACTCACAACCTCAAAAAAAAGGAACGGAGCACTTTGAAATATCTCGCGACAATATTTCCTTCTTACAAAAGTAAGGTAAGACCAAAAACGCAGAAAAAGTGATCAATTTTTTCTCACGCTCTTCTTGTATTAATTAAAACACAAGGAACACCCAAAAATAACGATAAAAGATCACTGTCTTTTGTCGTTCTTCCCGTCTCAATTAAAGCACGCCTTAATTAAACACGAGGTAAACCATAACGATAAAAGGACTGATCAGGTCACTTTTACCGTTCTTCCTGCTATTTGCAAGGATTTCCAATACCAAATCTGGCACAAATCTCGGCAAGATAGTAAGAAACTGTTCTTATTTAAAGAAGAAATTTTCTCACCACCTGGAGTAGATCGGACGAAGCCCCCAAATCTGTTAGAAATAAAGTTTATTCCAACACAAAGTGCCTTTTCTTTCCGTCCTTTATTTAGGTAGTGAATGAATAAAACAAAAGAAAAGAAGAAACCAGCGCTGGGAAGCTCAGGAAAATAGCTTAGCCTTTCCAAGAGTCTGGACAAAGAATATATACTGAAAATGTATAGGGAGTATCACAATCTTAACCAATAAAATCATACATGACATCATAGGTATCATATACTGTTGTATAACATAACTATAAATGGTCAATATCCGATACAGTTTCCTTTAGGTCCTTTAGATCCGAAGGGCTTCTGCAACACACAATACATAGAAAACACACATCTCTCTCCCCCTCTCTACATTGGGGTGCATGAAACAGATGTATCCTTACGTACATACAAAAGGAATGTGCAGACCAAGCCTTTTCTTCTGGACCCAACTTATGCTATGGACAAAGCTATTACATGGACAAAGCTGAGACAAAGAAAATACATTTCTAACAGTCGCTAAAGCGAACTCACTCAGCTGACGGTAGGCACAAAGCCAGCTCAGCTCTGCAAATTAACAGTTTCAAAAATGTCTAAGCATTTTTATCACTATTAAGTGCTAAAACTGCAGTTCATAATATTACATTTGTCCCTGTAAAGATGAAGCAAACTCTTTGCAGTTGGTACATGTAATATGATTTTAAACCGACTAAATAAGACGAAGAAATCTCTTTTTAGTGCGAAGACGTAAATCTGATCTGAGCAGATGCCTCAGTTTTCAGTCATAATAGGCCTTATTATATCGTTAGCAACGATAAAACTCCTGGTCGAAAAATTGGCCTAGCTATCCAATTTTGTAAACCTAATGCATTTTAATCATAAAGGGCTATTTTGATTAATGTTTATGGGAGGTGAAACAGATGTTTAATTCCTGTCTTGCTCACATCTCTATTAATTAAAACAGAAGTTTAATTCCTGTTTTTATTTAAACCGTTTCATGTATAATGTGTAATTAAACAGACGTGTAATTCCTGTTAGTCACATGTTGTGAAACTCGCGTCATTTTTCGCATGCAACCGAGCGCAAAATGAGCCCATACTGGTGATAAAAGATAAAAATCTGCAGTCTGAATCACTCCACTGACCAACACTAGAGGGCAGCCTTTAGGTGTGTGGCAGTTCTCAAATTACGCGCCCCCACCGACGTCATCCTGCGTGAGCGCCGCCTCCCACTGATGTCAGCCTGCATGAGCGCAATAACGCCACCTGGTGGACGCTATCAGATAATACCTGCTTTAATTTTTTTTTTCTCTGCATTAATTTTCTCTTCTTTTCCCCGATTATAGAATAAATGGTCTAGCTCTCAGATAATTACCTGCATTCAAAGCTTAGCTTATGCTGATATTATTTGGAGTTAGACAATTCTCTTCTCTGTTTTTGACTGTCACACTTTAAATGGGGTTCGAAAAAAAAAACTTTTTCGAATTAAAGCTTAGATTTGCTTCACTCAGTTCATTGATAGTCCACCTAGGAAGAAGCACGCCACCGTGTGGCCATCTTGGGTCGACTTATCAATATCTGTTTCACCCCCAGTCTGCAAGTGTCTCAACATTGCTACCCTTCTCGTTTGATTATTTTATAATCAATACTAATAACTTCAGTGTTATTGTAAGGATTATAGGAAGTCATTCTGAATTTCAGTTTTAATTATTTTTAGTATTGATACTTCACTGTTATCATTCTAATTTTCTTTCCTTCCTTATTATTATTATTTGGACCTCTCCTTGCATGCTTATTTGAATTTCAATTTAAACTAGTTTGAATTTTAATTTAAAATTGTGTCTACTCAACCAGGTGGACCACTGAGAGAAAATACGCCCCTCCCCTTTGTGGCACAAACCCACTGCCAGGGCCTATCCCTCTGCCTGCGTCTCAAGCCTGTGTTGTGTATTTAAATTGTATTTCACTGATCATATATTTTTTCTTTCCTTTCCCTCTTTCTCCAGTCTCATCAGGGGGGGTAGGTTATTCCGATAATTACCATCAGTTATCATAATTCCCTTTCGTTGTATCATTATTTTAGTAAAGCCTTTGCCTCTGACTCCTGCATACATATTTACTCAATTTGGTGAAACCAGAAAGCCTTAATTCACTTTGAGTCTAACATCTTCATCCCTTACTGTGTATCTATTGGCAGGACTCAGTCAGTGCACTGTGGTGATTGAAACGTCATCACTGGTTGGTTTCCGGTGGGCGGGGATCATCTGTCCGGCGTTACTGACACTGTGCTCCGTCTGGTGTTGGGACCGTCGGAGAGTCTGACCGCGCCCGCTGGTTTCCGCCTGGATGACCTCTATTCACCCCAGGTAAACTAAAATTTGATAGAACCCATCCACTTATTATGAACCACAGAATACTAGATATTCCTCTGGGTATATTTTAAGTGTTTGGCCCACCTTTTTCTCTCTAAGACACACCTTCTTCCGAGGTCCTGTCCCGATAATCCACGCATCTCCTGGCCCTATCAGGAACTCTAGCAGTGTTAATAGGCTTAGGCCTCTTTATTTTTTTTATTATTTTTTTTATAACGCTCCCCGTGTTATTGTTTGTGACATTTCATTGCAGACCAATTCACTTCCTTGTGTTGTGTTTCCCTTTGATCTTCCCTACCTTCAACTTTGTCTTTTTCTCCATTCTGTTGTGATTTGTTTCTCTCATTTCACTTAGAGACAGAACCTAAGAGAGACCCCAGGAAAGCTGAATAATAGAGTGACGATCAAAGCCGGCGTCGCTAGACGACCACCAGGCTACCGCCTGTCAAAATCTCTATTGTGGGTTTTACCCATACCCACGAAATTGGCTCCGCTAACTGTCGGCATCAGTTAGCCCCGAAATTCTCATAGACGGCATAGCCCATATGAGTATAGCTCATTAACCCTAAAACAAACTTGCATTTTGTCTCTTTTTGTGTGTGCTGTGCTTCTCTCGCCACAGTAAGCCAAGATGTCGAGCTCACCCAGTCCCGCAGTCCGCTGGCACGACCTCGAGACATGGCTGCGAGAAATGACAACAACCGTTCTACCCCAGGACGCCGCTGACCCACAATACCTGGACCAGTTTGAGACCTACGATCCAACCCAGAAGTACGACCATGAGCAGCTGGCCAAAATCTTCGGAAAACTCGCACTCAACCTCGTCACCAAGGCCCGGGCCAGCGAAAGGACCAACCTCGACCTGGAGCAGAAGGCAGTCGCACTACAGCTCCTGGCCACGGAGGCCCGGAAGGACCGAGCACACACACAGAGCCGTCTAGACCAGCTACTATTCCTGACCGAGGAAGAGGACGAGACGGACACAACGCTACAACAGGAAGTTGAAAGACTTCAAAATGCCTTGGACGATCTTCGTCGGCACACAGACCAAAGACAGCAGTCGGAGGAAAACACCCGGAAGGAACTCAACGAAAGGCTCCAACGGGCTGAAGCTCTCCTTGAGAGAGCAGAGACTGAAATCCATCAGCTCGCTCAGCAGAGACACAATCTCAGAGACGAACTTGACATTGTTCGCAGAGAAGGGGAAGAACATCTCACACCATTTCCCCCTTCCAGCGAGTCCGCGCCTTTCAGCCACACACCCAGAGCTGAAAAGGCGGGCGAAAGCCCACTGCACAAAACCACGCCTGTCAGCCAAACACCAAAAGCTGGAGGGGGCGGAGCTGTAAAGGGTCAGAATCCTCTCCAGACGGATTGGGCCCCCAGCAACAGCTCTCCTCCCACAAGCCTTGACAAGCTGGCCAGAAACATTCCTACCACAGAGAATCAAAACCGTTCCAGGCCAGCAGATGGCAGCACAACTGTGACGGTGCTCATCCAAAGCATCGGACCGAGCGCTCTGAAAGATTCTGGAACCAGCATCACCCGCCGTCCAGAACTCCAAGCCCAGACCGTCGAACCTGGAACCACTCTCTCCAGAACACTGGTGAGCCCAAGTCTTCTTACCCAACAGATGAAGACAGTGCAGCCACGTCTGACACAGACACAGAAAACGAACACTGACACCGACTGCTTCAAGGTCATGACTGAACTGCAGTTGAGTAACCAGACCAATGTCTGCGCCACATACAGACAACCCACCCACCCACCCTCACGATTGCAGTGATTACACAGCACAAACGAACTTTACCAACAACACTGCACACCCAAAACACTGTAACGTAAATACATCTGACTCTGGGTAAATGCGAATTAGCTCAAGGATATAGGGAATTTTGGAAATATTAATAATCATAACTCATGGTCATAATAATTCAGAAATCGCATGTACATTTACTTTATCAATTATCGAGATTACCTTGTTCTGTAACTGGTCTGGTCATCAGTCATTCGTCCAGCGAATAAATGTGAGATTATCACAGTTAAGAAGGGGTATCCCTATTTACAAACTCCAAGAAAGTTTATCTTCTGGCCACGAACATCAAACTTTCTGAGTTTATTAATTAAAACTACTCAATGTAGTCTATAATATCGAGCTTGTAGCTTAATTAGATCTTTCGTTTCATTGACTTTATAAAAGCGGGTTTTCAAACACAGAGACAGTTAAAAGTATAAATGGATTTTAATAAATGCAAAACTAGAGAGATTATATGAGCTACAAATATAAACGTACGTAAAAATGCAAACAATAAAACAAACAAACATTTAACCAAACAAGAACATGCGTGATCAGAATGAATGAAATGAAAGAAAGAAGGATATAGAGAGAAGGGAAAAGCTAGTAATTATTACATACAGAAACCTAATTTCACGAGACACCTGGAATCAGCTTTTAGACAGATATAAATATACTTTCAAGTTTGTTCTCTGTTCGGGTGATGCTGAGAGGCAGGAAAGCGCGGACGGTGTCCTGTTTCTGCTGCGTCTTCCGGTGTCGCGGGAAGCTTAAAAGGCTCACTGAATGTAACGTTTACCGGAAAATAAGATTCATCTCCCGTGAAGGAAGAGGCAAATATATATAACTTAGTTGCAAAGAACGGCAGCTTCTACATGACGCGAGGGTATGCGTCCCAGAGGAGAAGCCAAGGCAAGGCCTGGTCCAGCTGGTTCCGTTGGGAGGAGAAGCGCTGCGCGTCGAAAGAGGAGGAAGGGTGAGAGAGCGGGGTGAGAGCGAGAAGAAACTGAAAGTTTGGACTTTTATCAGTGTCCCGTGAGCAGTGTCCCACGTCCCCTTTTCCGTGGGGGACGAATCATCTTAGAGTATTTCGAAAGGAAAAGGTTCCTTTGTCCGGTGGACGACGCCCACTGGAATGAGTCATGAGGGAATTTAACTTGAGAGGATTTGCTCCAGACATATGAAATGTATAAAACAATGCGCATCACTGCATTCTGCTATCGGAATTCAACTCCATTAGCTGGAGAGGATTTCAGAGATATCAAAAATAGAATATAGACGTTGTAGCAATGCAAAGATACATTATTATGCATTAGTATAGGCATTTGCAGTTCTATTAATGTTACAGTAGGACATATATGCTTTCCTATGGTTTACACACACCTCTTAACACAAAAAGGGATATATTTAGTACATTTAAGAGTGACTTTATGGGTAAAAAGTCCTTTTCTGTAGTGGGTTTCTGTTTCAAAGTCCAGAGTGTGTTTGTGTGTGTGCGTTGGAATGTCACGAGTCTATAAAGTCACGGGGAGTTCACGTTGAACTGGGGGGGATTCCAGTCACCCTGGCGCTGGTGAGTTACCCCGTAGGGAATAATAATAACCAGAGCTGTCTTCCTAAGGACAAAGAAGATGTGTTCGACACCCTCATGATCCACTTAATTTGAAAAGCAGCTGGCCGGATGTCATTGTTGCTACATCTAATTGAGGTTATTTTATGATTTAGATAAAACTAACATAAAATCTCACAGCATTAGCTATAAAATTTAATTTGCAAGCCTATGAACAGTGGAGGAAAACTAATACTTGGGTAATAGATAAATAAAGATGGAAAAAAAACGATTCTTGGCGTTTGAGAATCGATTTTGAATCGAATTTTAAAGAACGATTTTTTTGCCCAGCCCTAATGCATACAGTCAGTTCAAAAGTTTGTACCATCTAAATGTGCTGGATCTTTTTACTTCATCACCACCCATGTTTTCTAAAGTTGATTTTTTTCAATATTTCATCAACATAACAGTACATTTAACCGATTGTAAGTCTGTCTTTTACAGACAGTGTTAGCTGTAGCTTTGATTTCGAATTAAAAGTCACAATATGTGATGATCATTAGCTTCAATGCATAACATTAATAACTATGATTGGGACTGCCATATATACATACATTATAATGAGCAAAATATTGCATTAAAAACGTTGTGAATTCTTTGGGTTTAGTTGCTGTGTTTCAGCGTGTTGTCCTGGGAGGAGAGCATCCACAACAGGAGTTTCACCATGTAATAGTTGATTACTATTAATAATAGCTCAAGTTAATCTGTGCATGATTTTGTGCAAGTATAAGTTGTAATATTGTGTTTATTTTGTATAAATATCTAATTTATCATATATAGGTTTAGGGGTGTTCCTTCAGCTCTTTAGCTTTAGCGCACGCAGCTCAAACACAACGTTATTTGAAACAGAAATACTAAAGATGTTTAATATTACTGTAGTATTAAAATGTTTAATATTACTGCAATATTAAAGAGTTCAATATGTTTTCAAAAATACTGATGTGTTATTATTCATAACTAGTACTTTTATTGTTCTTGTATCATTTTCATCAACAATATGGTTTGAGTAAAATCATTCCCTTATTGTCCATGCGGAGGCTATTTCATTTTATTTATCCACGGCATATGCATTTTGATTTTTTATGTAGCCTAAGTAATGTAGTAAAGTAATAATGTCAAATAACTTGTTTGCATTTTAATTTCATTTTATTTATTATTATTATTTGTAAGGCAATGGATGTTTTGGTAAAACTTCACAATACATATGTTATTGCATTAACTAACATGAACTAACAGAGAGAAAAACTTATGTTAATGTGATTTAATAAAATATGTGAGTTCATGTTAGTTCACAGTGCATTAAATTAACAGATACAACACTGGATCCTAAAATGTCTTGGAAAATGTTGAGATTAACGTTAAGTAAGATTAATAAATCCTGTAGAAGTATTGTTCATTCATTGTTAGTTCATGTTAACTAATACTAACAAGATGAAACCTTATTGTAAAGTGTTGCCATTTTTTTTTAATAAAGAAAGTTGGAAATATGAATGTAAAATTAATTTTAAAAGTTAAGAAATCTTACACTGGTTCAAACTAAGCCACTGTACTGTATATGTTTGATTTATGTTGAAGTGTTTGGGACATTGGCTTTAAATGATGAGCGTTTCGTTTTTGTAAAAAAAATGCTTGCACTATTCCTAGTACACAGGGTACATCCAACACGTTTTGTGTTGCAAAAACACGAACACGATTCCTAAGGGAAACATTGAGGAACAAATGTAAATTGTCAGTTAAAGAAAATACACTCCTGAACAAAAATCTTAAAGACCGGGGGAAGCATTCCAAGTTTTACGCATTTCGCGCTGGTGGATCATAACAGGGTTACGTTTGTAGGTCTATATGGTCTCATTTAACATGTTACATTAACAATGCATCTCTATTTAGTTTTTCACCGATGTCTAGGGGCTGTTTACACTGTAAAAAAGAATACATTGATTTTATTGATATCTAATTAATAAAAATGAGGCAACAGATTACAAGCAATATTATTAATTAAATTTAACAAATTAGAATTGAGTAATAATTAATCAAATGAATTCCTTGAAAGGTAACCATTTAAAATGAGTAAAATTTACAAAATATCTTTTATTGCCAACATTGAAGACACCTGGTGTTAACAAGCAGAATCACTGAAGGAGAAAACCATAATTAAAGTCACCATTGTGGAGATCAGTGTGTGTTTTAGTTGGGCTCTTGACCTTAAATGATTAACTTTAAGTTTCATTTGGCTGCTGTACATGAGTTATAACAGCCAGATGAACAAAGAGAAAAGGTGATGTAGTGGCGTTGGTTGTGTTTTAACATAATCATAATTTCACAATCATTTGACCTGAATCACTGAACTCATAGAGTGCAATTTATGAGTTAGGTTTACTTTATTAATTATAGCAGCACTGGCCTTGTACGGCATAATATTTTTTAAATTTTACAATGTAAGGCAAATAATTTCTAAAAAGTTTCTCTTACATAAAAAGGAGACACACAGACATCAATAATCAGCCTGTGAATCTCAACAATGGTGACATTTATAAAGCCTGTTGCAGTGCATTCTGGGTGCCACCAATCAAAACTCATTCATGGCTCCCATCATGCATTGCTGCATGAATAAATAATGAGCTTATGTTCAGAGGTGATCTGTTTGTCACCATTGCTGAGATTCATACGTAAAATCTTGATGTGTGTTTGTGCCTAAAAAAAAAATATATATATATATATATATATTTTATTTTTTTTAATTATTGATTTGATCATTTGGATTTCAGTGAAAAGGCTAAAAATATTATACTGCTGTAATTAATAAAGTTAACTTAACTCATAAATTGGACTCTATATGAGTTCAGTGATTCAGGTCTAATGATTGTGAAATAATGATTATGTTAAATCACAACCAACACCATCAGATCACCTTTTCTATTTGTTCATCTGGCTGTTATAACTCATGTACAGCAGCCGAACAAAACTTAAAGTTAATAATTTAAGGGTCAAGCGCCCAACTAAAACACATACTGATCTCCACAATGGTGACTTTAATTATGGTTTTCTCCTTCAGTGATTCTGCTTGTTAACACCAGGTGTCTTCAATGTTGGCAATAAAAGATATTTTGTAAATTTTACTCATTTTAAATGGTTAACTTTTAAGGAATTCATTTGATTAACTATTACTCAATTATAATTTGTTAAATTTAATTAATAATATTGCTTGTAATCTGTTGCCTCATTTTTATTAATTAGATACTAATAAAATCAATGTATTCTTTTTTACAGTGTACACCAGGCCACTTCATGCGTTTTCTCAGATCGGATTGCTGTCTGATTTATCAAAACGATTCCATTTACACCTGGTTACATCAATGTGTGTGTGTTTTTTTTTGTTTTTTTTTTTGCGGATATAAATCCGATCTTCAATTCCCGCTATATGCCGATTTAATGGAGTGCATGTCACCGAAATCAACAGTTATGAGATGCATTATTTTACTGATCATCAGCTAAAATTTCTGAATCAAAGGCCGCAATAAGAGAAAGCAGAAACAGCCCAGGTAAGATCATTTCGTTTCGTTACATTTAATGAAGATGATTGTGTGTTAAGCATCAGTGACTTACTTTCACTTTGATTTGCAAATAGTTTGCACGTTGGCTTGATGAATAGATGCTCAGCTGCGGCGATGCGTGTTGCAGTAGCGTCGTCATATCTGATTATAACATTACATATATAGCCTATAACACGCTCTCACATGTTTATTTTTTAATAAACCATATTCAACAACATATAAAAATGAAATAATCTTTATAGTAATTTGATAAAGCCGCAGCCATCATTACCAAGCGCGAACCATTGACAGTGAATGAAACGAAGCGAACTAACCCCCAATTTCCACCAGATGCGGAACGGCTGCGGAACGGCTCCGCTGCGTGACAGCTCCGTGTTCCGTCGTCCGTCAATACCCACCAGGTCCGTATTTGTTGCGGAACGGCTGCGGCCATGACTGACAGCTGAAAGCACGAGGACCCACGAGATCTCGCGAATTCACGTAAGATCGCGCGATATAAGTGCTGAATTGCTGCGGAGCTCTCCGGCATCCGGCAAAAATAGAAGCTCTGCGTATCTGCTCCGGAGGGCTGCGGATCGCCGGAGTCGGAACGCAGCTGTAACGCATTCAGTGGAAATACACTCATTGACTTTAATGGAAACCTATTGACTCCGCCGCCGTGCCGGAGCCGTAACGCAGCCGTTACGCATCTGGTGGAAATTGGGGGTAAGCCTGCAGGCCATAGTGTGACATGCGTAAACCAATGGTGTAAACATAATCATAGATGACGCGCCACGGGTTTTTATTAAAAAGAAAGAACGTAGCTTATGTTTGTATGTAGGTCTAGGCAATTTATATTCACAATACTTAATAAGTAGGGTGTTTCTGCAACTACGGGCACTTTTAAGTCCCAGGAGTGAAATTTTAGATTTATGTTAAAATTTGTCATTTGATGTTTCATAAATATAAACGTAGTATCAATACACACCTTGACATAAAAAATAATTAATAAATAATATGATTTAATGTAAAATTATGAAGCATTTATAGGTCCAAACACCATTTTTGCTCATGTCCCACACCCGTGGTTTCAATGTTGAGATACTTAAAATTAGCTCATTCTTTTACAATATGACATTATTTCAAATGGAATTGTTTAATATACAGATTCATTTACAGCATCTTAAAATTCTTTGTATTATTTACTGATCATTTTTATGATTTTTTTTAACTAAATGTACCTGTCCCACACTTTTGAGTCCTTACCGCAACAATGAAAAAAAGCTTTTATTATGAAATTTTATCGAACACAAACAAGTCTAGTAACAGAAATTATCACTTGAGCACATTGCTGACAGACTGGGCCACCACACTACCTCACTCACAAGATACCAAAAAAATAAGGTAAACATCATCTTTTCTGCTCTAGTATTTATTGTGCGTCCTTACCATTCAGCTTAATAATTGTGTATTTTTGAACTACATTTTAAAAATAAATGTATATTACTGTTGAATTCATGTATATTAAGATGCTTAGAGTCAAAACTAATGTGGTAGGCCTTGCTAGCTGCCAATTAGCTAAAATATTAGCAAAAATGTCATTTCCGCAACATGTCTTTACCGCAGCAAATTTAGGTGTTGCGGTAAAGACCTTGTGTTGCGGTAGAGACAAATTCAAGGTTTACTGTATATTAAATGACAAATATTCAGTATATTATTAGTACTGAAGTATATATTAGTATATATATATTAGTATATATATAAACATGCCATTTTCTACATAAAAAAAAATATTTTGTCCTTACCGACACAAGCTGTCATTACCGCAGCACTGCTCTATTTTAATTTTTTTCACATTTTCATTTGCAAAAAAATATTTTTACACTTAAGTTGAGATGATTAACACATTGAAATTGCAACATCTGTCATAAAAAGTTAATTATGTTATCTTTTGTGTGTATGGAAACAATTGACATCTAAGGTTACTGTAAATTTTTTACATGGCATAGAAAAAAACATGAAATTCCCTATTTTGTATATAATTTTTTTTATATCAGTATTTACAAAACTGCATCAAATTTGAAAAAGCTATTTACATATATTAAATTTTTTATAGAAATTACTAAAGAAAAATGTATAAAATGAACGTTATTGTAACATTGCGGTAAGGACACTTTTTAAGAAGATGACCCGAAAAACATAAAAAATAAACATGTTCCAGATTAAAATCTTAACGACTACATTCTATTTTGTGTACATTTTTATATGTATTATAGACTGTGATGGTTAAAATTGAAATTCATAGAGGTTGATTTTTTTAAAATTGGGATAGTCAAAAGTGCCCGTAGTTGCAGAAACACCCAGTAATATTATTTTATTGCATTTGTATTAGTTGTTTGAAGAGTTAAAAAAAAATCGGTCGGACTAAAAGGGAAAATAAATAAATAATTGGGTCGGTACTAAATTGACAGGGACGGTCGGGTTACGGCAAACAAGAATATTTTTAAGGATGGCGTGAGATACAATTTGCAAGACAATGTATTTAATAAATAGTGCGTGTAATTTCTTCAGTACTGTCAGCAGAAGTGATAACGTCCAAGCTTATCGATACTGCGGTCTTCCATAATTTGGCCCCAGGGCCCACTGGGTTTCAGTACCCATGCCTACATATGGGTGTGTTCATATGGATGAAAGCCTGTTGTGTTCGGTCTCTTGATTTGTGATAGTGGCCGCTATTGTGAAACTCACCTTCTTCATCTACTGAGTGTGGATGGCATCAAGGTCTTGTCCTGAAGAATCACAGGGCCAAACGCTAGGGATTATATCTCATCTGATAACAAGAATTTAAAAGTAAAAAGAATTTCAGTATGTATCAGTAAAAAATACATACAAATAAATAAATACCCCTGAGTATGGTGTCTGTCTCACTGGCCAACATAACTCAAAACAGACCTAGAGAAATAAAATAAAATATACCAATGACCATGATATCCTGTTATCATAATAGTTAAATAAATTATTATAACTACGACCATTATACCATTATATTTGTCGCCTATTATTTAGCCTACAGACACATTCTCAAGGACAATCACACTGAAAAAACCTGGGGTTAATGATTTTAAAATGTGAGACTTCTTTCAAAAGCATAAATCTTACAGACCCCAAACTTTTGGACAGTAGTGCATTGTATGTTTGAGGTGGTTTTGCTTACTAGTCATATGGTTCATAGCCGTGGAGATGTTCTTGGACCGGGGGTGCAGCAGGCCTTCAGCATGATCTATTCTAGAACATAACATGCAATTTCACAAAGCCAACAATGTTACATAGGATTTACAATAGGGTTTATTACAAGAAACCAAGCTAGAGCAGAGGTGAACTGCAGAAAAGAGAAAGAATATATATATATATATATATATATATATATATATATATATATATATATATATATATATATATATATATATATATATATATATATATATATATATTTCTTAAGATAATATATTAATTAATATAATAATGAATTATATATTAATATAAATAGATGCATATGAAATTAATAATTCACCCTTTGTTGTAGAGGTTTTTTTCCTGTTGCTCTTTAAATCACTTTTTTTAAATCACTATTTGTAAGTGACGTCACTGATTAACAGTACAGTGCATTCTTTTAGGTTAAATAAATTAGCTTACTTCCAATCACCCATTGACAAATTAACGTAGACTAACCATGTTCCATACACTTTTCACCTTTCACCAACATTATGAAGCTGCAGACTTGGAGCCTGCATCTACAGTCCCACACCCGGAGTCCCGCATTCTCAGACCCCTCGTTTTTCGAGACAGCGCCTCCTACTGTTTCGAAGATCGTATAACACCCTTATCCAAAAGCCATTGAAAACAATAGGATGCAATATTACGGTCTCGTTTTATTTAAAGTGATCCAAATAAATATTTGTGTTCCCTGCTTAATGCATGTGCCAGAAAAACTCATTGTGTTCTCTGACTAACAAATTACCCAGTAGTTATTTTTTGAGCGTGGGTGTAATTGAAAGAAAATTACTGATGGAAGGGATAATTACAGATCTTCTGAAAAATATTGTGATATAATATTGCTACAATGTTTTTTTTTAATTCAAATTCCAATTTTTTCTTTCAGTTCAAATGGTCTACTTAACATTATACCATGCTAACATTACAAAACCTGTTTTTTTTTATATTTTGAATGCGAAGCAAAACTCAAATAAGAATAGACAAAACACCAATAATAAACAATTCTGTACTTTATTTAACGATCACCTAAACATCATCTTGCTGTAAACAGGACAAAGCAAAGAAAAAAGGAAGAAAGAATTGTGTTAGTGACTTTACTTTTCGTCTTCAATTGCATTAAAAAAAAACCTCAGTTATAAGTCGCTTTGGATAAAAGCGTCTGCTAAATGAATAAATGTAAAATGTAATGTAAATGCATAAGGTAAAATAATTACTTTCTGGTAGACAAATGTTTCTTCTTTTTTCATTCTTTTTGCAATCGCTCTGTCAAATTCCTCGACTTCACTAAAATAAAAGATGAATGCCATTGTCAAAAATATTGTGTAATCATTTTTATTTTTTTATTTTTTTTAATGCAAATTAGAAGCATACCTAGGGTGATAAGTAGGGCCATGGAGGAAAACCTCCTCAGCCTCCTGCCAGGATAATCCCTGCATCTCACATAGGCCATGAATGATGGCCTGTCCATATAAATAAATTAATTAATATATAAAACATTTCAGTCAATACAAATTAAAAGAAGGAACCCAAACAAAAGGCCAAATGACACATTCTAGCTCACATGTTAATACCATAGACTGGTTAATACATAGTGAAGGCATAGTAAATTTGATTATTAGGCAATTGTTGTAAATGGCTGGCAACAACTTCATATCACAGTTAAATTAATATTGATTCATTTTAATACACAGCAAAATCCCCAGTGTTAAATTAACACTCCTTGGTGTACATATAGGTCCAACTACAGAGTGTTAAAAATTAACACTGAAGCGGTGTTGAAGTTAATGAGATAATTAAGTGATTAATTACGTGATGATTGGGCATTAGTGGTGACACCTGATGTTAATAAGCAGAATCATTGAAGGAAAGAGAAACACAAGAACTACAACTGACTTGGAGCCTTTACCCATTATTGCACTTATTATTACCAGTTTGAGCCTTTATTTCTGTCATACATCTACAAAAGTTATTGAGATTCAGCAGAAGTTTAGACGGTAATGTTTTATGAAATTTTTCATTTCGTTTTAATTTTTAGTCACCATTATGGTGGTCAGTGTTTGCTTTAGTTGGGCTCTTGACCCTTTTAATTTTTTTATTGTTAGTTTTTCTCTGACAGTTCCAACATTGTGTTTATAAAGCACTTTTGGTACGCCAAGAGAAAACCTGCTTGACATTATCATCATGTTGTGACCTTATTCACTGATGTTGTTCAGAGTCAAAATCTATGACTATATCCTTTGTTACATTTTATTATCGGTAATTTGTAGCCCTGAGATTTTACAGTTTGAGATTCAACAGCAATATGAACAATTTTGAAAAAAACCTTTGAGCACAATCACTATTGTTTTAAACACAGAGACATCAAGAATCAGCATATGAATCTCAACAATGGTGACAATAAACAAACTAGTGACAAACAGATCTATGAACATCACAAAACTAAAGGCATAATAAAACAAAAGCAAAATAAAATGAAGAAAAAACAATGAAAATTAAAGGACAATTCAGCTGCATAATTTATTCATGCTGCAATGCATGATGTCAGCCAGGGATGCATTTTGATTGGTGGCTCCCATCGTGCACTGCAACATGAAACATTTGTGTGATTGTCACCATTGTTGAGATTCATATGTAGATTATTGATATCTGTGTGTGATTTAAAGATTTCAGATTGTTTTAAGCACTGCTGGAATTAACTATTGTATTGTATATGAAGAAATCATTTGAATATTAAGTTATAATGCTGATTCAGTGAATCAAGACAGTACAGGATTGTGACTTCATCAGGTAAACATTATCATCATGACCTAGGCTTCGTTTCCCTAAAGCATTTTAAGCCTAACTTGATCGTAGAATAATTGCAATAAATGGTCTGTACAATCAAATTAGGCTTGCGATTGCTTTCGGGAAACACAGCCCAGGTCATAGTTTCTCTTGCCACAACAAATGTGCTTTATACACACAGAGTTGAAGAAACCAGAGAAAAACTAATGTTAAAAAGGAAAGGGTCAAGAGCCCAACTAAAGCAAACCCTGACCACCATAATGGTGACATGAAACGAAACATTCCATAAAACATTACCATCTAAACTTCTGTTAAATCTAAATAAGAATGTGTGTAGATGTATGACAGAAATAAATTCAAACTGGTAATATTAAGTGCAATAGTGTGTAATGGCTCGAAGTCAGTAGTTCTTGTGTTTCTCTTTTTTCTGTTCTTTTTGTTTCTCTTTCCGTCAATGATTCTTATTAACATCAGGTGTCACCACTATTGGCCAATCATCACTTAATTAATCACTTTATTATCTCATTAACTTCAACACTGCTTCAGTGTTAATTTTTAACACTCTGTAGTTGGACCTATATGTACACCGAGGAGTGTTAATTTAACACTGGGGATTTTGCTGTGCATGATTATAAAATTGCTGAATTTCAAACTGTATAATGAAAGTTTTATTATAATTTAAAATATAAAATTAAAAACACCTTACAAAGACCAACATTACAAACCAAAATAACCTGGACACATTCTCTTTTAGCCATAACAAATGTGTCTTACAAACACAGTTACAGCAGCCAACCAGAGTTCACCATGTGACACCACTGTGACATCACTGTGACAGTGCTGAGAAACAAGAAGTAGAATCTCCCCCCAGTGACTGATATTAGAACCACCTCCTCTCAGCCTGCCCAACATTTTGGGTTATATAATAGATTATTATAATAGAGCCACATGCCTCTCTTGTTGCAGCTGATTCCATATTTATTACTGATGTTTTGAGCCAGTTTTTCAGGAAGTAGCGATTTTGTTTTCTTGAACACATGGAATGGAAATGGTGATATTTTATGCAATATTATTTTTTTCTTCTTCTCAATTTGTAACTGGAAATGGAGAGTAGTGCAATAAAATGCGCATTGTAGATGTCTGTTATGTGAAATAAGAATGTGCTGTTCTATTTATTGTTGCCAGATTTGTGTTGTGTGTCTGTACTAACATCACTGAACCTTCACAGTGACCTTCAGTGCAGTAACAATACATGTTTGGCTCTATGTTAATATTGAAAAACATGATCAAAATCAACAGCCTACTATTTTCACAATTGTGATTTCAGAGTCAGAACTGTTTCCAAAATCTTCTTGAGAAGATTGAGAACATCACATCACAAGTGCTCTCTGTGACTGTAAGTCTTCAAGGGAAAAATAATAAAATAATCAAACATTTGTCAGTTATATACTGTAGATAATATATGATTGACAAAACAGTGCAGTCTTATTTGCTCTGTTGACATTTACTGTGACACTGTTTATCTGTTCAATAAATTAGATTGTGACCAACATTTTGACTGTGGCCTTCAACGCTTCAGGGAAGATTTTAGAGTCATCTTCATCATCATCAGTCAGCCCAGCTGAACTAGCCTCCTATGGAAACCGTATCTTAAAAACCAGTGAGAAACTCATCTTTACATTGGTGAAGCCGACAGACACGAGTGACAATGTCAGTTTTGCTCTTGCTGTTGTAGGTGAGAAACTATTATTGATGATGAAACTGAGATTATATATGATATCAGGGAGTTTATAGTCTAGAGACCAGAGGTGGATCACGGGTGTCAGACGGTGAGGATGATAAATGCAGCTACAGTAACTATATAATTGTGAAGAATTTCAAATGTTTTAGACAGTGTTTTCTGCTCTTTTTGTGTCTTAATTTTGTTTTTGATGTCAAAGGTCAGTATTTTGGTTCAAAGTCATTCATCATTTGGTAGAAGCTCATCACATCAGACAGATTCCAGATGGACAGGTTGTGTCCTGAAAAACACTCATCCTGAAAAAACATGAAAAATGTTTGATTTTAAGGACATTTTGGACATTTGGACTGTAAAAATGAATACGCTATATTTAATCAATAAAATTGTGGCAACAGATTACAAGCAATATTATTAATTAAATTTAACAAATTAGAATTGAGTAATAATTAATCAAATTAATTCCTTAAAAGTTGACCATTTTAAATGCTTGTAATCTGTTGCCACAATTTTATTGATTAGACATAGTGTACTCATTTTTACAGTGTAAACCAGTTGGGAACTGAAGCACTTGTACAGTACTTGACTATACAGTGTACTGTAAGATTTAACATTCGACCTCAAGATGACCTTACAGTTAATAGTGATTCATTTAATCTGTTAACTGAATAAATGTTAATATAAGTAAACCTGAAGGGTTCATCAGAGATGAAAACCCAACAATAGTGAATATTCATTTTATTTGTTTGTGTTTTGTGCAAATTCAATGGAATTGGACTTTTATAAAAAAAGATAATAATTGTAAATAAATTAATATAGCACATAACTGTTTGTTTGTTTTTTTTATCAGAGGTTGAAGCCTTCATGGTTGGACCACAGGTCACCTTAGATAAAATCCCTCGACTTGACACAACAAATTCTTCTGTGGACATCGATCTCATTGGGATCGCCAAGAACAACAATGAAGCAAGTATGTGAGATGTTTCTGTAGGTTTGAAACATTTTAGAAAGAGTTATCATCCCATTCCCACATAGCAACATTTTGACGTAGCAGATCCAGCCCACATCTGGCAAATTTGGAAAGATGATCTGGCCCACATGCAGGCCATAGCAATACCACATGTCAGCCAAGAGCAAATAAATAAACCAGAACTGAACCTTATCTGAGCCACAAAATCTGTGTATTTTAAATATGGAGTCATCTCAGCCTTAATAAGCCTGTTAACAAGCAGAATCACTGAAGGAAAGAAGAGAACAGAAAAAGAGACGAGCAGAAACACAAGAACTACAACTGACTTCAGCCACAGCCTTAGATGAAATCAACTGAAGAGAAAAGAAGACATTAACCCTCTGGGGTCTGAGGTGTTTTCTGGCCCTGGAGGTGTTCTGACATGCTCTGACATTTGTGCTTATTTCTGTTTACTTGTGACATTTTCATGGCTAAAGTCTGATTACCCTGTATTTAGCACAAACTCTGCTACAATAATATGTCAGCAGCATGTATGTAAAGGTTTGTAGTTTTGAGATAATGACATTTATGCGTAGTTTGTGAAAATACAAAAAACAAATTGTCACTGAAATAAGACCATGAAACCCATACTGATTATTTCTTCACAAGACTTGTGAAAATGGTATCACATAGCCTAGAATATTTGCTCCAAAACTATGTGAAAATCACCCTGACTGCTCATTCAGATAAGACAATATATTGATTTAAAATTTGTAAGATGTGTTTTGTGTAAGAAAGCTTTCTGCAGGAGGTGTAAACACATCATTAATATGTATGGTTTTCACACCTGAGAAAGACAAAGACCCTCCCATAATGGCCCTATTAGGAGCTATCAGGCCCTGTCATTCTGAGCAACCTTGCACAAAGAATGAGGAGATTTAAAAAAGAATGGCTTTTTGATTGTTTGCATTTATTTACAACACAACATAATCCAAAGATACAAAACAAATGACAAAAAAGCACATTATTGAAAACAATGATCCAAAGACAGAGACCTTTGTGAATGTTTAAGTCAGCAGGTCTCAGTTGCATCTGGGCCCTGCAAAAAAAAAAAAAAATAGGGCTGCACGATTTTGGGAATAGATTTTAGATTTTTCTGGTTAAAATTTCTTTTTAAAATTCACAGAATACACACACACACACAAATGTTTCCAACAATAATGAACACCAGGTTTGTTGTGCCTTGTAGGTATAGGCTACGCGCAGTGCTGCATAAAATAATAATAACAATAAATTAAGTCTTCCAAAAGATTTCAGTAACAACTACGCTAGAGAAAAATATATTGATTACAATATAAAAACATGAAGCCTATTGTTTGGTGCGTTTTGCTTTTCAAACACACAGCGCGCTCCAAAATATGATACATTCAAACGCAGAGCGCGCTCCAAAATATGAAACATTCAAACGCAGAGCGCGCTCCAAAATATGATACATTCAAACGCATAGTATCAAAATATGATACATTATGGTTACCATATTATACATATCTACGTTTGAGCAGATATCCACAAACACAGTAACGGTTCAACTGCAATGTGAAGTTTATGCAAAAATAACATTAACTAATAATTAAGAATTTCTTACCTTACATCTTTCTTGTCTTCAAATCGCGTTCTTCTTCTTCTGAGGTAAATCCAATGTAAGCTCACAGCGTGTCTTCCAAACTCGACGAAAATCAGAGACTGATGAAGTTTGGTGCTTTGTTTTTGAGGTAGAGCGCGTTCGTGTGAGGCGTGGACGATTTGCATGTCAATCTCTTTTTGCACGTGTGGGCGTGGTCAAATTAAAAATAATGAGCAAGCGCTTGAGAAACTGGACATCTTGTTGGTTTTATACAAATTACTTAAGCAGAGAATATTTGTTTTCAGTTTGAATCCGATCATTTAAAAGTACACACTTAAATGATTATAAAGATATATGGCTCATAACTGTGTGACAAGTATTCGCTGAGTTTTGTTTCAGTTTATAGACGTGCTCAAGAAAAAAAAGTTCAGCGAGACGGAGAGGCAGAAAACACACCCTGTTTATTTTCTTTATTTTAAAAAAGCACAATGTTTTGATTTGATTGTAAGTGGACACATACAACAGTAGACATCTCACAGATTCTTTTTTAATATTTCTTTTTTCTGTATGACCATAAATGACGGAGTAATTTAAGTTTATTGTGCTACAATGTGAAGAAAATCCAGCAAAACGCACCGGCGCGTTTGCCGACCCCAGAGGGTTAAATCTCTGAAGATCTCAGCAGAGGAGGATTAAACAACTCCACAAACAGCATTACCAGCTTCACTTATTACTAACCAGACTGACTTTATTTCTGTCAGACGTCTTCAAAAGTTTTTTATTGAGAATTAACAGAGGTTTAACTCTAATGTGTTTCATTTGAAGTCACCATAACAGTGATTAGTGTTTCCATTAGTTGGGCTCTTATCTCTTATTATATCTTCTTTTTTTTTTTCTTTTTTTTGTCAGCTGTGACAGTGTGTTTGTCAAACACATTTGCAGCAGTAAAGAAAGCTAAAGTGAAATGAGATCAGGTGATGATGGTTACCTGTTGATGGTTTTATAACAGGGATGGGCAAACTCGATCCATTAAGATTAATGTCAAAACATAACCAACACCACCTGATCAACCTTCTCTTTGTTCATCTGGCAGTTATAACTCAGATACAACAGCCAAACAAAATCTAATGATAACAGTTTAAGGGTCAAGAGCCCAACTAAAGCCAACACTGATCACCATAATGGTGTCTTAAAAAACGAGATTTTCTCCTTTGGTGATTCTGCTTGTTAACATCAGGTGTCTTCATCACTCAATTAATCACTTAATGAGCTCATTAACTTATTATTATTAATATTTTATTGTTGTTGTTATTGTTGTAGTGCATGTAAGCTTCTGTTTCTGTCACACAGGATCAGCTGCTGTGGCTTTCATGAGTTATAACACAATGGAGAATCTACTGAAGCCAGACTTCTTCAACACATCAAATGACACGATTAAAACCATGATGTCCACTGTGATCTCAGCTACTCTTCCCAAAACCACCAACACTAAACTCACCAAACCAGTCAACTTCACCCTCAAACACATCAGAGTGAGAGACTGAAATGTGTTTTTGTCCAACCTGAGAACTGATGAACATCTGAAAACATCTAATATTCAGTGTTGTTATTTTTTCTGTATGTTTTTTCTTCTTTCTGCAGGAGTTTGACCCCAACGGTTCTCTGTCCTGTGTGTACTGGAATATCAGCGAGTGGATTGTAGATGGTTGTTCTGTTTTAAAGACCAACAGCAGCTACACTGTGTGTTCCTGTGTTCATCTGTCCACATTCGCTCTCATCATGCAAACCAGCCGCCCATCAGAGGTACGAGAACATTTATAGTGAGCATTGAAGAACAGCACAGATTTGGCACTTATGTACTCTGACATGTTTTCTCAGAGCGACTCACTGCTGGACCTGTTGAATTTGGTGTGTGTGATCGTGGGGCTGGTGTTCTTCAGTTTGGCCCTGTTGACCTTTGCCCTTTTGTCAGTGGAGTCCTGGAGTGAATAATGTGGCTCGAATCAACATCTGTGTGAGTCTGCTGTTGGCTCACCTTCTGTTCCTGCTCACACAACAGTTCCTGAGCCTCATACGCCCTCATCAGGTGAGAATGATGAAATAGCCCTACAGCTCAGCACAGTCTCACTGAGAATCATCATAACCGTCTCTCATGATCTCCAGGTGTTGTGTGCCGTGATATCAGGTGTGCTGCACTTCCTCTTTCTCTCCGGCTTTGTGTGGATGTTCATTGAAGCTGTGCTGCTCTTCATCTGTGTGAAGAACCTATCACAGATCAGCTCCAAAAAGAGGGAGGTGCTTAGCAGTGGATTCCTGTGTGTGATTGGATATACGGTTGCTCTGGTTGTGGTGGCCGTGTCTGTCGAGCTGCTTCCTGAAGGATACGGAAGTGAACAGTGAGTTATTGTTGTTGTTGTTGTTTTTAAGTTAATTTATTTTAATTTTTTTAAGTTTAATTAGAGGGAAATAAAGCAGCTTGGGGCTTTTGTGACATTTTTAATCTGATAAAAAATACATTTTTACACACACTGTACAAGCACATACAAGATTAAAAAGACAACAAAAAAAGTCAACACCAGACATAGTATTTTTGACACATTAATTCAGTTCTTATATTATGTTTCCTCTAAACAGGTGCTGGATTAAAAAGGATAAAGGTTTTATCTGGAGTTTTCTGGGTCCTGTTTGTGTCATACTAGCAGTAAGCACATTTCTTATTTCCTTGTGATTTTAATTTATTTTAAAGGGAAAACAAGGTGATTCATTATTATTTTTCTACTTTTCAGTTAAACATGATTCTCTTCATTAACATCATCATCAGTCTGAACTCAGCTCTCAAAAATCTGAACGCTGAAGTTTCACAGATGAAACAAACCAAGTAACAAACATTCAGATTCAAACACTCCTTAGAAAAAAAAAATAGTCAATAAAGACACTTGAACTCTTTCTCTGCAGGATTATGACATTTAAAACACTGGCTCAGTTTGTGATTCTTGGTTGCTCCTGGATTCTGGGTTTCTTCACTAATGGTAGTAAGGAGCTGGAGATCCTCTTCCTGATCTTGAACTCCCAGCAGGGAACCTTCATCTTCCTGGTCTATTGTGTCCTCAATAATGAGGTCAGATATCACTCAATTTACCACCATATTCCATTCAAAACTGAATATGAAAGACTATTACAGTTGTGTTCATGCAGGTCCTGTTCTTATTTTGGCAATCCATGACTTTTATAGAGAAATGTCAGAGTCAGAATATTCAAATGAGCCCAAATTATTCAAACTCCAACTGTCTGAATATAAATACAGAATGTCTTGATATGTCTGTCTGTCTTCATGCATTGCATTACTCCTCTCAAACTCAAACCCTCTCACTCTCAAACTTCAGTGTTTAAAATCATTTTTGTCCTCCGTAATTAGTTCAGCCATTTTATCATCACACTCCATAGGAAAACCGTTTCAGTCTCTTCAGAGACAGTATATAAAAAGTAAAGCATCTATATTTACTTCTGAAAATGCAAATCTAGTCTCTTTAAACATGTTTTCTTACGTGTTTATTATAAGGAAATTCCACTGTGGTTCATGAGTTTCAGAGGTTAAATGGATGTCATGAAGTCACTCAGCTCCTCTCGTCTCATTCTTGTCCAGGTCAGACAGCAGTTCAGGAAGTTCTTCAGATGTCTTTGCTGTGTCAAACAACACTGAGGACTACAGCAATCACGATCAGGAAATAAAAAGTGCCATTATTATACGTGTATTTTATATAACAGAGTGAATGTTTTGGGAATTTTAAATTCATAATTCAACTTGAATGATAGGAAAACATGTTATACGAGTGTCTTATTTTATAGCTGTTAATGTTATTGATGTAAAGCTCTTAAATTTTATTTAGTCTTTTGTAAACAGGATTTTTTGGTGGAGGGTGAAAAGCATATTTTTACAGATTCCTCAGAATAATTAAGCTGAAATATTTTCAAGTAAATGTTGGCAAAAAAAAAAAAAAAAACTGTTTCATGTGTGCATGGTGAAGGGAAATAAATTAATTTACATTCAGAGTTGTAAAGTTATTAATTTGTTAATTTTGCTCAATTATATTTTTGTTTGTGAAGGTCAGAAAGCTGTTTCTTTTTGTAAGGACCAATTTTACAGTACACTACTTTAATTGTCTCGTACAAAATATGTCATAAATGTATTTTCAAGAGGGAGGGCCACAGGATTTATCGGTATAGTGATATCAATTTAAAAACTAAGCTATAAAAAATAATTAAATGTGCAACTAATGTCTCATTCAAATTAAATCTGTGTCTTGATTTCTTTGTATTAAAACACGTGAAATATTTTTGCTTTTGTTCAGGTCACATTCACACTTTCCTGTATTATTCAAATGCATTTTTGTTACAAGATATCTTAACAAGATGATTGTCAAAGTCACAGGCTCAGTCACCCTCAGCACTACACTTCCCAGTATCATTCCTGTTCACCACCTGCACTCACTCCTCATCACCTGCACACACTCCTCCATCACCTGCACCTGCAAGCCGTCACGCTCGTCATCACTCTTCAGCACTGCCTATATCAGCAGTCACCCCTCACTTCACAATCGTCTGGTCTTGTTGATCACTACGTCTTAAAGCTGTAGTCTACGATGTTGAAAATCGGTCGAGAAAGCCTGAGACGGTTGGGAAGTTTTAAAAAACTCATCCCGCCCCTCCACACACACACTCCCTCCCCTCTGTGCTACCTGATCCCTCTCACCGGGAAACGACCTGAACAACGTCACTCAGTCAAGCTGTGATCACCGGTAGTAAACAGCGCATCTTGTTCAAATTTCCGATCGGCTCGAACAGAAACCCGCTAGGCCTACTGAAATATATTCAAGCACTTCAAGAAATATAATTACTTTGACCCGTGATAGGCGATGCTAAACGGCTAACATTCCAATGCCGACCGGCAGCATGAGCATGTTGTCAGACTGATAAAAAGCTATTTATGTAACACCTCACACCATAAAAGTATAAATAAATGCTTACCTGCTCAACAAAAAGTCAGCCGTGTCAGCGTCGGTTTTCAGTCCCAAATCTCCACTGCTGAGCTGATGCTACTTTGCTAGCTACCATAGACTGTCAGCTGCTTGCCCGCGAAATTTCATGTCGCAGGAGGGGGGCGGGGTGGGGTGGAGACGCGAGCGCCACGTGGAGTTTCAAGTGGAGCGGGGGATTGGATGAGAGCAGTTGACCAATGTAAGCTGTCCGGCCGAACAGCTTACATTGGTCAACTTCTCTGCAGCTGTACACCCAATAGAGTGAATGGATTTTTTTCATTCTTTTTTCTCTTCATATTGTTAGGATTGTACTGTAGAACCATAACCAGCATCTAAACGAGGTTATTAATAATGAACAATCTTTGAAATCGTAGACCATAGCTTTAACTTCACCGGCTCCTTACCTGATCATCTCACGTTGGAGAATCCTCACCTTCTACGTCCTTCATCTTCACTCCAGATCGTCCGCTCTTCATCTGCCAGCACGATCCCAGCACCTGCAAGCATAAAGCAACTACCATCAAGCTAAGTTTATTCAACATGCCATCATTCAGAACACTTACCTGTTTATTCCCCTTGATCTCTTCCACCTGCAAATAAACCTTTGAGAACTGAGTTACCTGCTGTCTGCTGACAGAGATAAACAATGATATAATATTTTTTTCTCATGTTGCACAAAATAAAAAAAAAGCTCCATAATGATTTAAGAGGAATATCCTAGTTTGAATATGAAATACTAAATTAAGTCATCTTCCACAGAATTTCTGTTTTTAAAATGTAACATAAACAACCCTAAGAACTGTATATTTGTTGCATGCAAGATGGCGCTGCGAAAGGCGGCCTCGGTGTGGTGCTCTCCAATTCTTCTGTTGTTATTGTTTTTTTTGTTCTGTTAGTTTTACCAGATACAAAACTCCTTAACATTACGCAACACATACCAGACAATATTTTTCCAGTTTTTGACTATTTAGACGTTTTGTTGGACATTTCTAGTTGAAGGGGCAGCGGTGCTGTTCAAATGCGCAGTCAGACACAGACTGGGAAAACAAGCCGGCGCGTTGGTTAAGCTCCGCGAATGCAGGTTCCGAACCACGCTCCAAAGCATTCATCTTGATAATCTCAGATCCCTTCCTAACAAGCCTGATTAACTTCTTCCCACCTGCATTAAGGACTTTTCAAGGACTTAACTCTGCTGCAGTGTGCTTCACTGAAACCTGGCTGAGTGAAGCTCAGTTCTAGACGACACGCAACATCTGCCTGACTTCCAGCTGTTCAGAGTGGATCACATCACGGAGGAAACGGGGAAAACAAGTGGTAGTGGATTGTGTTTCTACATTAACAAAAGCTGTTCAGATGTAGCAATGCTGAAGAAGATGCGCTCTGCTAAGACGTGTCTAAACCAATTCAGACGTTGCTTCTGGATGGCCTCTTCCACTGTAGGATGGTCGCCACACTCTTTTCAGATACATTCGTTACGGAGTCGGTCCCGCCGGGAGACGCTGAGGATTTGTTGGAGACATTGCATTTGGAAGACCTCGAGCTAGATAAGTTCCGACTTAAGAATGGTCCAGGTTACTGAGTCATATAACACGATAGGAATGACCAGGCGTCAGAAGAGTCCTATTTTAGACACAGTAGTGATGTTGGCCTTTTTCCACAAACACCACTTCAACAAGAAAACCGCTGTTGCCTGGCTGATTCGGCTAAGAACTTCGGCGGTTGAGGTGATCTTCTTTTCTTGGACCAGGGATCCTAGCAATATCGGTGTTCATAACTTTGGTCTTATCGATGTAGATTTTTAGTCCAAAAGGCTTGGCGAAACGGGCAGCGTTGTGGAGGGTGTCGGTGGCCTCCGTATCTGTATTGGCCAGGATGTCGCTGTCGTCCGCAAACATAAGGTCAGTCACGTAGCCGTCGACGCCATACTGGACTCCCTGCTTGTTTTCGAAGATAGATATATATATAATCTGTATCTATATATATAAGATATAATCTGCTTTTTGAAGAAAAAATATTTTAAAAGATTTGTTCATGTCACCCTATCAATATATCTTACCGGCAATTTTATAAAAGCCCTCTTTTATGGACATGGTCGATAAATGTCCAGGGAACACAATGAAGCTATTAATGTACCCCTGCAGTGCGTGGACCACCTTGCGAATGGTTCGTTAAACCATGTTTTTCCCTAGATTCTCTGCATCACCGATCGTAACTCAATGTGAAAAACGCAAAAAAAAAAAAAACGCAACGCAATACATGCCATTTGCGGAACAGTAAGTGCATGAATTGGACGAATCACATTTGTTATGTGCAGCTCAAGAAGTTCGCAAAGATAAGACATTCCTTCTGCGGAAAATCTGTATCTTTCATACAAGTAAGTATCAGGAGAGTCAAGGGGATTTTGTCTGTCCCTAAAAACTCTTTCTCTACAAAGTGCTCTTCTAACAATTTGCGCTGAGATGTCCACAGGATTTGGGAGAAAAGATGAAGCCATTGCAACAGACAACGGAAGCTGGGAATTAGTTACAGCTGATTGGTCAAATTTCAGTCTGAGATCTCGAATCCAGAACATAAACCTGGAGCAGGTTAGCCGTGTAGCGTAAGAGACCATGCCGACGGACACCGATTTAAGCCAAGCTACTTTCATGGTACCTTAAAATCCAGGGTTGGTGCAAGCTAATCTTAAACTTACCTGGTTAGCCACCTAAACCGGCTTCATGGTATAGGCCCCAGGTCAGACAGCAGTGCAGGAAGTTCTTCAGATGTCTTTACTATGGACTCAAACACATCAAAAGTGTCCAGTAAAAATATTGAGGACTACAGCATCCAGATTCAGGAAATAAATGAACTGCCATTATCATACAGTAAATTTCAACTAAAACAGAATCAACGCTTTCAGATTAACGACAGTCTCAAATTCTGTCTGTAAATATTAGCTATAGCCTAATGTTATATTGGTCTTATTTTATAGCTGTCATTAATTAATTAATTTTGATCTATTATCTCTTACTATTAGTTTCTTCTTTTTATTCTTGTATTTGTCTTTCTTTCTTTTTTAGACGAGTGTGTTATATATTATACTTGAGACTCTCATAATTGCTTTTCTTTTAATCGCCTCTATTATTGTGCATAAATATTCAGTGTGTGAAGACAGTAGATGATTTTGTAATTATACTAATTGATATTAATCAGTAAATCTATGAATGTTTCATTTGATTTTTTTCAGCATTTTAGAGTAAATATGAAGAACGATCGAATTGATTTTATTCAAAAACCAATTCAAATTTTTATAACAGATCCATCATGATAATAATATTAAAGTTTTGATAACAAACATGTGACATGTTAATCTATTCACAAGATATTATAAATTGCAGCTTTTATAAAGAATCTCTTCAGAATCTGCCTCTTTCACTTCTAATGTTTATAGATGCTGAAAAATCAGGAAAATTAGATGCTTTGTTTCAGGGGTGGGCAAACTTTTTGGCTCAAGGGCCACACTGGGTTTTAAAATTTGACAGAGGGCCGGCCCAGTAGCAGATTATGAAACACGATCTCATGAAAGTGCGTATCTATACCACAAATTTTATTTCTCGTGCCATTTATACGCCAAAAATGTTTTTTTTGTTTTTTTTGTTTTTTTTTGCGTGCATATGCTACGCACTCTAAACCCCTTGGTTAGGATTAGGGGTGCATAGTGCGTGCCTATTACAGGCCATAAAGTGCGTATCATATGCACGCAAAAACTGCGTAACATAAGCACTATACAAATACAATTCGTGGTATTCGCTCTTTCATGAGATCGGGCTGAGCAAACACATTTACGTTGTGGCAACGTCTGCGCGAAATTCAACAACTGAGAGACGACATTCTGACAATACATTTTTTATGCTAGATATCCCCCATTTAGCATGTTATGTTTTGAGGTTAGTCAGATGCCTAATAATTATAGCCTATACTTTTTAAATATTGTTTATCCTTATTATTTAATGGGCCTAATAGTAAATTAGAAACAACACCTGCAAGTGTACACTTAGAAAAGTAAAAATGACAGAAGGTTACGTTAATTCAACTTTATTAAAACTGCATATTATGGCAATCAATTTGCACTTCCAAAAGTCATACATTTGTGGGGAAAAAACAAAATAAACGAATATACAAATTTAGTTTAAGAATAATAAAATAAAACAAAAAACAAAGGCAGATCAGAACATTTAATGAACAAAACCGGGTTCTGTACATGGCAGACAGGGGAGCGTAGTCGAAAGCCGGGCGATAAAGGTCGGTAAACGGAATCAGTCAGGATACATCCACAAATCCAGAGGAGCAAAGAAATAAATAGCAGACAAATCAAAGGAAAAACTAAACAGGTGTGCAAGCGGTTACCAAACATTTTTTTCTCTGTGAGTTTCCAAAAAAGGAAAAAGCATTAACGTGCAACAAGTCTATGCGCTTAAGTCGCGGTCTGTTTGGTTTCCATGGTGACGCGTCATTGCTTGTTACGTGACACACCGCAGCCACAACAGCGCTGAATGAATGATGATCTGCTTTTATGTCATTTTTCCTTTTTTACATTTGTTAGCTATGGCATGAAATATCTGATATTCCGATTGTCAAATATATGCAACGCAATATATATACATAACGCAAATTATTGCAAGAAAGGCAAAATGAATGCGATCTTAAGACCATTTTTTAAATACTCGACGGGCCGGATTAAACACCCTAACCGTATGTGGCCCGCGGGCCGTAGTTTGCCCACCCCTGCTTTGTTCTGTATTTGTTGCATTTTTACCCCTGTTGAATCAACTTGGCTGAACAAATAAATGGTTAAATAATAATATTAAACACATTTTTATTTATTTTTTTAAGTTTAACATATGGAAAACTTTGGTTGACTCTTTTAGGATTTGCATATGTGATACAACATGTAAAGTAGTGAGATGAAACACTGATTATTTCTCAAGGTTCCTGCTTCCAAAAGGCACATTACAGTGACACATTTCCAAAATAAAAATTGTTATAATTTACTCACCATTTTGTCATTCCAAACCTGTATGATTTTCAATATTGGCCACCAAGTGGTTCATGTTAAAAATCAGATAATTGACAACAAGAACTTCACATTGTACTAGTGTGTTTGGGAAACCTGGTTTAAAATGTGTCCAGAATTTGAGAGATTGATTTGTTTATATAAAGAAATGTATGTTTCTATATAACTATTTATGCATTTCATATTCACATAAACATACTCCAATGGACTTATTAATACTATGACAGAATATGTGTTGCAAACAATATTTTACAATGTAGAAACTGCTAGAGACTGCTGTCTTTTTGTTTCTTATTTGCAAATCAATGCTGGGAATGGAAAGGGTTGGTGTTGTTTTACTATTGTTTGCCATATAATATGAATCAAATAGCGTAAAAAGACGTAATACTAAAAGATGGGCTAGTCTTGGTCTCCTAAATGGGAAAGGATAGATATTTATAAGTTTGATATATGCAATTGATATTTTGATTTATTAAATAAATTAAATAAAGTAGCATTTATATTCTACTATTTTATTTTTATCATTATTATTATTGTTTGACGTTATGTCATTTGATGATTTTTATACAGTTATGGTTATATTATATAACTATTCCTGCAGAAAGTGACCTCGTTTATTTATGCATGTATGTGTATGTGTATATATATGTATGTATATGTATGTATATATGTATGTGTATATATGTATGTATGTATGTATGTATATATATATATATGTATATGTGTGTGTGTATATGTATATATATATATATATATATATATATATATATATATATATATATATATATATATATATATATGTATATGTTTGTGTGTGTATATATATATATTTTTTTTTTTTTTGGTTTTTTGGTTTATTATTATTATTATTATTATGTTTGCTAATGGGTTATGCAGACTGAGTGGTGCACTTACAGGTTTATGTGCATACTCTGTGTGTGTGTGTGTGTGTGTGTGTGTGTGTTTGCTCTCCTACTGCCTTTCTCTTCACATGCCCCCTACTGCTCTATACAATAACCTGCAATGTTGCTTTATGATAATTTTTTGCTTTCATATCATGTGTATATTAATATTTATGAGTAATGAACTTCACTAAAGGTTTATTTGTTATTCACTTGAATATTAGGAGTTTGCCTCCTAAAATTGATTTATTGAGAGCTTGGCTCGCTTATAATAATCCACATATCATTACTCTTTCCGAAACCTGGTTAAACAGTGAGATCTCTGATGATGAAGTCAGACTTGACAATTATGTTTTATTCAGGAAAGATAGGGGCTCAAGAGGTGGGGGCCTCTTAATATATGTATCCTCAAAATTGACTGCAGAACTTGTATTGCCAAGTGAGAATCCCCTGCATTTTGAAGGCCTCTTTGTTAAAATTATTTTCCATGAAAACAAACGACTTATAATAGGAAATATATATAAACCTCCTAATGCTCCTGCTGAAACCACTGAATGTATCTTGTCTACTATTAATTCTTTAGATTGTGCTAGTGAAAAAATCATATTAGGTGATTTTAATTCGAATTGGCTAGCTAATTCCTCTCATAAAGATCGCAATCTTTTTAACAGCATAAATTTAACTCAACTCATAACTGAACCCACTAGAGTTGGTCCTAGCTCCTCTTCTTTGCTTGACTGGATTTTGGTTTCTCATCCTGGTAGAATCTTAAAATCTGGGGTATTACCGGATTCTCTTAGTGACCACTCTATTGTTTATTGTATTTGGAAAATCAAATTGCCTCATCTTCCTCCAAAATTAATTAGAGTAAGGAAATGGAATAACGTTAATCCTGAACACTTTATTCAAGACATACTAGATATAAATTGGGAGAGATTTCAGTTAATTCCATCTGTTGAAGATGCATGGAATTACTTTTATACTGAATTTGTTGAGATAATAGATAAACATGCTCCTTGGAGATCAATCAAGGTTAAGGGTCGACACTTACCTTGGATCAAAGGAGATCTCATACACTTATTTAAACAAAGAGACAAGGCATGGAAAAAATATCGTATATCAAATGATTATGCTGATTGGGATGCTTATAAAGAACTAAGAAATAAATGTAAAACTATTACTAGAAATGCTAAAGCAAATTACTATAAGGATTGTTTATCAACTGACTTTAAGAACCCAAAGCAATTCTGGAAGAGAATTAATTCTATAACCAACAAACCCATAAAAAACCCTATTTCCCTTATTAGAGTAAATAATGAATCTATTAGTGAACCTTTATTAATTGCAGAGGCTTTCAGCCAGCACTTCTCTACAGTTGGCAGTTCTTTTTCATTTCCTTCTCACTCTGATGTTTCTCTGACTCAAAATAGGTTTAATAGATCATTTTGCTTTAATATTATCACTCCAGATGATGTTCAGCAGGTTATTGATGGCATAAACCCCGGATGTAGTGCTGGTCCAGATGGTCTTGAGATCAAGTTCTTTAAACTTGCCTCTTATGTTATATCATTTCCATTGGCTGATATATTTAATTTATCATTGGCGACTTGCGAAACACCTCGATCATGGAATTGTGCCAGAGTAATTCCTCTTCATAAAGGAGGTGATATCACAGATATTAATAATTACAGACCTATTTCAATTATCAATAGTGTAACAAAAATCTTTGAAAAATTACTCTTTAATCAACTTTCTAAATATCTTAATGACCAAAATGTATTATCTCCACATCAATCTGGTTTTCGTTCAAATTTTTCAACCACCACTGCTCTTTTAAAATTCACAAACGACATACTGTCAGCATCAGACAGTAATATGCTGACAGGTGCTATATTTATTGATCTTACCAAAGCATTTGATATGGTTGATCATTATCTTCTCTTAGACAAATTATATGCTATTGGTCTTTCTTCTGACTCTTTATTATTTTTTAATTCTTTTCTTCATCACAGAAGTCAATGCGTTACTTTTCAAGGCAGCCAGTCTGGCTTCAAAATTATTGATAAAGGAGTTCCACAAGGTTCATCCTTAGGTCCTCTCTTATTTTCCATTTTTATTAATGATCTACCGCAAATCTGTCCAGATAGTTTAATTCACTTATATGCAGATGACACTGTAATATATTCATCCAGTGCTGAAGTCTCACAAATTCAATACTCTCTTCAATCTGATTTTAACTTAGTTCAAAAATGGTTTTCTTCTAATAAACTCCTTTTGAACAAAAACAAATCTTACACAATGTTGTTTTGCTCTCGACCTAATTCCTTGCCTATATCTAAAAGCTGGTCTATTAGTTTTCTCGATGGAACAGCTTTAACAAAAGTTGAAGAGTTTAAATATCTTGGTCTCTGGCTTGATACTCAGCTTTCCTTCAAACCTCATATTAATTCAATCTGCAAGAAAATATATGGTCAATTGAGGTCACTTTATCGCTCTGTTGATTGCTTTTCACAACAGGTTCGAAAAAGAATAATTACGCAATTGATACTTCCAATAATTGATTATGCTGATACTATATACGGGAATACTACTGATTCAAATCTTCGTCCTATCTCTGTACTTTATAATAGTCTTTGTAGATTTGTGCTCAGATGTCCTTATAGAACTCACCATTGCCAAATGTATGAGTCTTTGTGCTGGCTGGCTCCCAAGTCAAGAAGGCAATTTCACTGGTTACTACTTATTTTTAAGTGTATTCACTTGCATTTCCCTCCATATTTGAAATGTTACCTAATTTCTTTTAATACACAGTACAATTTAAGGCATACGGATCAGCTCTTCTTTTATGTACCCAGAATTTGCAAAGAAGTAGGTCGTCGTGCGTTCAAATTTAAAGCTCCATCAGACTGGAACAATCTTCCCTGCTCGCTCAGATCTATAACTACTTTATATGTTTTCAAATCATCTCTTCTTACTTATTTTCAAACACCGTGTTCCTGTTTCTAATCTCTCTTTCTTTTAATTTTAATTTTATTTTTGTTTATATTGTACATGTTTGCATTTATGTACCTGTATGCGTATAGTGAAGTGTGTAAGCATATTTATAACTTGTTTTTGTATTTGCATGTTCGCAGATGGCTCATTGATTTCTTCGATTATGGTATGGGCTAAAAATGGGGGGATTAGGTTTGTGGGAGCATTGTTAGTGTGTGTGTGTGTGTACGAATGTTACTGTATTTAAATGTTTTTTATAGTCTTGTGTAGTATTTACTTTAATTATGATTTTCCATTTTGTTGCTGGTTTCTTTGTAATGTAAAGGACCCCCTCGAAAATGAGATGGTGCATCTCAAGGGGTTATCCTTGAAAAATAAAGAATAAATAAAGAATAAATAAATAAAGAAACAATGGATTCCTATAAATTCACAATGGTCATGAATATTAGACATGCTGAAGTTTGTAATGAAGAGCAGTTTGATGAGCTTTCAGTCACTCTTCCTGGGCTTTAAAATTACAGATGAATGTGAAGCTGTGGTCGTCTTTGCAATCCCACTTTTGCAAAACATCAAAAATATGCATAATGACAAATATGAAGGTCTAAGATGATATAAAGGTCCAAGGATACAGAGAATAAAGGCCTAAGATGATAACAAGGATATATATATATTTTTAAAATCTGCTTTAAAGCAAATGTACCATGTTTTTAGAAATGTGATCATTGAATATTCATGTGTTTTTGTAAATGGTGTGCTTTCCATCTAAATTTGAATGTATATTTGAATTTAAGCAGGAAGGGTTGACAAAATATATATTTTTTTCCTCATTGGATGAACAGATAACTGTCATATAATCTTCTGACACACATATTTCTGTGTAGTCAGTCTAGTTGGGTAAAGAAACTCATATCAGGTGAGTCTCTCTTTACTTAAATGAGAATTTAATGATTTAATGAAACTATCAATCTACCGGTTTTTCCAGTTTTGTACTTAATAGCTGGTTGTGATAAAGTCGGCTACATGGTATTTCTGGGGGGAAAAATAGGCAAGGCAAGGCAAGGCAAGTTTATTTATATAGCACATTTCATACACAATGGTAATTCAAAGTGCTTTACATACTATTAAAAATAATCAGAAGAAATAAGAATATACAAAACAGTTTAAAATAAAGAAACAAGAAAGAACTAAAAATAATTAAAACAGTTTAGAATAAAGAACAGTTTAAAATAAAGAAACGAGAAAGAACTAAAAATAATTAAAACAGTTTAGAATAAAGACTAAAATAAGACACAGTATAAACAGTCGGACAAACAGTGACACAGTGCTCATTCATTAAATGCAAAGTTAAACAGATGTGTTTTGAGTCTGGATTTGAATGTGACTAATGTAGGAGCACATCTGATCTCCTCTGGAAGCTGGTTCCAGCTGCGGCTGGCATAATAGCTAAAAGCAGACTCTCCTTGCTTAGAGTGAACTCTTGGAACTTCTAGCTGATGTGATCCTAATGATCTGAGTAATCTGTTGGGTTTGTATTCCGTGAGCATATCTGCAATGTATTGAGGTCCTAGGCCATTGAATGATTTATATACTAGTAATAATACTTTAAAATCAATCCTATAAGTAACTGGCAGCCAGTGTAATGACCTGAGGACTGGTGTGATATGATCATATTTTCTGGTTCTGCTAAGAATCCTGGCTGCAGCGTTCTGTATGAGCTGCAAATGTCTTATGGTCTTTTTGGGAAGGGCAGTGAGGAGTCCATTACAATAATCCACCCTGCTGGTGATGAAAGCATGCACTAGTTTTTCTAAGTCTTGATTGGAAACAAAGTATCTAATTCTTGCAATATTTTTCAGATGATAGTATGCTGATTTAGTTATTGCTTTGACATGACTATTGAAACTAAGGTCTGACTCTAAAGACACACCAAGATTCTTGACCTGATTTTTAGTTGTTTGACCTTTAGAGTGAAGGTATGCGTTCACCTTGAAAACTTCATCTTTGTTTCCAAACACAATGATTTCAGTTTTGTCTTTGTTTAACTGTAGAAAGTTTTGGCACATCCAGCTGTTGACTTCATCAATGCATTGGCACAGGGAGTCAATGGGGCTGTAATCGTTAGGCGATAGGGCTAAGTAGAGCTGTGTATCGTCTGCATAGCTGTGGTAAGAGATTTGGTTCTTTCTCATTATTTGGCTCATTGGGAGCATGTACAGGTTGAACAGGAGTGGCGCAAGAATTGAGCCTTGAGGGACTCCGCATGTCATGGGCGTCCACTCAGACTTATGGTCACCTATACTCACATAATAACCTCTCCCATCTAAGTATGACCTGAACCATTTTAGAACTGTCCCAGAAAACCCCACCCAGTTTTCCAGCCTGTCTAGAAGTATTTTGTGATCGACAGTGTCAAATGCAGCACTGAGGTCGAGTAGAACCAGCACTGATAATTTGCCTGAATCTGTATTTAAGCGAATATCGTTTATTATCTTAATGAGCGCCGTCTCTGTGCTGTGATGCGATCGGAAGCCAGATTGAAAATTATCAAAGTATCCATTTGAGTTTAAGAATTTGTTCAGCTGGTTGAAGACAACTTTTTCAATGATTTTGCCTGTGAAAGGAAGATTTGAGATCGGCCTATAGTTGCTTAATACGGTCTTATCCAGATTGCTCTTTTTCAGGAGGGGTTTGACAACAGCAGTTTTAAGGGAGTTTGGAAAACTTCCATAGAAAAGTGAGGCATTTACCACTTCTATGAGATCTGCTTCTAAACAGTCTAACACACTTTTAAAAAAAGATGTGGGAAGTGTGTCAAGGGCGCAGGTTGATGTTTTAAGGTGCTGAACGGTTTCTTTCAGAATTTTGCCATCAATTTCTTCAAAATCAGACATAGTAACTACTTTCTCAGGTTGAAGTCTGATCTGACTGACCCCAGCGCAACTCAAGGATGTGCTGATCACCTTTCTAATATTATTGATTTTCTCAGAGAAAAAGGTAGCAAAAAGGTAGCAAACTCACTACACTTGTAAATAGCGAAAACATTTCCTGTTTTGGTGCTTTTAGATTTAAGCTCTTTTGACTTGGTCAAGCACAATGTTCTTGAAGAGTTGTGTTGGACAGGGCGCTATTTTAAATTGGTTATTTTTTTTTTTTTAACAAACATGTGGTGTACCCCAGGGATCAGTTCTTGCTATGATTTTATTTTCATTATAAATGTTGTCCAGTGAGATAATTTTTTTAAGAAACGTTTTGTCTTTATGCTGACAACACTCACACAGCAAAATCCACACTACAGAGAGATTCTGCTTGTTAACAGCAGGTATTCATCACTAATGGTCAATCATCACTTAATTATCTCAGTTACTGCAACACTGCTTCAGTGTTACTCTAACCCAGGGATGGGCAAACTCGGTCCTGGGCGGCCACAGCTCTGCGGTAACGGTAGTAGCATTGAATCAATGTTTCTCAGAAAAAGAAACACAGAACTATAACAGCCTGAAATAAACTGGAAATAAAAGAAGACAATAAATCTTCTCAAGATCTCAGCAGAAGTTATTTGTGAGAATTAACAGAGGTTAAGATGTTAATGTTTTATTGAAAATGTTCAGTGTTTGCTTTAGTTGGTCAGTTTGACTCTTGGCTTTTAGGTGAGTTTGTGGTCTTTGTAACAGTGTTTACTAAAACACAATTTGTTGCAAAGAAAACCAGAAACAAAGATAAAGGTGAAAAAACTTTCAGAACCGTAATTCACTAATCTTAACACTGATCAAAAGTGGCGCGGGAAGGGGGTGCTGCGGGTTCTGAAGCCCCCCTCGTCATAGCATCACCACCCCCTGCTGGGAGGCTGTGGCCTAACATAAAATTGTACTTAAAAACGTGAAATAAAATGGGCATCAATATGGAATTATTCGTGAGCCAATAATAATGAACGTAGCTTTTCAAGAAACTAATGAAAATATAAATTGAAACTAAATAAATTATCTCTAAAACTGAAAAAGAATAAATCGCAGGCAAATTTTTTGACTTCGTTTTTAATACACTGCATGTTTTGCTAACTATTTCTCATATTTCAATCGCTGATCTGAACTTACAAATGCGCTTCCAGAGTTTTCATTTACGCTTCTGAAGTTTTCGTTTACGCTCCCAGAGTTTTCGTTCGCCGTTCTGACACATTTCTCTCGTGGGGGCGGGGCTAGTAGCAGTGTGTTCTCATTGGTTACTGAGTTTTTGATTGACAGCTTCGTGACCTGGAAGTGAAGACGTCAGTGGTGTGTTTATGTGTGGATGTGAGCGTCTGTAATCGCAGCTTTCTATTTCATTTTAGTGATATTAAAGGAACACTCCACCGTTTTTTGAAATAGGGCTTATTCACATTCTTTCATACATTTAGATAGGTGGGTAAATGCATTTTTGTCTCAGTGCATGCATTGTTTTAGTTTAACAGGGTCGGCGCTAGCTTAGCTTAGCACAATGAATGGAATCCTTTGTTGCCAGCTAGCATGGCCTGAGTAAAAGTGATTAAAAAAACACAAAAAAAAACACGTAATTACTTCTTGTGGTCTGCGTATTCACAACGAGTACAAATAGCGATGCAGATTAACACTAGGCGATTTCCTAGGCAGATATTGACTTGGGACTATATTAGGGGGAAGCACAGGCGAAGCACTGCTGCTTAGGCGAAGCACTGCCACTTGGGCGCAGAGATCACGCAACACATGAAATCCCACGACTTCCGTCAACATACCGGTGTGCATTGCAACGAGTCAAAACACAGAAGAAGAACAACAACACGCGTGACCTGCACCGAGTGTCTTCGCTTTTGGATTGTTTATTTTGAGAAGTTACAGCTACAGTTACAGCAAACATGGTAATTATCTGCGTAGCAAAAGGTTGTGAGAACAAGCAAAGGACATACACGAATGTAATGTTTCACAGAATTCCATCGAATGTGGAACTGAGAAATAAATGGCTAAGTTAGCTACTCTGGATATCTGTACTTCAACGCCTCTCTACAAAATTAAACAGTATCATGTTTGCGAAGAGCATTTTGCACTGGAGGACTAAGTTACTTTGAAAAAATGGAATATGGGCCCAGAAAGACAGTACTACGTCTGAAACATACGGCCGTCCCATCCCATCTATTTTCAAAGCACAGGCAGAACAAAGTAAGTTGTCTTTTATTACTCTTCCTTATGTTAATCTGTGTCTTATTCGGTTGTAAGATAGATGCTGAGAAGCTGTATATAGACTACGGTTCAAATAACGTTAGCCTCCTCTAGTATAACCTCATGTTGAATTCAACCTGTTTAGCATGAACAACCAAACTAAAATAAAAACCGCTGTTATCGTTACCTGTAAAATGAAATGACTGAGGGCTAAGTTAGCTATATTTCTCTCACCGAGTTAGTCTGGTTCTTTTGACTCAGGGGTTTTAGTACAACTACTATGAGGAGAAGGCTACAAGCAGTTTACTATACATGTGTCATGTTTAAAATAATCACTTACTCTGTGGACAGCTGTCCATTTGGTCTATTCGGCGTGGGGCGTTTTTTCCAGTTCACTTTATCACACCGGGAAAAAAAAAATCGAGTACTGCCGGATGGATCAGCGCCGTGAAATCCTCGGTAGCTGTGACACAACTGCGGGCACGCTCATCTTGATCTGACACGTTGAGCCTGGTCATCGATGGAAGTAACTTGTCGCACTCGCCACAGCACAGACACTATTTCAGTCGGCATAGATTGGCATATTCCCCCACATTCACACCACCAGTTCGTGTTGGCTCTCATCCTCACGTCCTCGGGCTGTTGAGCGATCGCAACCTCCGCCTGTCGTTCTATTTCCACTCATTTTCTGTAAACTTTTGTACATATAGGTATGGTTCTGGCTCACACAAAATCAGCCATGTTCATCGCCATTCATGTACTGTTGGGAAAATAGCCAGGCAGCTACTATTCACACCGGTATGTTGACGGAAGTCGTGGGATTTCATGTGTTGCGTGAAATCTCTGCCCCCAAGTAGCAGTGCTTCGCCTAAGCAGCAGTGCTTCGCCTGTGCTTCCCCCTAATATAGTCCCAAGTCAATATCTGCCTAGGAAATCGCCTAGTGTTAATCTGCATCGCTATTTGTACTCTTTGTGAATACGCAGGCCACAAGAAGTAATTACGTGGGGTTTTTTTTAATTTTTTTTTTATCATTTTTACTCAGGCCATGCTAGCTGGCAACAAAGGATTCCATTCATTGTGCTAAGCTAAGCTAGCGCCGACCCTGTCAAACTAAAACAATGCATGCACTGAGACAAAAATGCATTTACCCACCTATCTAAATGTATGAAAGAATGTGAATAAGCCCTATTTCAAAAAACGGTGGAGTGTTCCTTTAAGTTATGTTTGTTTTTTAATTTGATCTGTATTTCTACCAGAAAGACTCGGGAGATGAAATGATATAACAAGATAAATTTATTAATAGCTCAGCAAGCATAATTTCTTTAATTTCAAAAGTCTTTGGCGTAGGCCCCCGTCCTTAGCAAGCAATGCGAGGGTAACGGAATCTGCAAATCCCGCCTGAAGATGAAGGCAGGGGCGCAGCCGACCCCCTGGAGGTAAAGGAAGGGACCATCCTGGTGGTGGTGGGGAGGATGGAGGGGAAGGACCATCTTGGATGTGGTTGGGGAGGATGGAGGTAATTGGCGCAGTCAGTATCTGCGAACTCAGACGAATGTAAGTACCATTCTTTTATACTGAGAGTGTTAACACGTGATTGGTTAGAAGTGAGTTAATACATGAAGCGCTGATTGAGTCTTCCTGGCAGAACTTAACGCTAAGCTTACATTTACCTGCTACTTAGTTGGCAGAAGCTTTTAGGAGCACAAGAGATCTATTAAGTCTATTCAGGTGTAATTGCACATTAAAGTACTGTATATAATACTTAAAATATTGTAGTGTCCAATGTTTTCGGAGAATATTTGTTTATTCCTGATGATTCTTTTGCATGTTAGGCTCTGATTAGGTTCAGCTGTTACAATTTAAAGAGAATAGGCTACTAACAAACGTATGTGATATATTCAGCCGTCAAGAAAGTCAAACTTCAACCAGGTAATCAAGGTTGGCAACCATGGCCATCACACTACTCATTGTTAGCATGATATACGTTTACACCATCAAAATTAATGATCACTTAAATAAGAGGAATTTAAACAATATGAAAATTACAGTCGTGGCCTGCTGTCAGATACAGATACATTTCATTACATGTCACACAAAGAATGTTCTTGTTGCCATTTTTTTAATTGATAATTGTATTTAGTTATTTCATTTAATTAACACTATCTTCTAACATTTAAAATTGTAAATATATTTTAACAATCATCAACCGTTTCAATCGTGACTTATACAACCAGTTAAATTAATGTAATTGAAAATATGAATTCAAATAAATGTACATTCTTTATTGTCACTAAAGCATATACACAAGTATCGAAGTGAAGGTCTTGGATGCAATTATGTTGTGACAGGAAAGACCAGAATCCACAAAACATTAACTGCATAATATACATGTAATGCACAGTATTCTCATGATATACATTACTATACAAAATGCACAATTACAAATACAGAATACATTTTAAAAATTCATATACATTTTAAATGTTGCAATGATTCTTTGAGCAGTTCCTGTTGCAGTACAAGTAACAAAGCAGTGACTGGACACAAGCAGTGCAAGGATAGTCCACCCAAAACATGAGGATTCTCTCATCATTTACTCTCCTTCATGCCATCCCAAATGTATATGACTTTCTTCTTGACATAAACATAGACAAAGATTTTTAAGGAAATAATCCATCTCTGTGAGTCCATAATACAAGTGGATTGTAACCCATGTACGTAAGACAGTTAACCAATGAGAACACACTGCTACTAGCCCCGCCCCCACGAGAGAAATGTGTCAGAACGGCGAACGAAAACTCTGGGAGCGTAAACGAAAACTTCAGAAGCGTAAATGAAAACTCTGGAAGCGCATTTGTAAGTTCAGATCAGCGATTGAAATATGAGAAATAGTTAGCAAAACATGCAGTGTATTAAAAACGAAGTCAAAAAATTTGCCTGCGATTTATTCTTTTTCAGTTTTAGAGATAATTTATTTAGTTTCAATTTATATTTTCATTAGTTTCTTGAAAAGCTACGTTCATTATTATTGGCTCAAGAATAACTCCATACATCAATGGACAGCGTTAACTAACGCTCGTATGCCTAATGTACTGAGTGTTCAAGCTACAGAGAAAATGAAATAATGTTTGAATTCGTCATGCTTTGAATTGAGCTCGGGGGACGGAGAGCGCATTTCTGAATATTCCGCTCCGCTCACTCATTCCGGTCGCTCGCTCAACCCAGAATGGCCTGCTGGTACCAAAATATGTGGGATAAGGGCTGCCTCCGTCTAAAGTTTTTCTAGTCGACTAGTAGATGTTCATTTAAGCCATTAGTGGACAAATCGCCCCTCTATATTAATTTAATTACGTAAATAGGCTATATACAGGATAATGAGCGTTTACGTAATATAGCCGTACTCAAGCGCACAACCTTGAGGTCAGAGGTTCTCTGCCCAGTTTTTCTCCGAGTGTCTCGCTCATGCACTCCAGATGTATAAACATACATTCATCACATAAAAGTTCCCCATTTCCCACACAGACTATAGATGATGAAAACATATGACATTCCTTTGCAATGTCTACTGAAAATCAATGAAAATCAAATGTTTCCATTACACTTGCCACAAAGAACCGGCAAAAGTAATGATTATGAATGTGTCAAAAATAGCAAGGAGACATTTAATTGTTTATTAATAAACTGGTGTTTTCTGTGTCGCTGCAAAGATGAAGTTGACGATGCAGGCTCACCATGAACGCCAGAGAGAAATGCACATTTCATATGGATTACATAATCAGAGAGTAGCCCATTTCTTTTCGTTTTGAATAGTTTTGTTTAAAAGTAGACATTTCAAGCTTTCTATAATCGATAGCCTATATTTCTCAAATCTGTGAGGCACAAGCTCCAGTTCACGTGCAATGCAAGTGATTGTGCCGGCACCTTATTACATTGCTTGCTATATGTTTGCTTCTTATTTATTAAATACAGGCAATTGGTTGATAAAGCATTGATCACAATTATGATACAATTTATACAAAACGGGAAAAAAATTAAAAAGAGTCTTTCTACAAAACTAAAGTCAATGAAGTGGTCAAAATCAAAGTCTTACCCACTCCATGTCTACAGACATATTGTGCATCTCATGATGTATCATGTCTTTCTAATGCTGCATGCTCACTTTCATAATCAACATTGATTAAATTAAAAAATAACATTAGCCTGTAATATTTAAGCATAAATATGAAACTAAATATGTTTTCTTTAATGGCTAAAACACGTATACAGTACAGAGAAATTTCATGTCTTGTCGTCAGCCAACACATAATGACGTCACATATTTTCCGACCCAGCACTCAGCCCCCCTCGCATTAAACAGCTTCCAGCGTGCCTGTCAAAAGTGGCAATTTGTTATTGATCTGCTCGCTTTTTTTTTTATTAGTGCAAAATTTTGATCTTACATGTAAGTGTTATACATCATTAGATCCTGTTAAGTGTCTATTTTTTTTGTGTATACTCACAATAAAAACAAAGTGTTGTGCTTTTTGCCAAATAAAGAAAAATAAACATGATGCAAGTTCTGCCTTCTCTCTGTCAGTGAAGTCCATTCTGAAACGCGTCTGAAAATGAACTGTAACTCGACGAATAATCAGTCCCACGGGCATACAGACATACAGGCATATTGCTTGAATTCTCTTCTTTTAAATGAAATAATTTATATAAAAACCAAAGTCTAAGTTTATGTAATCTGTATGAAAAGAGAGAGATGTCAGTCGTTCTCATTTCATCTCATTAAGTGTTAATGTGATCACGCCCACGGAGAGCGCACGCTATTCAAACACAAATGATGCGAGGCAATACATGCAAACGTGTCAACGCCCACATCAGCTAGATAAAACACACCAAGTTTAATCGGACTTGTGCACTTTACATCGTCTTGCTTCGCTGTGAGGACTAATGGCTCGTTTCCACTGAGCGGTACGGTACGGTACAGTACAGTACAGTACGGTACGGTTCGGGTTGGTAAACCATGAATCGGCTAGCGTTTCCACTGCCAACAGTGCCCTTACTTGATAGGCTTGGGGTAGCCTATGCCAGAAAGAAGCGATCGACGTAATTTTCGTGTGAAGAATAAAGCAACATAAATAAACAATGGATGACATACAGAAGATCTGGTTCTTGCTTCTCTTCATGTTTGTCAGAAGAAGCCAAGTGCCAACATTAGACGTTTCTCAATAGCAAGTACACAAAGTTCGGACTTGCCAAGTCCGTCTCAGGAGAATGACTCCTGAGGACGCGAGTCTGGTAATTCTGCAAATGGAACAGCGTGTTCTTCAAAGCGTCACTTAGCTCGCTCTACTACTCCGGTTATCTCAGTCTGTATGTACATTTTAGGCAACAATAAAACAAAATATGTTATAAAACACCACACTGCCTCTTTACGTTTTCATTTAAAGAAATCTTAAACATTATAGCCACACAAATGTGGTTCGGGCAATGCGTATTGATTAGGCTATATTCACTGCATGTAATGTTAGCCTATTTAAAATTCAGTCAGACATACAAAGTCAGCGCTCTAGTCTAACGTTACAACGGTAAAAATATAAGCCTAATATATAAGCCTAATATTAGCCTAAATATAAAGTTATGAAATTTCACTTAGCCCTCAGTTTGCCCAGGGAACAAATTATAGATTCACAAGACCAAAGATCGCCTGCTAGGTCTACACAAGACGAATTATATCTCATGTTTAACCACTACAGATAGAGACGCCAGAGTCAGCGGCAAACGTCAAAAGGACTTTTTTCAAAAGGGTTTTATCAAAAGCTTGGAGTGACACATGCGGTTAGGGGAGGAGCCCTAATGGAGCCCCGCCCCCCATTTTTACCCATTGTTCATAATTAACCAGCACAAATTGAAATTATAACAATTGGTAAATCTGATAAATGACAGAGCAATTCATCACATCAAATATACTCTTTAATGTTAGGCTATATTTCAAAATTACAAATATACAAAAATTACAAAAATATAACAAATTGCTCCAAACAGTTTGGAAAAACAAATGTATTAAAACATATTATGTAAACACAAACTTTTATGTTAGATGCGATTAATTGATTTGACAGCACTAGTTTAAACATACATTTTATTATAGTGTTTTTTTTTTTAATATACATTTTTGAGTCATGAATAATATTATCATTTTCTTGAACTTAAAAACTCTGGTACAATGCTAATTATTATCTGAAATGTTAAAATATATTTTTGCTTTTTCCCTGACATCTTTGAAAAATACAAATGCAATGGCAATGATTAATGTATGTTTTGACAGGATATAAAATAGCACTCTGCTTTAATACATGTAGCCTTAATGTAACTAAAAAGACTATTAATACAGTATAATATATAATTTAAAATAAAATTAAGAAATACATCTTCATTCCTTCCCATACCCACTAACATTTCCCTTAGTTTCAGATAATGTTAGCCAAACTGAGCCAAAGCTTCTGGCCTGGTTGCAAAGTAGTTGTAGAGTTTTTGACTGCATCAATAATAATGTATACGATGGGCTATACATTAAATGTTCTAGCCTAAAAATGTTAGACGACCTTTCTTCCAACTTACGACGTGTGTTCGCGCGATGTTGTTGGTTACCTAGTAACGAACGTACGGTGGCCGAGACTGTTCCGTCAACTTCCATTCCATTCTCGCCTGTAAAAATTTTTTAAATTACATTTCGTGACACAGTAACAGTAGTATTATATTACCATATATTAAAAAATAACGCTTCTTATGTTGTCATTCCCCTTGTAGCACGCGCAAGTGACGATTCTCTGTCAACCAATCAACGTTCTGCAGTGAGTCTAGCTCCACCCTTTAGTACAGTACCACTGTGCTAGGTACCCCAATGGAAGGGTACCCAAAAAGTGGTATGGTACGGTTCGGCATTTTGGTACCATTCACAACTTTTGATAGTGGAAACGCAAATAAATGCGTACCGTACCGCTCAGTGGAAACGAGACAAAATACTATCGTAATAATAATCCTGGGAAATATAACTTGGAAGTGCGGTTTAGTTTAATTTCGAGGAGCAACGGATCCAGATGAGGATTGTAGTAAGTTCTTTATTCTTAAGTGCTTTGTTCTAATCGCGATATGCAATAGTGTCTGTAAAAAACCCATAAATACTGTTTAAATATGAATCGCGTGTCTGCGTGTGAATGAATGAAAGCACAGATGTGTGATGTTGTTTACTACAGCTTGCAAAAAGACTGTTTAAATATGAATCGTCTGTCTGTGTGTGAATGAATGAACGGCACAGATGTTTACTATAGTAAACAACAGCGCGCATCATTCACACTTGCACTTACATTAGTACCCTTGTGAAAAAAAAGTGCACTTAAGTGTACTTTTATAAAGTGTACTTATTACATAAATAATATACTTTAAATATATACACTTAAGTGTGAATTAAATGCCATCTTTTCGGTGCACTTAATGCACATTAAGTGTAATTAATTTCAAATCATATATTAAGTTAAAATAAAATGTAATAAGTTGCCATTAAGAATGATTTTTTGGAACAACTTAATTGGTACTTTATTACAACTTTATATATACTTTCATAATTGCTTCTAGTGGTTTTAAAATATAGTTAAAGTGCACTACAAAATGTAATGACACGCAATTGATGTGATTTAAAATATACTTTAATGTCAGTTAACAATACACTTAAGTGTGAATTAAATGCAATGTTACAATCAACAAAAACAAAAATGTAAAACCCTCTAAATTTACTGACAAAATAATCTCTAAAAGAAATACATAAAAACCTTTCTGTTGATGCAGAAAGGTTTACCTCAGTCACCAGGGCCACATCGTAGTAGAAAGCTGGGCAAGGTTCCTTCTATTTCCCACAAACACCAGGATTCCACTGACTACGCCATCTTTACTGACACTGCGCTTAAAGTGATTAAAAATAGAGAACCTTTTTATTGCTGCTTTACAGGGAATTAAGCATAACTTTATCAATTACACAAATATAGATATATGACCCATGCAAACCCAGGACCAATGCAAATTAAGAAAGGTATTCTTACATTTTAAGCTTGCCCCACATAGCTATCTTCATGAAGGATGTTCCTGTTCCTGCAAGCCTTCTTCCTTTGGTTTGTTACCTATAAAATATATGATGATTATAGGGCAGGTGTAAATGCACAGGTGGGAATTTATTACTTGCACATGCAAAAGATTCAAAGCATTTAAAAGCTATAGGGATAGTTAGTGACTTGAAAGTAGTGTTTTAGCTTGATCAGGATGTGCTGTCATGATAAATCTTGTAACATCACCTCATCAATACAGGTCTGTGATTCCACACCGCTTGCACTGTATCTCCAATAACAAATATGAACTGATCCTGCAAAATGAATGTTTAAATCCAGATAAACACAAAAACATTACATATTCCAAAACAAATATTGAACAACTCTTTAAAGGGATAGTTCACTTTGAAATTAATTTTTGATATGTTTTAGCTTACCTCAAGGGCATCCAAGATGTAGGTGTCTTTGTTTCCGCAGTAGTTTCAATTTTGATATTTTTAGGTCAAACCGTTCTTGTCTGTCAGTCATATAATGCAGGTCGATGGTCACTGTCTCAAAACACAAGCACAGAGTCCAAATTAAAACAATTCCCCATTGTCCAAATGAAACAATTCCCCATCATAAGTACACATTGATGGCCTAAGACACGAAACGAGCGGTTTTTGTGAGAAAACGAACAGTATTTATATTGTTGTTATCTCTTGAAAACAGCACACGTCCAAATGATCTGACGGCGCGGGCGGGTATAGATATATACATAGATGTCGCCTTGGCTACGGTTTCGTTCCAATGAACTGCAGTAGAGAAGGCGACATCTAGTGTATATATCTATACCCGCCCGCGCCGTCAGATCATTTGGATGTGTGCTGTTTTCAAGAGATAACAACAATATAAATACTGTTCGTTTTCTCACAAAAACCGCTCGTTTCGTGTCTTAGGCCATCAATGTGTACTTATGATGGGGAATTGTTTCATTTGGATGATGGGGAATTGTTTTAATTTGGACTCTGTGCTTGTGTTTTGAGACAGTGACCATCGACCTGCATTATATGACTGACAGACAAGAACGGTTTGACCTAAAAATATCAAAATTGAAACTACTGCGGAAACAAAGACACCTACATCTTGGATGCCCTTGAGGTAAGCTAAAACATATCAAAAATTAATTTCAAAGTGAACTATCCCTTTAAATACAAAATGAAATTGAATACATTACAAGCATTTTTTCTAGAGGTGGGTAATATATTACATATTTATGGTGGTTATAAGATTGATTATGTGTATTAAATGTATATAAACGTCTTTGAGTGTTACAATATTGGATCAGCATTCAGCAAATTTTTAGTAGCTTGTTTAAAATAATTTAAAAAGTCGGTTTAGTTAAAAAAAAAAAAGAAAATCAGCAACCAAATTCCTCGAACACGACCACACACGCCTTCCTCACATTACAATGTAAGACATTATTAGAATGCAATCATATATAAATTATTGAAAACATGATTAATTCACCTCCCGAGTCTATTGAGTTTATAATATCTGCGATTAAAATGCACTCAGCAACTGACATGTTACGGTGAAAAAAAATTAACTAAAGAAAGCATCAAGATATACTTACTTGACTGATTATTTGGAGCATAACGTCTCATCTGCAAACAAACATCCAAACGTGGTGCTGCTTTTGTTCTCTTGTTTGACTAGCTTCAGTATCATCACGCATCGCAAACGGATCGCAAAACATAGCGCATTTTTCAAACTCTAGTGAAGTAGTGCGTCATAATGACGTAGTATTTCTCGCGCATGCGCATTAAACAACATATTCATATATCATGCATGGTTAAAGGACAATTCCAGTGAAAAATTAACCTAGGGGTATTTAACACATGGTTACCGAGTCGATCGTTCCCTGCGATGCGTTTTCATGAAAATCGAATGTATAGAGTTTTATCTTTAAAAACAGATTAGCTCATAGCAGTAGTATATGGGGCATAGAGTAAGTAAAATTAAATCGCTAGTTAATACCACTAACAAGGCTCAAAATAGCCTCACACTAACACGGTAACATAATGAGGGTCCTTACATACAAACCGAAGCATTGAGAACTTTGTAAGTGTACAGACAGTTTAATAAGAAGATACTTTATAAAGACAGTACATTACGCGTTTACATGCAGGATCCATCTTGGAAAACAGTCTCGACTAATCGAGCCACGAACGCCGTCGATAGGATAGCTGGTCGATAGGAGTTACGTTTGTGAAATCTAACGTAGCACGGCATTCGTGGCTCGATTAGTCGAGACTGTTTTCCAAGATGGATCCTGGATGTAAACGCGTAATGTACTGTCTTTATAAAGTATCTTCTTATTAAACTGTCTGTACACTTACAAAGTTCTCAGTGCTTCGGTTTGTATGTAAGGACCCTCATTATGCTACCATGTTAGTGTGAGGCTATTTTGAGCCTTGTTAGTGGTATTAACTAGCGATTTAATTTTACTTACTCTATGCCCCATATACTACTGCTATGAGCTATACTGTTTTTAAAGATAAAACTCTATACATTCGATTTTCATGAAAACGCATCGCAGGGAACGATCGACTCGGTAACCATGTGTTAAATACCCCTAGGTTCATTTTTCACTGGATTTGTCCTTTAAATGTTATTTCAGCTTTTCTGTTTAAGTTGAAGTTGTTCTAACTCATTGTGTTGTTAAACTCTGTAAGTTCACAAAACTTTACTCATTAACCTAACTAAAAGTCAATCTTTTTTTTCAATGTAGTGTAGTGTGATTAAAATTAAATGTATTTTAACTGAATTTAAATGCAAATTCATTTTGTTTACATTTGTTTAACTTTTGCTCGCAATTAATACAATTAAATGTGTGTTTAATTGACTTAGAACAACATAATGATATTGAAAGTATTATGTTCACAGATGTAAAGTAGCTACAACACATACTATTAGGCTCCTCTCATATATTACATTTTATTTTCAAATATTATGTAGAAAGCTGACACTAGTTGAGTTCATAGAGCAAGGGCTGGTGATAAAAATATCAACAATAAGTTGTACTGGATTATACTGTATAAGCAGATGTATTGGAAAAATACATTTCAACTGCATAATGCACACACTATATATTATAGACAAAACACATTTAAAATACATTAACAAATTAATTTTGGACAGCACACTTGAGTTGGAATTAAAATCAATTATTTTCCATGTTTTCCATTAAAACTGTTATTTTATTTAGTATATATTAGTCAATACATCAAAATAAATTTCCTTTAATAACATAACTTAACTTTAATAAATTTAAAACACTATAAATCATAATTATTTAAAATGTATGTTTAAGTAAAACTTAGTAGACATTACAAAGTGCATTTTTTAAAACATGCACTTAAGTGTGTTTATAAATATTGTCATGAAAGTGTTCTTTCTTTAAGTAACATTTAATTAAACATTAAAAAGTGCATTTGTAAAAAGTGCACTTAAGTGTGTTAAGTGTGTCTTAAGTGTATAAAAATAATGATGAAAGTGTACTTTCTTTAAGTTAAGCCTTAATTAGACATTATTACAAAGTACATTTTTAAAAAGTGTACTTAAGTGTGTTAAGAAATATTGTGATGAAAGTGTACTTACTTTAAATTAAACTTAATTAGATATTATTACAAAGTGCATTTGTAAAAAGTGCACTTAAGTGTGTTTATAAATATTGTGATGAAAGTGTACTTTCTTTAAGTTAAGCTTAATTAGACATTATTACAAAGTGCATTTTTAAAAATGCACTTAAAGGTACAATATGCAAGATTTTTTTTGCCGCTAGAGGGCACTACATTCAAAACAACAACAACGGCGTAGCTTGATGACGATGTGAAGGAGCGTGGAATGATGGGAACTGTCGTTTTAAACTCCACCATGGATGTAAATCAGTCAGACGGGAATCGAAAAATCATGTTCATGGATGAGGCTAAGTTCTATTTTTATAATGACATGCTTTTTGTGGCGAGGGGGGCGTGGTTCAGTGCGGTCTGTAATGGGAGAGAGAAGAGACGAGCGGGACACAAGTAGGTCAAGTGCAAATGACGAACACCTGTGTCTTATTGCTGTGATCCGCGTGGAGAGACCGCTTATAAGCCGCGCTGGAACGAGAGAGAGACTGGAGAGAAAATTGGACGCAGAGAAAGAAAACCGGTGGATCCGAGCTCTCATTTTTGAACTGTTTTGTGCCGTCGCGGTTGCCACGGTGAATGTGCGTTGTGCACGACTTTTGTTTGTTTTGCTTTATTTTAATAAAGTACGAGTCCCAGTCACGCCGACCCGTCTTCTTCCTTGACTCTTGAACCTCATCACACTTTTATTTCATTAAAATGAATTAACCGCAAGAAAAGTAAGGTTTAAAACTAAATTGGTTATCATAGATGTTACTGTATGTCGAATTCATTGTTGTGATAACGCGGCGCAGTTTTACGTGTTCTAAACAATTGTTGTAAAAGTACATTCGAACATACGCACATCATTTGCCAAAATACTGATTAATCTTTATGTATAACACATGCTATATTTTACATGGCCATAAACACCAGACGTGATAAACAATGTCAATAAACTAAACACAAATCTAAAGCAATAATACTTCCCTTACATAAACATTACCGAATGCTACATTTGGAAAATATAAAATTAAGCATGTTTTGTCGACAGAACCAGCTGCAATCGGTAAAGAATAATTGTGTTCCATAACGACTGCAAGAAACAAGCTAACGTTTGTTGCTTGACAGACGCTACAACTACAACTTCCGCATTTGTCCAGGACTCCACGCAGTACGAGCGGAAACCGAGAGTAACGCGGATATGACGCAATTGACTGGCGACTCCCAGCTCCCCCCTGCTCTAAACGCCCCGTTTCCTTGGTTAAAATCGCAATTTTCTCACAATTTAAAAATAGTTGGAAACATTTGGGATATTGTAAGTAATCAACTTAACAAAATATATAACACTGGCCTTGAGATTATGGGATATTTTAATGCAAAATTCTTACATATTGTACCTTTAAGTGTGTTTATACATATTGTGATGAGAGTACTTACTTTAAGTTAAACTTAGTTAGATATTATTGCAAAGTGCATTCGTAAAAAGTGCACTTAAGTGTGTTTATAAATATTATGATAAAAGTGTACTTTCTTTAAGTAAAACTTAATTAGACATTATTACAAAGTGCATTTTTAAAAAGTGTATTTAAGTGTGTTAAGAAATATTGTGATGAAAGTGTACTTTAAATTAAACTTAATTAGATATTATTACAAAGTGCATTTGTAAAAATTGTACTTAAGTGTGTTTATAAATATTGTGATGAAGGTGTACTTTCTTTAAGTTAAGCTTAATTAGACATTATTACAAAGTGCATTTTTAAAAATACACTTAAGTGTGTTTATAAATAGTGTGATGAAAGTGTACTTACTTTAAGTTAAACTTAATTAGATATTATTACAAAGTGCATTTGTAAAAAGTGCACTTAAGTGTGTTAATAAATATTGTCATTAAAGTGTATTCCCTTTAAGTACACATAAGTGGTCTTTAATTTTAATTTTATTATATTATCTGCAAGTGCACTTTTCAAAAAGTATACTTTTATTATTTTAAGCACACAAAAAGTGCGCTTTCAATACAATTAAGCACACTTCTTTTTCACAAGGGTAAACATGTTCTTTTTACATGAACACATCTACTAGTTTAGCTTTTACCAAACTATATTGCTATACTGAGATGAGTAAAACAGACGAAATATGAATGTTTAGACAAGATTTCGTTGATTAGTTTTGGATAGATTATAAAACTTTTTACTGTAAAAAAAAAGACTACTGTCACATCAAATAAGCTTTTGCTCACCAATTTCTGCTTATATGGTAAATATATAGTGATGTTTTGTCAAAAATAAAGTTGGCATATTGAATTATCAACTAAGATGTTATTATAGTGTTTGTTCCAATATTCAAACTAATGAATCCTTAACTTTGAAATATGTATGATAAAATGTATACTTTTTAAAAAGAAATATTACACTTGAAATATTGTTAAAATTGTAATTGTTGTTGATTTATATGAAAAAAACTGTTAAATAAAATAGCAAAACATATATTTACAAGGTAGATGTAAACAACATCTTAATAGGTCAATATAAACATTCTCATTAAATTATTTATTATTGTTTTTTATTACAGTTTTTCTCGATTGCTTAAACACTATAACCAGGCTTTTGAACTAAAATTTCAAAACCATAATGCCATTTATCAAAAAGCACACCCATTTCCCTAAACTATAAACACTATTCCCTGTTTTGACACATGAGTCAGATTTGTTGAACTGTCACTGCAAAACTCTACACACAAATCCCTTCATTTCTCATTGCCTAGACCATGTTGTCATTTAGAAAGCACTAGCATTCAATATTGTTCACTCAAGTCAGCACAGCTTCAGCTCAGTTAGCACACAATTACCCATGTTGAAACACTAAGAGTCAAAATTGAACACACACCAATCAGAACCTTCAATAGATAGATAAAAGGGCCCGAATCAGTTTATTGAGTTTTGGAACAATGGATCCAGAAAGACATGAAGGAAGAGATCGAGGAGGGATAAGGAGGAGGAGGAGGACGAAGAGCAAGAAGACAAGCAGTCTCAGATGAAATTCAAGCCACTCTAGTTGCCCATGTCTTTATCAATGGTATGACTATGAGGGAGGCTGGGCTATGAGTAAGGCCAAATTTGAGTCGCTTTACCGTCGCCTCGAGAACCTTCATGGAGGTGTGGTGGCAAACAAAATTCTATCACTGAATAAGAGACAAACATTTCCAATAGTCTTTGATGAGGTGTATTTTCTTGCAAGAAAAGGCCAGCAGCCGTACAGTCACACAGAGTGTCTGCAGAGTGTGACAGTGAAGGGAGGGCATCCTTTCTCCTTTATAGTCTTGACTCCCAGAATGTTATCTTTCTAGGCAAATGATGATATTTCAACCATATGTGGAACATTCTTAGACGTGTTCATCATATTGTCTCCTTGAGTGGAGGCCCTCCTGTCATGTACCAACACTCTTTACCATTCCAATACACTTCCATATTAGAATAAGGTTTGTGTGTGTTCGTTTACTGTCATATGATGGTCACACACATCTTACTGTAAGTAAATATAAAAAAATATAAAAAAAAATTAGAGGAGAGAGTAAAAAAAAAAGTAAAACTGAAAGAAAAAAAATGTTTGTGTGTGTGTTGTACTGTGTAGTACATGAATGAATAAAAATGTGCCAATGTATCCATTGGTTGTGTATTTTGTGTTCATCATGTGAAAAGGTTTGTGAGGGGGGAACCACAAGCAACATAACTTACCAGTTTTGGAAATGTTGTTTTGAATTTATTGCACCAGTGTGTTAGACTATGTTGTAGTGTTTGTGATGTTGAGGGCTTGTGTGTCCTGTCTGAGGGCAAAGTTTGTTTTTTCAGCAAGAGTGTATGGTTTTGAGTATAGAGCTTCATTTTGACCTAAAAATAGGATGTTTGGGGAATTGGGTGAGACGTTATGGATTTGTGTTTACAGTTTTGAGAATACGAGGCATAGTTTCAAGAAATGTGTTTAAGCAATCGAGAAAAACTGTAATTTTACATTTAGGGAGAGGATATATTCCAAAACTTTATGAAAATAGAGTATGAGAATTAACTGCATATAGTTACTAGAAATGTTTACCTTGGATATTATATAATTTGCATGCATTCAAAATAAGTCCTCACATTCTTTACTTGTGGTACTCTCAGTGACACACCTGAATGAAACACTCATTATGCAGCTCATTATGTGGGTCATTGTCTTCAGAGTCAGAGCATTATTCATGATCATTCACGCCCACTCGCATATTGCCTTTCCAAACAAAAAGTGTCTTACAAAGTTTAAATCAATGTATTGTTTTATGTGAATGATTAGGCAGGATGATTTTCAAAAACTCTAGGCAACAACATCCATTAGTCCATTAGTTAATTTTTAGTTTTTTCAATAACCATGCATAAACATTATTCTCTCAAAAATACAAACATGTACATACATGTTGCTCACATACTGTATTATGGTAGCCCTGTTTGTGCTAAATAGAGTGTATTTACACATTTGCCATTAACCCTCTGGTGTCCTTCAGACCAAATGGTCCCAAAATGTTTAAATAAAAAAATGTATAAAATCATAGCTTCATCGCAATGGTCCGAAATTTGGTGACTTTGTTGGTACTTGGTATATGAACACCCAAAAAAATTGGTGACAGGATTTGAATAGTCTAAGTGGTTGTAAAAAAAATAGTCACACTCAAGGTCTTCGGGACCAAATGGTCCGCCATAGGAAATGAATGGGAAATTGGCAAAAATGTGAAAATACAGAGTTTGTACGCACAAAAAAATCTACAAATCAGCCAAGATCCAGAAAAAAAGCACACAACAGTGAAGGGGTGAATCTATAAAACATCGAGAGTGCAAAACAGACACATCCACACACACACACACACACACAAACACACTTTTATACACATACACACTAATAAATTCAGATTACATAAATCTATTTTGAATTTTTAAAAATCACAGCTTCATCGGAATGTTACGAAACTAGGTGCCTTTTATGGTATTAGGTATGTGAACACACAAAAAATATTGAGGTCATGATCCAAGCATGCTAAGTGGTCATCACACTTCTGCTCTTTGGTCAAAAATGACCCCCATAGGAAATGAATGGGAAATTGTCAAAAATATGAAAACACAAGAGTTTTTTTGTGCATACAATCTACAAATCAGCCAGGATGAAGAAAAAAAGGACTCAACAGTGAAGGGGTGAATCTCTAAAACATCAAGAGTGCAAAACAGACACATCCACACACAGACACACACACACAAACACACTTTTATACACATACACACTAATAAATTCAGATTACAAAAATCTGTTTTGAATTTTTAAAAATCACAGCTTCATTGGAATGTTACGAAACTAGGTGACTTTTATGGTATTAGGTATGTGAACACACAAAAAATATTGAGGTCATGATCCAAGCATGCTAAGTGGTTGTCACACTTCTGCTCTTTGGTCAAAAATGACCCCCATAGGAAATGAATGGGAAATTGTCAAAAAAATTAAAACACAGAGTTTTTTTGTGCATACAATCTACAAATCAGCCAGGATGCAGAAAAAAGGACTCAACAGTGAAGGGGTGAATCTCTAAAACATCAAGAGTGCAAAACAGACTAAATCTGTTCAGGCAAAATCACTAGAATTCGCAAGCCTTTCTACAGAGAGCTGTAAATCCACTAGTGGTAAAAATGTGCTATTGCATGATAAAAATGCTCAGTGTGTCCACCAGTTGGCGCCCATCTCATTTCAAAAATTGCTTTCATGAGGCCTAGGCTTGACTCTAAAATGAAATACAGCTTTAATAAAAATAAAATAAAAATTATATATATATAAAAAAATTCTATTATATTCAATGGGAAAAAATGGGTCATAATTATTGCATAAATATTAATTATAAATCATAAAATTTTCTCAAAACACCAAAAAAGAAAAGAAAAAATATTATAAAAAAAAAGTAAAAAAAAAAATATTATGATTTTTTTTTATAAATATTATTCCCACCCTCCCGGACCATTTGGTCCCGAAGGTCCTGAGTGTGACTCTGAAATGAAGAACACCAGAGGGTTAATATGTTTATAAGCAACTGAAAAAAGCACAAATGTTAGGGCATGTCAGAACATCAACCCCATGACAGGACAAGGACCCCAAAAACCTTTATAAATTGATTAATAAATTGTATTCACAAACAGTACTTTCTTACCACAGATCAGACATTCTGAATTTAGATTTGTAAAATACATTGAAGGAAGAATATTTTTAGATACACATCCAGACATCAAGAATCAGCATATGAATTTCAATAATGGTGACATGCTTCATGCTGCAATGCATATTGGGAACCACCATAGTATTACATATTATTACAACATAGTATCACCATTGTTTAGATTCATTCTGATTCTTGATGTATGTTTGCCTAAAAAAAATAAAAAACTATTTTTTCAGAAAAAAAGCAAAAATTCAGAACATACATTCGCAAACATTCCCTGGTGCTATTTTGCAGGTTTAGAAAACAATTCAGCCACAGACCAGGAAAAACCTAGTCTAAAGTCAGTGGCACGTTATTCAGATGCTATTTTAAGGGCGCATCCTTGGCCATAATGTAGCATGTGCACAACGCACATGCACTTTCTCATCTACACAGAAGCAGCAGTTTTCATTTTTACAAATCATAGGCTACATTATTACAAGGAAAAATATTAACATGAAGTGTGTCCATGAAGATGTGAAAACATAGGCATAAATCTAGCTTACACATTTACCCAAATTATCATACGCCTGTTTAACCAAAGCTAATTTGGGTGTGTTTCTCCATCCCCAATGTCACTTCTCTGTGTTTTACGGCCCTGGCGAGAACGTCGGTCTCCTCTGCTGTGAACCGCTCCTGGCGCGCACCTGGCAAATCCGCCGTTATAATAGCAATCCCCCATGGCACAAGCGCACCTGCTCTTAAAGGGAATGTGAGATGACGCTCTGATTGGTTTATTTCACGTTACGCTCAAACCACACCTATGAGTAATGAAGCTACTTCAGACCAACCCATTTTAGATTTGTGTTGGGCGCAAGAGTCATTTATCCCGCCAGTATAATAGCAACAGCGCCCAAGACCCGCCCACAAAGTTACTTCCCTTTCACGTTTGATACTTGCGTTTCAGATCGTTAAAATAGGGCCCCTGATCTTTTGGAAGAAAGTTTTGAATGTAAATTCTTATACAGTTTTAGGAGTTTCCCAGCAGACACAGGACTGAACCTCTTCAATATCATCATGTAGCAGTCTGAATTCATTCAAGGTCTGATCTCTGGTATCAGTGGTTGCTGTCTATCTGGGACCCTAATCAAACACACCTGAACCAGCTAATCAATGTCTTCAGGATTACTAGAAAGCTACAGACAGGAGAGTTTATCAGGGTTGGAGCTAAACTCTGCAGAGCTGTGGCCCTCCAGGACAGAGTTTGCCCATCCCTGCTGAAAAATAAGGACAATTAGTTGCTTTGTTGTGTATTTGTTGCTTTTTTACCCCTGTTGAATCAACTTAGCTGAACAAATAAATGGTTAAATAATAATAGTAATAAAAATACGTTTGTATGAGTTTAACATTAGGGTTAACTTGGGTTGACTCTTTTACTCCGCGGTGGATTTGCATATGTAATACAGATACAACATGTGAAGTAGTGAGATAAAACACTGATTATTTCTCTAATCCAAGGTTCCTGCTTTCAAAACATTGTCAAAAGGCACATTAAAGAGAAAATTGGCATAATTTACTCAGCCTTTTGTCATTCCAAACCTGTATGATTGTCAAAATTGGCCATCAAGTGGTTCATGTTAAAAATCAGATCATTGACAAAAAGAACTTCATGTTTTATTAGTTTGTTTGGGGAAATGTGTTCAGAATTTGAGAGATTGATTTGTTTATAAATTAAATGTGCTATAGGTCTATTCATGCATTTCATATTTGCATAAACAGACTCTGTGTACTTATTCAAACTATGACAGACTTTTACAATGTAGAAACAATGGATTCATCTGTTCACACCAGTCATGAATATTAGACATGCTGAAGTTTGTAATGAAGAGCAGTTTGATGATGATTTTGGTCACTTTGGTCAAACTTGGGCTTTAAACATTGAAGATGAATGTGAAGCTGTGGTCGTCTTTGCAAACCCACTTTTTGAGCACAACTTCAAAAATATGCATTATGGCAAATATGAAGGTCTAAGATGATATAAAGGTCTAAGGATTGAGAGAAAAACATAGTAATTTTATAGTAAATAGTAATTTTTTAATCTCCTTTAAAGCAAATGTACCATGTTTTTAGAAATGTGATCTTTGTATTCATTTCATGTGTTTTTGGTGTGCTTTCTGTCTAAATTTGAATGTTAATTTGAATTTTAGCAGGAAGGGTTGACAATTTTTTTAAATTCTTTTTTCCTCATTGGATGAACTGATAACGGTCATATAATTATCTGACACACATATTTCTGTGTAGTCAGTCTAGTTGGGTGAAGAAACTCATATCAGGTGAGTCTCTCTTTACTTAAATGAGAATGAAATGCTTTAGTGTTTCTATCAATCTACACATTTTTGCAGTTTTGTCATTAATAGCTGTTTGTGATACTGTAGACTACATGTTTCACAGTATTTATGGGAGAAATTTAGTGAAAGCAAATTTAAAATTCAGTGAAAGTTTTGCTGCTATATTAGATTAATGCTCTGCTTTTAACATGATCGACACAGTATTCTGGTCTCCATTATGGAGAGTTGTGTTGGACTATGAGGCACTTTTTTAAAACGCTGATAACAGACCAACATTGAATCAAGATCCATATTTAACATTGATTTTTTTTTCATCAGGTTTGCACTTTAAAATAATGTTATTTCAATTATAAAGAATAGATCAAGATGGACATTAAAAAAAAAAAAAATCACTTAGGGGAGCGCGGGGCACAACCTACGCGGGGCTAGTTGTAACACGCTTGTTTTAAATACTTCCGCACATGCTTGGATGACGAAACTTTGTGTATTTACTAGTTGCCATATCAACACTATATATAAAAAAAAAAATTCTGCCAAAATTATAATTTTTTTTGGAAGATATCCATAGACATTTATTAAACCATAGCAAAAGTAAATTTCTTACTTAAGTTAATTTTTCATCTCTATTTTTTTGTGTTTATTTAAAATAAGACAAATCTGATATTATTTTAATCTCTAAGATGTTATTTAACAGTTGAGATAGTTATTTAATGCTTCGCTAACTAGCAGAAGACACTAGCAGGGTTTAAATCCCAGTTGTGCAGGTGGGGCATGTTGTAACACTGCGTTACAATGTGCCCCTATTAGAAATATGCTATTATATTCTATACTTTTATTAATTTTATTGAGAAAACGTGAGAAAAAGGTGAATAAAGACTGAGTCTCAATGTTCAGAAATGACTAATTATTTATTTGTATTGAACTATGTTGTATAGCTGTGTTTTCATGTGTTCGTAGTCAAAACTCAAAAATGAGTTTATATTTAATTATTAAAAATTGCCATTATTTTATATGAAAAAGTTTTTTAATTGTATTTTATTTAGAAAATATTTTAGTTTGTTTTGTATATTTTTTTTATTAGATCAGATAACATTTTAAGCTGTCATATGGTCATGTTACAATGTGCCCCACACATGTTACAATGTACCCCACCTATGGGGCATGTTGTCACATTTCACTTCCATTATTTTGGGGTATATCAAGAAAAAAGTATAAACTGTATTAATAAAACAAAAACACAGAATTGTAGTAGACATGTGGGAAATTAATGTGGGAAAAAATAAATACTCTGAACCATAAGTAGATTTACACAAACTGAGAAAGTCAAAAAGCGTTACTTTGTGCCCCGCTCTCCCCTATTTTACATCGAATCAACATTGAAACAATAACAAATCAATCTTGTTTCATGTGCAACCCAATCGTAATTAAATCTTAAATAAATAGAACAAATCTTACTTTATTTCTATGCCGGTGAATCACGTCCGTTTTTACATCTTTCAAGCAGAGACTCTGTTTAATTTCATTTAGAAAGTGTGTTCTATTATTAATGCATTTTACAGCAATCAGTTATGAATGATTTCAGCGATGAGAGAGAGAGAAAAAAAAGCATTATCAGCAGTTCAGATCAACAGTTTCCCAAAATCACCTGATCATATTTTCTCTTGGCTTTATATATATATTTGATATATGTATATAAAATATACTGACTCTAATTTGAGAAGAATATCCTAGTTTGTGAAATAAAAAATGAAATTAAGCCATCTTCTGCAACATATCTATTTAATAGATAATGTAACATACAAAAGTCTTAACTGTAGATATCTGTGAAATAATCAGAGAATCTGATCACAACGTCTATGTACAATTTATATTTATGACACAAGTCAATAATCTGAGTTTGAGGGATGGACGAGACTGTTGGGAATGTTGGGATTATCCATGCCGGGTCGCGTCGATCTGAGAAAAATAGGGAGAAGGGGGAACTGAGGAAATTACACATATTGTGTGGAAAATTGTATTTGAGGAAGGAAAACAGTGGACTTGGTTTCATATTTCCTCATTAGAATGATGGACAGATAACTTCTCTATATCATCTCAACACAAACACACTTTTTCTTCAGTCAGTCGTGTTGTGTGATGATCACTGTATATCAGATTATATATAGGTAAGATCTTCTTTCTGCTTATAATGATCCTCATCACTCTCTTTATGTCAAAAACATGTATTGATATGTGCGTGTTACAGTTAGTTATAATTGATTTGTGTGTAGTTATAGTTGAGTAATTTGGGCAATTATAGTAATTTGAGTAATTATAGTTAAATAACTCCAGAGCACTTACTCAACAATTTTCAGGTCTGATGTTTTTGGCAAACAGCTTGTGATTCTAAGATTATTTGTAATTCTTAATTTCTAGGAAAACAACAGAGCATTATTTCATGCAACGCTATCTCACGACTGATTTATCTAAACCCCAGTGACGGGTTTAGGGATGGGGTCAGGCGTATAGCTTATATCTCGTAGGAATTGATCAAGTTGTTTCATCCTTTATTGCATTATGCTTGACAATAACAGATTTAAAAGTCTCAATTTGAACTCTAATCCAAAATCAAATGCTGTGGAAAGTTTTACATGTGTGTTTGAAACAAAGAACCTTTTTATAAGTCATGCGTCAATGCAATGGCTAATTTGTTTATTCTCTAACTGTAAAGGAAACTCGTCCTCTGAACTGGTTTGTGGATAAACAGAAATAAACTGATAATGGCTTCCTTTAATAAAGGTGAGTATTCTCCTTGTGTTTAAAGGTTGCCTCTCATTGCCCCAAATACATAATCATTTTATATCTGGGATTTTAACCAAAAGGTTTTTTTTTTTTTTTTTTTTTTTTTTAGTGCATTATGTCACTGTATATACAAATTATGTTTCTGAAGTTGTTTTGCAGAAGATAAAAGCTGTATGACTAATTTGTAATTACTAATATTTGTTTTAATTTAGTATTTTTTATTTTTTTTAAACGTTCCAAGTAAGAATAACATTTTAATGGTAACATTTTAGAACGTTTATCAATGATATGTTGGCACAACGTTCTACTAACGTTTTTGGTAACTTTGAGAGAACTTTTATCTAAGTTAATCAGCATTGTGATAAAAGTGTCTAATTCATACAACAAGCAAAATGCTCTCAACTTAAATGAATACTGCTATTTCCTGTTGAATACATAATTATTTTATATTCTGGGATTTTTTTTTTCTGACCATAAAAAATATTTTAACAAAATAGTTTGTCAGTGCATTGTGTCATTATTTGTGTCACTGGATATACAAATATTGTTTCTGAAGTTGATTTGCATAACAAAAAGCTTTATGATTAATTTGTAAAGAATAATATATGTTTTATGTAATAACGTTCTTTTCCACTAACAACCTTAAGACTAATGTTTTATTGCTAATGTTTTTAGAACGTTTATCAATGACATAACGTTGGCACAACATTTTTTTTCATAACTTTGAGAGAACTTTCAGAGAACGTTAGCCAATGTTCTGGGAACGTTCCCTGTTAGCTGGGACGTATGATGAATGTAGTTACTCAGACTCAATACATAAAATTTTAGTGTTTTTACTGACTTTTTCTTCATATTTCAGGTTTTATAAAAACTCATCCTCTCATCTCTGCTATTCTGTGTAAGTCTAAACAGTGTTTTTTGCGTTTGTCTGTATGCTGATGTAATGACCAGTGAATCAGATCTGGTTTATCCTTCACGTCACTTCACACAGTAAATTCCCCGGTGCTGAATTACCATCGCTCAGTGTTCATAATGGAAACTCCAGCAGAGTGTTCAAAGAAACACAGAAGCAGTGTTAGAGTTAATGAGATAATTAAGTAATTAATTGAGTGATGATTGTTTGATTATTGAAGACACCTGATGATAACAAGCAGAATCACTGAAGAAAAGAGAAACAAAAGAACTACAACTGACTTCAACCACAGCTTAAGATGAAATCAACTGAAAAAAAAAAATGAATCTCTATTTCAAACCAGACTTACTTTTTTTCTGTTGTTAGACAAAAGATAGACAATACAATATACTGTGAAAGAAAAAGTCATGATGACAGAACTTTCATTTTTGGGTGAACTATTATTTTAAGTACAAGTTTATATGTATGTATGTTTATTTATATTTAGTTGTGTCCTAAACATGTTGATTCATTTGTATTCATAATTATTATTTTTAGATGTCTTAAGACTGTACTTGGCCTTTTCAACTGTCTCACCGGTGACGACTGCAATAGGTAATGTACACTGAAATTTTTTTTTTTGTCAGTTTACCTTAGAAAATGTACTTCATGTGGAAACATCTATCTGGTTGAAATGTTGAAATGAAATAAATTATTTAAGATTACTGATTATAACTGATTTCAACCAACCTAAAAAACAATTTTTTGTTTTTATTGAAGCATAACTGTCAGTAGATATAACCTGTGAACTGTAGATATGGCCAATGAAATAAGGTAACACAAAAAATTGGAAAGGAAACAGGCCTTTATTAAAATATTCATTATGAATATGAATATCTTATTCTTCATTCAGTTCTGAACAGAATCAGAGTTAACAGATTTTTTAAACGCTTATCAAAATAGAGTAGTGCTACAGCGCTATTATTATCAGAGCATGTGAGCAGAAAGCAGGGAGAGGACGAGTGAACGAGAGGAGAGCGTCATTTACCAGCGTTGCCCAGCACTGCTACACACACCATGTTAAAGCTCAGAAGATTTGCAAACAGAAACAAGTCCAGATAAACTTTCCAGAGCACATTTTTAAGCAGACTTTGCTTTTACACACATCGCGGAGAGCACAAACACACACAGCGGAGAGCACAAACAAACACACACAGCGGAGAGCACAAACAAACACACACACAGCAGAAAGCACACACACACACACAGCGGAGAGCAAACACACACACAGCGGAGAGCACACACACACACAGCGGGGAGCACACAAACACACACAGCGGAGAGCACAAACAAACACACACACAGCGGAAAGCACACACACACACACACAGCGGAGAGCACAAACAAACACACACACAGCGGAGAGCACAGACACACATACACACACAGCGGAGACTGAGAGCACACACACACACACAGTAGAGAGCGCACACACACATACAGCGGAGAGCACACACACAGCAGAGAGCACACACACACACACAGCGGAGAGCACACACACAGCGGAGAGAACACACACACATTTGATTATTTTATTTGGAATGACCAATACCGATTAAAACAACACAGCATCCAAATATTCACAAAGAGCCTGTTATGTTTTACCTGACAATACAAACACTGCTAATAGTCACAACCACATGAATGAATGAATGAATGAATGAATGAATGAATAAATAAATAAATAAATAAATAAATGAATAAATGAATAAATAAATAAATAAATAAATAGGCTATGCATGTTAAGGATATAGGGGTGACATCGCCTTCTCCATTGCAGACTGCCTATGATTGCTGACACGGAACAGTATTTGGCTATTTGCTTAGAGGTCTTTTTACTCAATCCAGCAATTTGCAAGCCTCTGACGCATAGTCTATGCACATGTCCTAATCTGCCATAAATTAGGTTGATCAGTTTTCTGCTTAAACCACACACTGCTAAAGCATTTGTGAATGACTGGTATTTTAACATTTTCTCAGAAAAACACAAGTCCATGTAAGCTTCAAAACAACAACCCACTTCCAGAATCAGAATGCTTTTAGAAAGTTCATTGACAACTACAATGTCTGGAGTATTTGGGTATTCTCTGAGAACACTTCTTAGAGAGTTTATGTTATCATTCAGATTTGAAAACCAGCCAGTTTGAACAGTCTTATAATTGCACTTTATCCAGAAACTTTGTGCAGTTCTTGAGCTGTTATGTTTACGATGCGATTGTGGCGCGCGATGTAAAGGCCTTTAAACGCAGGGCACCCGTTCATTATATGCGCTGTAGATTCCATTGTTATATCGCTGTGTAATAGACAGAATGGTTCGTGGTGTTTTGGAAACCACAGAGAGAGGTTGTATTTGGTCGGGAGAGTTTGCAGCCGAACTTTGAGAACAAATTTTAGGATACCTCCGTTAACGGCCAAATTTTGTAATGCAGAGAGACTGTATGATCACAGGCATGCAAGTTTACCTTGAAGGCGCAGGTTAACCCAATAATTGCGCTGTTGTGCTTGAAAATATTGGAGGATTTCACACCTGCACGTCCGGCTGTTCAGCTTCTTACTGGTTCCAGTGTGATGTATTGTCGCCTCAGCACGCACGTATAGATCCATAATCTGCCCCTCGCTGATATTTACCTGCTCCCCGCCTGCATGTGCCCAGTTCAACTGTATATTATTGTTGCTACACAAGTCATTCAGATCGGGCCAATCCGAACGTACTCCAAACCCTGTAGCCCTGGTATCCAGCTTTCCGCTATGTATCTTTCTGAAGCCGAGGAACCCTGGTTCTCTTACGAGAGGTCTCTCGTACTGCGTAAGTAGCTTACTTACGCTAGGGGAAAACCTCTTTTCCACGAGATATTGAAGCCAAAAAATTATCCTATAATTTTGTATTATTGCAAAACGCGTTGCAGCAGCATGCAGACATGGGCGAGACAGCTCGCGCGCCCATTGGCTGCTCTGCGGCAACTGCATCAGCCTATTGAGCGAGGCCTATAGTGGCGTCAGACCAATGAGGGCGCTTCGCACCCACTGCGTCATGTCCCACCGAAACGGGCGTGGCTTAGGCCTATAAAAGGAAGCTCGGGACAGCTGATCCCTGATTTTTCATCTCTTCAGCGAAGCTCACGCATCGTTGGATCCCGAGAGAGAAGCCGCGCCGTCTGAAGAAGCCTTTCAGCGGGACGAGCCATCACCTGAAGCCGCTGGCCACGCCGCCTTCTACCGCCGCTCCCGCTGCGCTATCCGGCGCCTATATCCTTTACTCTCTGTTCTGTGTTTGTGTGTGCTCGCTGGCGCGACACACACTCTAAAAGAGCTTGCGTCTTTTTCAAGATGCCTTCTTGCGGCTCGTGCAGAGCCCCACTCAGCGACGGGGACCGCCATGTTATCTGCGTTTCCTGCCTGGGTGAAGATCATCCAGCGCTCGCGCTCGCTGACGGGCTACTGCCTATGGCGACTCTGAGGACTCGTCTGGCAGTTTTCTCTGAGCCTGCACTTCCGCCCGCTGTGCTGTGCTGCCGCGCCGTAAAAAGCGTCGCACTCAGCGGGTCCCGGATCTGAAGCGGGTCCCGGTCCTGCTTCGCCGGCTTCCGTCGAGCCACTTCCTGATGCACAGCGGCCGCGTTCCGCCGCCGCTTCTATCGAGGATCCTGACTTGAAAGCCGCGTCTGGAGAAGATGACACCTGCTCTCTGCTGGCATCGGGCAGCGAGGATTGGGCGAGCTCTGTGGATCTCGCGCCTTCTGCTCGTAAACCAAGCAAAAGAGCTAGCACTGAGATGGAACTGATGCGTGTACTCGCGCTGGCCGCGGCGAGCCTCGGCCTCGAGTGGTCTACGCCTGAGCTTCCCTCTCACAACCGGCTGGATGGTTTCTTCCTTCCTGGGGAGCGTGCTTCGCCTGAGTCCAAACCGGCACCCTTTCTTCCTGAGTTACACAAAAAAGTTGCCAAAGCTTGGAACGCTCCCTTCTCAGCCCGAATGCGCTCGTCTGTTTCACCAGCATTCTCCACTGTTGATGGTGCTAAGAACAGAGGATACCATTCACTTCCGCCTGTCGAAGAGGCAATAGCAGCCCACCTTTGCCCGCCCTCTGCTGGACGGAGTGCGAAACCGGTCCTGCCCTCTAAAGCCTGCCGCATGATGTCAACACTGCTCGGTCGCGCTTTCTCCGCCGCTGGGCAGGCTGCGTCAGCGCTGCACACAATGGCCATTTTGCAGATTTTCCAGGCCGATCTCCTCCGAAAACTGGACGAGATGGGACCAGATGCAATCTGCGTGGCAGACTTAAGAAGCGCTTCGGACCTCGCTCTCCGCGCTACTAAGTCCGCTGCACAGGCCATTGGACGGAACATGGCTTCTCTCACTGTTGCTGAGAGACATCTATGGCTGACGCTCTCGGAGATGTCTGAGTCTGAGCGCACCGCGTTCCTCGATGCCCCGCTTTCTTCTGCTGGTCTCTTCGGATCCTCTGTCAATGACTTCGTAGAGAGATTCGCAGAGGTGCAGAAAGCGTCACAGGCCTTTAAGCACTTCCTTCTGGAGTGCTCCAGTTCTGCAGCGGGCCGTGCGAAACCGCCCGCTCGGAGCTCACAGCCGCAGCCTTCGCCCTCTGCTGCTTCATCGCAGCGCCGACAGGACCGCAGCTCGAGGCCTCGCTCGACTAGCCGCCGCCCCGCTCCGCGTGGGCCACGGCCAAGGACTGCGGTGAAGCCTGAAGCCCCGAAGCCATCCTAGCACGCCTAGGAAAGCGTCGGTGTTCGAGTCCCGCCGCGGCCGGACTTTCACTGAAGCTCGTCGCTCGTTCAGTTCCAGGAATTGCGACTGTTCCAGCGTATTCTGCAGTGTACAAGCCGGAACAGCTGCCCGCTTGCCTGCACACAAAAACCGTTTTTACGGCTACCCAGATAAATCCCATAAAGAGCGTATTTTCTGGTGTCCCGGCCACGGCCGATGGTGCTATAAGTGTAGAGCAGATGCCCACTGCCCAGTGCCCATCCCTACTCACATGCACAGCCCTTCACTCAGGGCCCGCGCTCATAAAATCGACTCAGGTCGATCGCGCACCCAACATAGTAAACGTGCCCACTGCCCAGTGCCCACAAACACTATGTTCTGCATGTCCCACGGTTTCTGTAAAAACGAAACCTGTGCGCGTTCACTCTGCTCAGGCAGACAGTGCGCTCAAAGCAGTAAATGTGCCCGCTTCCCCGCGCCCACACTTACTCACAGACATAAGTCCCACGGGACTCGCCCAGCCCTCCCTCACTCGGTTAAACACCGTAGCGGGGTCGAGCGCGGGCATTCTGCCCGCTGTGATCAGCGCGCTCCCCGCCTCAAATGTCGCGGGCATTGCGCCTATGTTACAACGCACCGAAGCGTTTCTGCCGCCGAGCGAGCAGAGCGCACTTCGCATTCAACCCCTAGCCACCCATGCAGATGCGTGGGCAGCGCTTCCCGGGGTTTCGGAATGGGTGCTAGACATTATAAAAGGAGGCTATTCGCTACAGTTTTGTCGACGCCCTCGCCGTGCTACGGCGCGCGTCGAAACCACGGTGAAAACAGAAGTAGCACACCTACTTCGAACCGAAATATCAAAACTGTTGGGAAAAGGGGCAATAGAGCCTTTACCTCAAGCTCAAAGCGAAGGGGGGCTGTACAGCAGATACTTCCTGGTGCCGAAGAAAGACGGGGGTCTCAGACCCATACTAGATCTAAGACATTTGAACAAAACATTGGCGAAACGGCGTTTCAAAATGCTCACGACCAGAAAAATCCTCGCGCAGATTCGTGGTTTATGTCGATAGATCTGAAGGACGCGTATTTTCAAATACAGATAGCGTCACGTCACAGGCGATACTTGAGATTTGTCTTCGAGGGCCAGGCTTATCAGTACACAGTCCTACCGTTGGGCTTGTCCCTAGCACCCCGTACATTTACGAAGTGCATGGACGCAGCGCTCGCGCCCCTCAGACTCCGGGGCATGCGAGTGTTGAACTATTTGGACGATTGGCTGATTCTAGCTCAATCTCACTCAGAGCTCGTAGAGCACAGGACCGTTTTACTCGAACACCTCGAGAATTTAGGTCTAAGAGTCAATTGGGCGAAGAGTTCTCTGATCCCCAGTCAGATGATATCTTTTCTGGGCACAAAACTGGACTTGCGGTCTATGATAGCGCGGCTGTCATCACAGCGCGCACTAGACATTCAGCGCACAGCAAACTTTTTCCGCTGTGGCGCGACCGTCCCGCTCAGGAAATTTTAGAGGATGCTGGGTCTCATGGCCTCAGCATCATCAGTTCTTCAGCTGGGCTTGCTCCGCATGCGCCCCCTGCAGTTCTGGTTAAGAGCGCAGGTACCGCGCAGAGCGTGGGCATCCGGTCGGTTTCGTCTCAAGGTCGATCAGACTTGCGTTTTAGCTCTGAAACCTTGGAAAGCGAACGACTGGTACCAATCAGGTGTAAGCCTGGGGACTTCCTCGAGGGTGAAAGTGGTGTCGACGGACGCCTCCACCTCGGGATGGGGAGCGCTGCTCGAGGGCAGACCGTTCTTTGACCAGTGGTCAGAACGGGAAAAGCTTCAACATATCAACTGCCTAGAAATGCTGGCAGTGGACAACGCGCTGACGCGCTTCTGTCCTCAGATAAAGGGTCACCACGTCTTAGTCCGCTCGGACAACATGTCAGTGGTGTCCTATATAAATCGCCAGGGTGGTCTCAGATCCCGAAACTTATACAGGCTGGCAGAACGCCTCCTGTTATGGGCTCAGCACAACCTGCGCTCGCTGAGAGCAGTGCACGTGCCTGGGCTACAGAATTTGGGACCAGACAGACTGTCCAGGAACAACCTTCCGGCGAGCGAATGGTCTCTACACCCACATACAGTCGAAATGCTGTGGGAGAGATTCGGCAGAGCGAAAGTGGACCTGTTCGCGTCTAACGAAAACGCTCACTGCCCGGAATTTTTCTCCAAGAGCAGGAGCGCGCTGGCCCAAACATGGCCGCGCTGCCCGCTCTATGCTTTTCCCCCCGTCTCTCTCCTGCCTCAGGTGATAGAACGGATCGGGGAAGTGAGATGCTCAGTGCTGCTCGTAGCGCCGCTCTGGAAGAACCAACCGTGGTTCCCAGTTCTGATGCAGCTAGCGGACACTGCCCCATGGCCAGTGCCAATGAGGAGGGACCTCCTCTCTCAGGCCAGGGGTTCGATTTGGCATCCTCACCCGGAGCTGTGGTCCCTTCATGTATGGGCGCTCAACGGGTATCCGCTGACCTCCCAGAGGGAGTGCTAAATACTATCACTCAGGCTAGAGCTCCGTCTACCAGACGGCTCTATTCCTCAAAGTGGTCGGTATTTTCCGGCTGGTGCACAGCCCGGGGCTTTTCACCCTTAAACTGTGGGGTGACGGAGGTTCTCTCCTTCCTACAAGAGCTGCTGGATAAGGGCAGGGCCCCCTCCACGCTCAAAGTCTATGTGGCGGCCATAGCAGCGTTTTCTAAATCAACGCTTGGTCAGTCAATAGGAAGGAACGATTTAGTCATCCGCTTCCTCAGGGGAGCTAGGAGGGTGAATCCTCCCAGACCTCCCTCAGTCAGTCCCTGTGTGGGACCTTTCTACGGTGTTGGAAGCCATGAAGGGTGACCCATTCGAGCCTATCCAAACGATTAACTTCAAACACTTGTCTTTCAAAACAGTGTTTTTACTGGCTCTCGCTTCAGTGAAGTGCATAGGTGACCTACACGCCCTCTCGGTGAGCGCGGCGTACTTAGAATTTGGGCCGAATGACTCGAGAGTCATACTCAAACCTAGGCATGGTTACGTTCCAAAATCCCTCAACACACCGTTTCGGGCTCAGGTCATTTCCCTGTCCGCCCTACCTGTCTCTGACGAGGAAGGGGACGCAAGCTTTCTTTGCCCAGTTAGGGCGCTAAGAGCTTACGTGTCTCGCTCGTCTGTTTTTAGACAGACAGAGCAGCTGTTTGTTTCGTTCAGCAGGCGTTCCAAGGGACTGGCTGCTTCGAAACAGAGCCTATCCAGATGGATAGTTGACGCCATAGCGCTGGCATACACTGCCAAGGGCTTACAGTGCCCGTTGGGTGTCAGAGCGCACTCCACGAGAGGCGTGGCCTCTTCGTGGGCTTGGTCTAGCGGGATTTCCTTGCAAGACATATGTATGGCGGCGGGCTGGGCCTCACCGTCTACATTTATAAGGTTTTATAACCTGGAGGTTCCCGCCTTACAGGCCAAGCTGTTGTCGGTGTAGACGAATCAGTGCTGTCTGTTTCGCTGATTCAGGACACTGAGGTTGCTGAGCGCTGCGCGTTGCCGACTGTATATGCTATGGGCAAATTGCGTAAGACCCGCATCTTTCCGCATCAGTTCAGGACGGATCCCGCCCTGTCTGTGTGATGTTACAATAAGCACTTGCGTCTATGAACGCTGCTGTTTATGGATAGAGTGGTTCCCCTCCTCTTTCCAGGACTCTCTGTGAGTTCCCCTGGTGATTATGCACTGTAAATCCGGGGCTTCGCCTTCAGGTTTATTGGTGTTAGATCCCAGCACGCACGGCGTTTTGCATTGGGTCCCCGTACGAGAGACCTCTCGTAAGAGAACGTACTCGGTTACTAACGTAACCTCGGTTCTCTCTAGAAGAGGGAACGAGTACTGCGTAGCTTGCCGTGCATGCAACACACTCTGGTTCGCTTCGCCGATGAAAAACCAGGGATCAGCTGTCCCGAGCTTCCTTTTATAGGCCTAAGCCACGCCCGTTTCGGCGGGACATGACGCAGTGGGCGCGAAGCGCCCTCATTGGTCTGACGTCACTATAGGCCTCGCTCGATAGGCTGATGCAGTTGCCGCAGAGCAGCCAATGGCGCGCGAGCTGTCTCGCCCATGTCTGCATGCTGCTGCAACGCGTTTTGCAATAATACAAAATTATAGGATACATTTTTGGCTTCAATATCTCGTGGAAAAGAGGTTTTCCCCTAGCGTAAGCTACTTATGCAGTACTCGTTCCCTCTTCTAGAGAGAACCGAGGTTACGTTAGTAACCGAGAACGTTCTCCATTTGCATCATACACTCTCAGAAAAAAAGGTACAAAAGCTGTCGCTGTGGCGGTACCTTTTCAAAAGGTACACTTTTGTACCTAAAGAGTACATATCAGTCCCTCAAAGGTACATATTACTAAGAACGCACAGTAACAGCTGTCGTCTTTTGCTAACAACAACAAAAGAATGTGATAGGTTGTTTTGAGGTTTGTGATATCTATGGTTTTCAATGAGAACCAGAGATGACCCAACAGTAGAGCTAGATTATTTATGGAGGAATTATTACTGCTCGATTATCGTAAAAAACCTTGTCTGTTTTACACAATTTAGCTAGCTTGGAGTTAATCCTAGTCCATAGTTATGTGGTGTTTTAACAGACTTGATAGCTACTAGAAAGACCTGGAACTACAGGACTCTACGTTGAAAATACCCGTTTGTTGCCCGCCAGGTATCCATGGTAGTCACGTGACTGCAAAATATGAATACATTCTTGATTATATGTATATACTGTTCCGGCAGTTTTATTTCCTCAAGGGAATGAAGCATTACGCTATGAGGTAAAGAACCAAAAGCGCCTCAAAAGTCAAGGAACACTGCATAGCAGTGGGAGGATTCATGTTTGAAATCATCAATGGCAGTCTTCAAACAGAATACGTGCTCATTCATTCCCTGCCTCTCTATGTATGCTTTTTGTTTTTTTGCCAATGTTCCTGATTCCACCAGCCAGGGTAAAAATTCGGCCTAAAATAATATATCATAATCATAAATCATAAATACCTCATATATAGTGGGGAGCAGCGATATACCCCTCCAGGTGGAAGGGTCCTCTGGAATGTTGTTCTTTTTGGGGATCCTATAGATAATAGCTCCCTTCCAGGAATCGGGGACTTTCCGATTGATTAAACAGACATTAAAAATCTGAGTGAGGGCCACTATTGAGAATTGTTTTGTTGCTTTGAGCACTTCATAAGTCACACCGTCTGCACCACATGCTTTGTTGTTCTGGAGGCTGCAGAGAACTCTTGAAATCTCTTCTGTGGTGAAGTCCGAGGTTGCGAGGTGATCTTTCGGGTTGTCCAGGTCAAGAGCGCCACACCATGGAGGGCTGCTTATCTGCTGGTGCAACTGTGCTGGTTGGCATTTCGCAGCATAATACTCATAGACTTTACCCACGTCGCTTATCGCAGGAGGGGGATCTGGGTAAGTGCTGTAATTTAAAATGATAACTATTGCCTTGCTTCTACGGTGTTCCCAAAGATAAGCTAGTTCGTTTTCGCTTTCCACTCTGGGCTCTCTCACACTGCTGGAGTTTGTCGTTTTATTGAGCGCCAGCTGGATGGTTTCCCGTACGAAGCGCAACTGCTGATCTATCCATTTAGTGAGCGTCTCTGAATCGGGCCTTGGTGAGAGCGCTCTACAGGGGAGGAATTTCCGTAGGATTCTTATGGTGTGCTTTAACAAGGGTATTCCTAGTGGTCTCCCATCTCTGTGAGTTTCTGTGTAGGATCAATTTATGTTATATACTCCACATAAGATGTTTGTAAGTTTAGTCCAGTAAATGGATTGTTTCCGGTAAATCATATTGTTTGTCTGTCATTAATTAGTTTAACATCCAGAATTTTTCTGAACTTTCTCTCCTGTACCTGAAAGCGCATCCATTCTTGGTCAGAAAGTGGGCGATTGTAATGTCCAAAGTTTGCCCAGGTGGCGTACAGATGGTTGCTTTCAGGACAAATATTTGTCGGGTCATGGATTCACCATCCGAGGTTATGGATCTTACCGCTTCTTAAAGCAGCTTTAGTCGCGGACTTCAGGGTTGAAACCAAGCACATTGTGAGTAGTCCTGATATTAACATACCTAGCTCTTTCTGCGTTTTCGCCAGCGCACACACACACACACACACACACACAGTGGAGAGCACACACACACAGCGGAGAGCACACACACATACACAGTGGAGAGCGCACACACAGATTGGAGAGCACACACACAGCAGAGAGCACACACACACACACACACACGGTGGAGAGCACACACACAGCGGAGAGCACACACACATATACAGTGGAGAACACACACACACACACACAGCGGAGAACACACACACAGCGGAGAGCACACACACAGCGGAGAGCACACACACAGCAGAGAGCACACACACATGCACAGTGGAGAACACACACACATTAGAGAGCACACACACATACACAGTGGAACACACACACATACACACAGTAGAGAGCGCACACACACAGTGGAGAGCACACACACACACAGCGGAGAGCACACACACAGCGGAGAGCACACACACAGCGGAGAGCACAGCACACACACACACACACACACAGCGGAGAGCACACACACACACACAGTGGAGAGCACACACACAGCAGAGAGCACACACACAGTGGAGAGCACACAAACAAACAAACACACACAGTGGAGAGCACACACACACACACACATAGTGATGTGACATTTGAACCGAGGCGTCGGAGCGTGTGTCGAGAAAAAGTGGGCGTGCCAGATGAAGCCGCGATTCGAGGCTTGTGTTGTTAACGTGAAAATCACGTGACTAATGACAAACGAGGCCTCGGTTTGTGTGGCTACGTCATCGGTTCGGTCTGAGTGTCGCTTCCGGATTAAAGCCGGTTCGAAACTCGCGCCTCCTTGTGGGTGTTGTCAGCAGTAGTAGAAGCAGTTGTAGAGTCAGAGAGTCAGAGAGTTAGAAAACTATCATTGTATTGTGTCATATGTGAGGACTGTATATTATTACATTATCAGGTTAGAATAGTTATAGTATATTATTATTATAGTAGGCCTATATTATAGTCTTGTTATATTAATTAGATAAGATTATTTGGATTGCTCTGGATTTTTGCATCTGGACTGGACTGCTTTTTGATTTGGATTGCCCTTTTGGATTTGTTTGCTTTTTGTGACTCTTCCTTTTTCCTGGTAATGGAGCCAGCAAGAAAGAGGGAATCCTCCCCTGTCTGGGCTCAACAGAAGCATCAGTTTCCTCATTTGTAGCCTACCACTGCCATTTTTACATTCCCCTTCATCCTCTGTTCCTTGTGAAAGGATCTTTTCCAAGGCTAGAGAGATTTTGTCCAAGAAGAGGAATCATCTAAACCCCAACACACTTGAAATAATTCTGTTTCTCAATAAAAAAATCTATTTTTATTTTCCTTCCTTCCGGACTATTCTGTTGCAGTTTACTTTAATCTGTTATCTATAATCTGTTAAATTAATAAATGTACTTTATTACACTCCCTCTAACATAAGCACTGCACTCAACAGTGTCACTGTTGTTGTTCATACTGTCCCTATCCAAACAATTTATGAATAATTAATGAACTGTGTGTGTTACTCTGGACAAGTAAATTCAGACAGAGAAAGATACATATTTTATATTATACACAGTAATGGACAAATGTCTGATCATGTCTTTTTATTATTGCAAATGAAAGGTTACAAACATCAACAGTGAGTACAAAATAAATAAATACATATTTTTTATTTATAAAAATATTTTTATAAAATATACATTTAAATATAAATATATTTACATTACAAATAAATATTTTTATTTATAAAAGCATTTTTATAAAATTAGGGAGGGCGCGACACTGGTTCAGAATGAATACATTTTTTGTCTGCTATTTCTTTGCACAGTCGCTAGGTGTCACTAGTGAGCAATGCTGAATGAAGCTTCGAGTAATGAACCTTTGGCTGAAGCAATGGCCTGCGAGGTCTCAGTGGTTCAGGAAGCCTCATTTTGCCATCACTACACACACACACATACACACAGTGGAGAGCACACACACACATACACACACACAGTGGAACATGAGCAGTTGCTTTGAGGTTGTGTATCTTTGGAAGTGGAACACAAAGCTTTTCTTCTTCTTTGTCCTTCAGAGCAGAGGGCCTGTAGCTGACACGAGCCACGACTATACTGCCCTCTATAGGACTGGTGCAGTCGGAGTGCGCATGTGTCGAATCTGTCCATCCTGAGCTTTAGTGGACACTTTTCTGAGCACCTCGTGTCTGATCTCTTCTCAGCTCAAACACTGACTGTCACTGAGTGAACGACAGATCTCTGTCTCTCTCTCAATAGTGCTAGTTTAGAGTCAGACCCGATCAAACCACTGATACAGTGTTGCTGAGGACACTTCTGGAATAAAACACTTCACATGCTGCGGAGAAACTCACTTATTTTCTGTAAAATAAAATACTGCTGGTTTAGTGAAATTGTTTAGTTTAAATTTGTTTAGTTTAAACCATTATTTGCATATAAAATATTGAGGAAACTGAATGTCAAATTGTTAGTTTAATATTATCAATCAATCAATCAACTTTTATTTATATAGCACAATAAAAGCAACAGTAGTTGGCCATTGTGCTGTACAACAGGATAAATAAATATCTTAAAAACAGAAACCGACCGCAAAACAAATGATAAAGGGAGTTTACATCAGAACCACCAATTTGATAATTCAACATTAAAATCAAGGACAATTGTAAGCCTGTGAAAACAGGTAGGTTTTTAACTTAGATTTAAAAACAGACTCTGTGGATATTAGTCTTAAAGATACAGGAAGACTATTCCACAGTTTTGGACCAACAACAGAAAATGCACGATCACCTCTCGTCTTCAGTCTTGATCTTGGAACCATCAACAGTCTTTGTTGAGATGACCTCAATGATCTAGCACAGTCATTTAATTTCAAAAGATCAGAGAGATAGTTTGGAGCTAATTCGTTCATGCAAAAAGCAGAATTTTAAAATCAACTCTATAACAAACTGGCAGCCAGTGCAACGAACGCAGTATTGGGGAAACATGATCAAACTTCCTTGTGCCAGTCAAAAGTCTGGCTGCTGCATTCTGAACCATCTGAAGACGACTAATATTGGATTGACTCATTCCAATATAAAGAGAATTACAATAGTCAAGTCTAGATGAAATGAACGAATGAATCACTCTCTCAAACTCTGCAAATGTTAAAAAACTCTTAGCCTTAGATAATAGTCTTAATTGGAAGAAACTAGATTTAACTACAGCACTTATCTGTTTGTCAAATTTAAGAGCAGAATCAAAAATAACACCCAAGTTTGTCACAGAGTGTTTTACATAGGGAGCCAAATCTCCCAGGTCGCCATCAGGAGTAACAGAAACACCTAAGGTACCAAAAACGATAACATCAGTTTTGCTCTCGTTTAGATGCAGAAAATTTAAGGAAAACCAGGACTTAACATCAGACAAGCACGCTGATAATAAGCTTAGGCCCTTTTCGTCATTTTTCTTTAGAGGCAGATAAATCTGGGTGTCATCAGCATAAAAATGGAATGACACCCCATGTTTAGTGAAAATAGTCCCCAAAGGAAGCAAATACAACGAGAACAGAGCTGGCGACAGAATGGAGCCCTGAGGGACTCCATAATCCAAAACAGAAACAGAAGAAGAAAACCCATCTAGACAAACAGAAAATGTTCTAGCATTCAAATAGGACTTAAACCAATCTAGAGTGCAGCCTTCAATACCCACACATTGTTCAAGTCGTGAGATAAGAATTTTGTGGTCCACAGTATCAAAGGCAGCACTTAAATCCAAGAGTAGGAGAATCACAGAATCCCCTGAGTCAACAGACAATAAAATATCATTAAAAACTTTTAATAAAGCGGACTCAGTACTGTGATGTTTTCTAAACCCAGATTGGAATTTTTCAAAAACACTATTTAACTCCAAATGACTCTGTAGTTGTTCCAAAACAACTTTCTCCAAAATTTTTGAAATAAAGGGTAGATTTGAAATCGGTCTATAATTGGAAAGTATGGTTGGGTCGAGATTGGGTTTCTTAAGTAGGGGTTTAACAGTTGCATGTTTTAGGTATTTAGGGACAACACCTGTGAGAAGGGACTTATTTATTATATCTAAAATACTAGGTCCAACAACATCAAAAATCTGCAGCAAAAAATGTGTTGGAATAATGTCATGCAGACATGTAGTAGGTTTTAGTTTCTTAATAATATCTTTAAGTAAATTTAAAGAAACTGTCTGAAATTGAAAGGATGAGACATAGAGAGAAAGAATAGATGGATCATAGTTTGAGGGTACAATATTTAGTCTTATATCAACAATTTTATCTGTGAAAAACTTTAAAAAGCTATCACATACTGCAGTTGATGCATTAAAGCAGACAGCACTCACAGGATTCACAACCGAATTTAAAATAGTAAAAAGCATTTTAGGTTTGTGGGAGTTTTTTGCTATAATGTCAGAAAAATACTGAGATTTTGCAGCTTTTACTGACTTTTGGTATGTAATGAATGACTCGCGTAATATTTCATAAGACACTTGTAATTTGTCTTTTTTCCACTTTCGTTCAGCTCTACGACAAACCCGTCTGAGTTCAAGTGTGGTGCTAGGTTCAGCTTTAGGCTTTTGCCGTTTTTCTCTTAGTGGAGCCACAGAATTCATTATGTCATTACTAATGGAATTGAATAACATAAGATGTTCATCAACATTAAGCAAATTTGAAAGGGAATCAAGACCATACCTTTGGCAAGCCTCATTGAAAAGAAAAGAAAAGGAATCACTAGATGAAGGGCTAAAGGTACGAATCTGCTGTGAAACCCTCTGTGTTTTTGTAACTTCATTTGGGAAGGAGCAAGTGAATGTAACAGGCATATGATCAGAGAAACTCAAATCAAGGATTTCAAGTTCACAGATCGAAATACCGTGCAACAACACAAGATCTAGTGTGTGGCCCTGTTTATGAGTTGGACCATTTACCACCTGCGTAAAGTCAAAAGAATCAGTCAGATTAGTAAAATCCTTGGCCAAGGAATTTGACTCACAACAAATGTGGATATTAAAATCCCCCGCAATCAAAAGACGATCATACTGAAGAACAATGTCTCCTAAAAAGTTTGCAAATTCATTTAAAAAATCCTTATTTGGTTTTGGAGGGCGATAAACCACAGCGATCGCTAACTGATCCATATTTAGCAGAAACAGGAGAACTCATAACTAATATCAGTTTATGGATTCCCGCTGAAAACCTGGCAATGGTAATTTTGAAATGGTCATTTTTAGACCAAGAAAATGGAAATAAAATCTTAAAAAAAAGTAATAATAATAATAATAATAATATGTACATGATTATACTGTATGTAACGTGTTTACTTCCAATTTAAAAGATTGTCTTTTTATGAATCGCTCCGAATTAGCAAAAGAAGAAAAAGAAGGAAAAAAAGGTAATGTCTAAAGCTGCACTTTTGGTTACATTTTGTAATAAAACATGTTTTTCATAAACTTGTTAATTTCTTAATATATTTTCATAACAGTTTATTTCTCTGCAGACCCCTGCTACAACTACACTGAGCTGAACGAACCATGGAGATCCATCAATAATACATATGTCTCCCACAACTGTGACACGTCTGTCTCCTGGAGCGGCTGGTATCGTCTCTTCATTAACAACACTAGCGCTCATATCCCAGACACATGTGTTGCTCAGTACAGATGTGGCACTCATATTGCACTGTGGATACGTGGCGGACACCCAACAGTAACAGATGGAGTCGTCACTCGAGATGTCTGCGGTTACGCTTACAGTGACTGCTGCTATTACGGGAATTATCCCATTAAAGTCAAAGCCTGTCCAGGCAATTATTATGTCTATGAGCTGGTTAGTCCAACTGTCTGTTCTTCAGCATACTGTGCAGGTAATTATATTCACATGAGTTCTTTCTACACACTCATGATATTTGTGTCTCTGTTCATTAATCACTATTCATCCAAACTTTCAGACACTGGCAGCATTAACACCAGCCCTACAACTGTCACACCAGTGACCATCTCACCTGGTAATGTTACACACTGTGTCTCTATTGGCTTATTTTCTAAATGCTTTCTAATGTATGTAGGCTACAGATCAGGGCTGCATTTCTCAAAATCTGTGTAAGCCTAAGTTTTTGTCCAAGTTTTTGTTTGTTTGTGTTTGACAAAAACTAAATACAGTCAGTGTGTGTGTGTGTGTGTGTGTGTCTATATAAAAGAGTGTGTGAAATGTGAATTTGCAGATCATTGCATGCATTTCTTTAACATGAAATGAATGTCTGCACACAAGCTACTGTATATTAAGTGATATTTTATTTTTTTTGACTGAGAGGATATAGACTTAGATTGTATGTCCATATATGAAAAATAATAGTAATAATAATAATTCCACAGGCAACATTTCTTCATTCCCACATTTATGGTCACATCCATCATTTTATTTTTTATAATTTCTTTAATTCTGACTGCAGCTAATATATTAATCTTGTTTAGCACAGTGATTTACTACTGATAGTTTTATGTGCTGGTAACATGAGTTCTGCTCCTCATGGAGAAACATCACAACAGTTCAAAGTGAGACACTGACTTCCACTCTGGACTAAGATCAAAATGAATAAAATACAATATAAATGGATAGGACTTTATGAGATTATTTTCTAAACTTTTGTCTGACGCAGATGTATTTAATTATTGTCTTCATGCTGATTTCTGTCATTGCAGATATAAATATAACGCTGGAGGAAGGATGCACCGTAAGTTGAGTTTCTGAAATTGAAGTTTTATATTTTAACAATATAAGTGCATGTTCTAAAAGGGTCGTCTCTATTCTCTTAATGAGTAATGGGTGTGTTCTGGGCATAACGTACAACAAACCAATCATAGTCTCATCTCCCATTCCCTTTAAAAGTCAGTTGCGTTCGCGCCATGGCGGATTCGCTTTACATGACGCAATTTGGAGGTGGAAAGACTGAATCTTTATGTACATACTTTATCTTTATGTACACAGTATTAATCTTTTACATTGTAATCCTTTTATTTTTAATATTTGACATGTTTGTTTGCCCTGTGTGTGTAATAAGTAGAGTGTACACGCGTTGTGGACTTGCCTATACACAGCAAAATCCCCAGTGTTAAATTAACACTGAAAAGTGTGAATTATATAAACTGAAAATGAACACTGAAGCAGTGTTAAAGTTAATGAGCTAATTAAGTGAATATTTGAGTGATGATTGAGCATTATTGAAGACACCTGATGTTAACAAGCAGAATCACTGAAGGAGAAAATCACAAATTGTAAGTTACCATTATGGTGATGGGTGTTTGCTTTAGTTGGGCTATTGACCCTTATATGTTTATTTAGATTTTGTTTGTCTGCTGTTGTTGATTTATAACAGTCAGATGAACAAAGAACTAATGTGATCTGAGAGTAAAGGGTCAAGAGCTCAAATAAAGGAGCCATTAATCACGATTCTGGTGACTTCAAATAAAACATTGAATGAAACATTAACATCTAAACCTCAGTTAATTCTCAATAAGAGCTTGTCTATGTAGATTCATAATGTCTAAAACATCCAGCTAATAAAATGTTCAAACAAACTCTTTATTAAATGTCACTGGACTCCATAAAAACAAGTTAACAATATGTTTCAGTTTTCATCCAAACACTCAGTTGTAAAAACACAGGAAGTAACTCTGGCAAATACACACCGACTACAGTCACATGTGACACATATCTGACACAAGTTGTGTAACTATAACACATTAGTGTGTAAAAGGTTTCAACATACTTCTGTGTAAGAGGAATAACACATTAGTTGTGTTAAAGGTAACACAAAATGTGTAGTCCTTATGTAGTGGGTTGGCAGTGTTTATATATATTTTTCTACTATTTTGACTGACGTCACGGCAGAATGCGGCCTGCGTAATTTCTGCCTACGCAAGTTAAAAGGTGCGTTGCGCAATACGGTGGGAGACACGCACATGTTTGTTTGGCGTGGCATTGCCGCAAAGAGCTGCTGCATGTGTTATTTGATGTGTAGATTTCTTTTAAAGAAATAAAGAGACCGTGTACCTCACCAGTGCCTATACTTTCATTTAATTGAACAACCTGAGCGGGTTTATTCCCCCATTGATTATAGACGGCGGATGTCCGCCTTGTTACACTTATAAACACAGAGATGTGTTAAGAATCGACACAGGATGTGTGTTAAATTTGACACAACATGTGTTGTCCCTGAGCACACACACTACATGTGTTAAAATCTACACAACATGTGTTGTCCCTGAACACACACACTACATGTGTTAAAATCTACACAACATGTGTTAAAATCTACAAAACACGTGTTGTCCCTGAGCACACACACCACATGTGTTAAAATCTACACAACATGTGTTAAAATCTACACAACACGTGTTGTCCCTGAGCACACACACCACATGTGTTAAAATCTACACAACATGTGTTAAAATCTACACAACACGTGTTGTCCCTGAGCACACACACCACATGTGTTAAAATCTACACAACATGTGTTGTCCCTGAGCACACACACTACATGTGTTAAAATCTACACAACATGTGTTGTCCTTGAGCACACACACTACATGTGTTAAAATCTACACAACATGTGTCATTTTTAACATCTCTTTTTACAGGTTGTGTTGTTTTCAACTCATCATTTTGAGTGCCGACACTCACCATCACTGTGAATGGTATGCAGTGTTTGCTATGTTCTCAAACTAACAGGCCAGTGGAAATACAAGTTATTTATATACAATATTTTGTCAGTTGCTACATTTTAATTAAATTCAAAGTGCAAACTCTGTGAACTGTTATCTCTTCATGAACTTTTGTCAAAAGCAGCATTATCAGTTAGGGGTTGAAGTGTAAATAACTGAATAATGTCCAGTACAGTGAGTCTGTCCAGTCATTGAGCTTGAAACATTGTCTTGTACTTTGTGTGCACATGCATTCTGTTCTCGACTATTGATTAAATGGTTAATATTGTTGCATCTGGCCCTTTCGCTTTATTTTTTAAAATGACACAATTTGTGTGTTAAAATGACTTACACAGTGAATGAGTTAAAATTAACACAAAACTAGTAGTCCTGGAGCTCACCCACGGATGTGTCAAAATTTAACACAGGTTGTGTCATTTTTAACACATTCTTTCTAAGAGTGTATTGTAAGAAAACACTCATTTTACCTGGTCAAAAAACAGCTCTGTTTTCAGCACGCCGTTTCAGTGCATGTGTCTTTAAATGATAATGAGCTTTGCTCACCCCGCTCCTCTGTTCTGTGCATACACCTTTAAAATAATAATACAAAAACCATAACGCGTTGTTCATTATAAACGTGGGATTATGAATTATATTGAGAACGTCGTATAGAAAACATGCCATAATGTACCCTGAGTGTAAAAATAGCCACATTCATCGTGAAGCGTGCAAGCTATTTGCAAAGATTAATATAAAGATTAATATAAAGGTCAATAAAACGTTACACTCACTTGTTCTTCTGGAGGTGAAGCAGGAACACGAATAGTTGGTACTGATCCTTTTTTTTTCTGGAGCAGCTTCTTAGCAAAAACAGCTTTATACTGACCCTTGTTTGTAAAGCAGTCTCGAGTCTGGTGAAATTATTCGCGCAAACATGACAGCATTGACGTTGATCGTGGGGAATATTCCCTTCGAAAACAAACTCAGCCACTGCGTCTTCAGCTGTACGGATTTAGAAACATCATCAATATGACTGCTGTGTTCGTTATTACACCCAAGAACAGAACACCACAATCGTTAGACGCCATTCTGCTCAGCACTCCAGCTATCCTATCAACAATGAACGCGCCGGTTGGCGCGTGCTATGATTGACAGCTCGCTCACGAGGGCGCGAGGGCGCGAGTTGCAGCAGCCAAAGATGTTTAATGTTTAAAAGTCACAAGCCCAACTAAAGCAAACACTGATCACCATGTGACACCACTGTGACATCACTGTGATAGTGTTGAGAAACAGGAAGTAGAATCTCCCCCCAGTGACTGATATTAGAACCGCCTCCTCTCAACCTGCTCAACATTTTGAATTCACAATGAGCTCAAATACATTGGCTTCTCTTGTTGCAGCTGCTTTCATTTTTATTATTGATGTTTTGAGACAGTTTTTCAGGAAGTGGCGATTTTGTTCCTTGAACACATGGAATGGAAATGGTGATATTTTATGCAATATTATTTTTTATTTTTTTTGCTCAATTCGTAAATGGAAATGGTTAATTAGTTCAAAAAGTAGTGCAATAAAATGTGCATTGTAGATATCCGTTATGTAAAATATGAATGTGCTGTTCTATTTATTTTTGCTAGATTTGTGTTGTGTGTCTGTACTAACATCACTGAACCTTCACAGTGACCTTCAGTGCAGTAACAATACATGTTTGGCTCTCTGTCAATATTGAAAAACATGATCAAAATCAACAGCCTACTGCTTTCACAATTGTGTTTCAGAGTCAGAACTGTTTCCAAAATCTTCTTGAGAAGATCGATAACATCACATCTCAAGTGCTCTCTGTGACTGTAAGTCTTCAAGAGAAAAATAATCAAATAATCAAACATTTGTCAGTTATATACTGTAGATAATATATGATTGACAAAACAGTGCTGTCTTATTTGCTCTGTTGACATTTACTGTGACACTGTTTATCTGTTCAATAAATTAGACTGTGACCAACATTTTGACTGTGGCCTTCAACGCTTCAGAGAAGATTTTAGAGTCATCATCTTCTTCTTCATCATCATCGGTCAGCCCAGCTGAACTAGCCTCCTATGGAAACCGTATCTTAAAAACCATTGAGAAACTCATCTCTACATTGGTGAAGCCGACAGACACGAGTGACAATGTCAGCTTTACTCTTGCTGTTGTAGGTGAGTGGAGAAACTGTTATTGTTGATGATGAAACTGAGATTATATATGATATCAGGGAGTTTATATAGTCTAGAGAGCAGCGGTGGATCACGGGTGTCAGACGGTGAGGATGATAAATGCAGCTACAGTAACTATATAATTGTGAAGAATTACAATTGTTTTAGACAGTGTTTTCTGCTCTTTTTGTGTCTTTTGGTTCAAAGTCATTCATCATTTGGTAGAAGCTTGTCAGTCACATTAGACAGATGATTTTAAGGACATTTTGGAGATTTGGATTTGGAAGCTAAACCAGTTGGGAACTTTTTTCTTTTTTTTTTTATTCGTTTATTCCAGGCAATGGCACAAAAAAAAGTACAAGGTAGACAAAATATGGTTAAATCATATAGTGCAAAAAACAAAACAGAAACAAAAAACTGAATATACAGTATTCAAATATGACGATCAAATTCTGCCTGAAAGGGAGTGGGAAGAAGACAACTTATTTAATCCCACCCCAGTTCCCCATTTAGTGATTAATATTTGAGCTTCATAGTTACTTTGCTCACGGATTATTTACAAATGTTATATCATGGTGGCGTTACCATAAGTAACAAGTGATTTTTATAGCAACAATTGATACCAACAATGTAATAGGAATAACAATGCCAACAATGGTAATGGACAATATACCAACGATGGTAAGAAAACACTGAGCACATGTTAACACTATGAGACAGAATACAACAGCAATTTAACTACAATGTAATAGAAATAAACAATGCCAACAATTGTAATGGACAATATACCAACGATGGTAATGGACAATATACCAACGATGGTAAGGAAGGAAACACTGAGCACATGTTCACACTATGAGACAGAATACAACAGCAATTTAAACTAGATTAAAAAGTTCGTCGAGACAAACTTTAAGTTGGCTTGAGAAAGCTGGACCAGAAAGTTTGAAGAAGTTAAAAGTAGTTTGGAGTTTAAAGTAGTTTCAAGTTTAAATTAGTTTAAAGTTTAAATTAGTTAGAAGTTTAAAATAGTTTAAAGTTAAAATTAGTTTGAAGCTTAAATTAGTTTAAAGTTTAAATTAGTCTAAAGTTTAAATTAGTTTGAAGCTTAAATTAGTTTAAAGTTTAAATTAGTCTAAAGTTTAAATTAGTTTGAAGTTTAAATTAGTTTAAAGTTTAAATTAGTTTAATGTTTAAATTAGTTTAAAGTTTAAAGTATTTTAAAGTTAAAAAGTTGTTGGGGGTTTTCTAGTGGGTTGCTAAGGTGTTCTGGGTGGTTGCTAGGCAGTTGCTAGGGTGTTCTGGGTGGTTGCTAGGCGGTTGCTAGGGTGTTTTTGGTGGTTGCTAGGGTGTTCTGGGTGGTTGCTATGGTGTTGCTAGGTTGTTGCTAGGGTATTCTGTTTGGTTGCTAGGGTGTTCTGGGTGGTTGCTAGGTGGTTGCTAGGGTGTTCTGGGTGGTTGCTAGGGTGTTGCTAAGCGGTTGCTAGGGTATTTTGGGTGGTTGCTAGGGTGTTGCTAGGCGGTTGCTAAGGTATTTTGGGTGGTTGCTAGGCGGTTACTAGGGTGTTCTGGGTGGTTGCTAGGCGGTTGCTAGGGTGTTTTAGCGGTTGCTATGGTGTTGCTAGGCGGTTGCTAGGGTGTTCTGGGTGGTTGCTAGGGTGTTGCTAGGCGGTTGCTAGGGTATTCTGGGTGGTTGCTAGGCGGTTACTAGGGTGTTTTGGTGGTTGCTATGGTGTTGCTAGGCGGTTGCTAGGGTATTATGGGTGGTTGCTATGGTGTTGCTAGGGTATTCCAGGTGGTTGCTAGGATGTTGCTAGGTGGTTGCTAGGGTGTTTTGGTGGTTGCTATGGTGTTGCTAGGTGGTTGCTAGGGTGTTCTGGGTGGTTGCTATGATGTTGCTAGGTGGTTGCTAGGGTGTTTTGGTAGTTGCTATGGTGTTGCTAGGGTATTCTGGGTGGTTGCTAGGGTGTTGCTAGGGTGTTCTGGGTGGTTGCTATGGTGTTACTTGGTGGTTGGTAGTTGTCACAGATGGTTACTATGGAGTTTGTATAGTTCTTAGCATGATCTTGGTATGATTTAGCACTTAACTAATCGCTATTAGCATGTAGCTATTCACTGCTAGCATGTGTAGCATGTTGGAAGTGCTGTTTGCTAGCATGAGTCAAAAGAGCCAAACCTCATCTCTATACAATGTTCTGATACAGAGATATAGGTCTTGCAAAATGGTTGCTAGGGTACTCAAGTTTGGTTGCTATGGAGTTGCTTGGGAGCTGGGAGCTTTATACGTACGAAGTTTAAAGTGGTTTGAAGTTTAAATTAGTTTACGAGTTTTTGAGTTTTGAGTTTATAAGTTTAAATGAGTTTAGAGTTTAAGTTTAAATGAGTTTAGAGAGTGTGTGTGTGTATGTGGGTTCACACACACACACACACACACACTCAGAGTTTATGAGTTTAGAGTTTATAAGTGTATAAATGGATGAGTTTATAAGTGTACACGTTTTTGAATTTGGTTTGTAAGTTTAAATGAGTTTTGAGTTTATAAGTTTAAATGAGTTTACAGTTTATAAGTTTAAATGAGTTAAAGCTTAAGTTTGAAGTTTAAAGAAGTTTAAAGTTTATATTAGTTTGAAGTTTAATTTAGTTTGAAGTTTAAAGTAGTTTAAAGTTTAAAATAGTTTGAAGTAGATAGATAGATGAGTTGATTAGTTTAATTGAGTCTCAATGGCTTATATATTATATAGAATGGCAGTTTGAATTAGTCTTCAAGGTATTTTGATTTGAATTTTCGTCGGTTGGCCAGTTTGAATCTAGATTTGAATTTTTTAGAACTCCCCAATGTAAGTCAATGGGAGTTTTTCCGAGTTTTGATCGGCAATATTAGGAAAACCGTAAGTCCGATCAGTCTGAAAAGATATAGCAACTCAAGTCAGAATAGTCTGAAGGTCTGAGCCGAGTTTGGAGTATGTAGAGTTAAAGCTCTAGGAGGAGATAGGGGATAAATTTTTAGTAAGAAGAATAATAATAATAACTAGATGCGAAAGTTCGTCGAGACAAACTTTAAGTTGGCTTGAGAAAGTTTGGACCATAAAGTTTGAAAAAGTTTAAAGTAGTTTAAAGTTTAATTTAGTTTAAAGTGTAAATTAGTTGAAAGTTTAAAATAGTTTGAAGTTTAATTTAGTTTAAAGTTTAAATTAGTTGAAAGTTTAAAATAGTTTGAAGTTTAATTTAGTTTAAAGTTTAAAATAGTTGAAAGTTTAAAGTAGTTTGAAGTTTAATTTAGTTTAAAGTTTAAATTAGTTGAAAGTTTAAAATAGTTTGAAGTTTAATTTAGTTTAGTTTAGGGTGTTCTGGGTGGTTGCTATGGTGTTGCTAGGCGGTTGCTAGGGTATTCTGGGTGGTTGCTAGGGTGTTGCTAGGCGGTTGCTAAGGTATTTTGGGTGGTTGCTAGGGTGTTCTGGGTGGTTGCTAGGCGGTTGCTATGGTATTTTGGGTGGTTGCTAGGGTGTTGCTAGGCGGTTGCTAGGGTGTTCTGGGTGGTTGCTATGGTGTTGCTAGACGGTTGCTAAGGTATTTTGGGTGGTTGCTAGGCGGTTGCTAGGGTGTTATGGGTGGTTGCTAGGGTATTCTGGTTGGTTGCTAGGGTGTTCTGGGTGGTTGCTAGGCGGTTGCTATGGTGTTTTGGGTGGTTGCTAGGGTGTTGCTAGGCGGTTGCTAAGGTATTTTGGGTGGTTGCTAGGCGGTTACTAGGGTGTTCTGGGTGGTTGCTAGGCGGTTGCTAGGGTGTTTTAGTGGTTTCTATGGTGTTGCTAGGCGGTTGCTAGGGTGTTCTGGGTGGTTGCTATGGTGTTGCTAGGCGGTTGCTAGGGTATTCTGGGTGGTTGCTAGGCGGTTGCTAGGGTGTTCTGGGTGGTTGCTATGCTGTTGCTAGACGGTTGCTAGGGTATTCTGGGTGGTTGCTAGGTGGTTGCTAGGGTGTTTTGGGTGGTTGCTAGGCGGTTGCTAGGGTGTTCTGGGTGGTTGCTATGCGGTTGCTAGGGTGTTCTGGGTGGTTGCTATGGTGTTGCTAGGCGGTTGCTAAGGTATTCTGGGTGGTTGCTAGGTAGTTGCTAGGGTGTTCTGAGTGGTTGCTATGCTGTTGCTAAGGTGTTCTGGGTGGTTGCTAGGCGGTTGCTAGGGTGTTCTGGGTGGTTGCTATGGTGTTGCTAGGCGGTTGCTAGGGTATTCTGGGTGGTTGCTAGGCGGTTGCTAGGGTGTTCTGGGTGGTTGCTATGGTGTTGCTAGGCGGTTGCTAGGGTGTTCTGGGTGGTTGCTATGATGTTGCTAGGCGGTTGCTAAGGTATTCTGGGCGGTTGCTAGGCAGTTGCTAGGGTGTTCTGGGCGGTTGCTATGGTGTTGCTAGGTGGTTGGTAGTTGTCACAGATGGTTACTATGGAGTTTTTATAGAGTCCTTAGCATGATCTTGGTATGATTTAGCACTTAACTAATTGATATTAGCATGTAGCTATTCACTGCTAGCATGTGTAGCATGTTGGAAGTGCTGTTTGCTAGCATGAGTCAAAAGAGCCAAACCTCATCTCTATACGATGTTCTGATACAGAGATATAGGTCTTGCAAAACGGTTGCTAGGGTACTCAAGTTTGGTTGCTATGGAGTTGCTTGGGAGCTTGAAGCTTTAAACTTAAAACGTTTAAAGTGGTTTGAAGTTTAAAGTAGTTTACGAGTTTTGAGTTTACAAGTTTAAATGAGTTTAGAGTTTAAGTTTAAATGAGTTTAGTGTGTGTGTGTGTGTGTGTGTGTGTGTGTTCACACACACACACACACACAATCAGAGTTTATGAGTTTAGAGTTTATGTGTATAAATTGATGAGTTTATAAGTGTAAGAGTTTTTGAGTTTAGAGTTTATAAGTTTTAAATGAGTTTAGAGTTTATAAGTTTAAATGAGTTTAGAGTTTATAAGTTTAAATGAGTTTAAGAGTTCAGAGTTTATTAATTTATGAGTTTAAGAGTTCATAAGTCTATGAATTCATGAGTTTATAAGTTAATTAGTTTATAAGTGTATGAGTTTAGAGTTCATTAGTTTAAATGAGTCTCATTGGCTAATATAGTATATAGAACGGCAGTTTGGTTTAGTCTTCAAGGTATTTTGATTTGAATTTTCGTCGGTTGGTGAGTTTGAATCTAAATTTGAATTTTTTAGAACTCCCCAATGCAAGTCAATGGGAGTTTTTCCGAGTTTTGATCGTCATTTTTAGGAAAACCGTAAGTCCGATCAGTCTGAAAAGATATAGCAACTAACTTCAGATCAGTTTGAGTGTCTGAGCCGAGTTTGGAGTATGTAGAGTTAAAGCTCTAGGACGAGTTTGAGTCAACAGTTTTTAACAGAAGAATAATAATAATAATAAGTTTAAATAGGATTTCAATATGTTGGCTCTCTCAAGCCAACTTAACTAGATGCGAAAGTTCGTCGAGACAAACTTTAAGTTGGCTTGAGAAAGTTTGGACCAGAAAGTTTTTTGCTAGGCGGTTGCTAGGGTATTCTGAGTGGTTGCTAGGCGGTTGCTAGGATATTTCTGGTGGTTGCTAGGGTCTTTTGGGTGGTTGCTAGGCGGTTGCTAGGGTGTTTTGGGTGGTTGCTAGGGTGTTCTGGGTGGTTGCTAGGCGGTTGCTAGGGTGTTCTGGGTGGTTACTAGGGTGTTCTGGGTGGTTGCTAGGCGGTTGCTAGGATATTTTGGGTGGTTGCTAGGGTCTTTTGGGTGGTTTATAGGCGGTTGCTAGGGTATTTTAGGTGGTTGCTAGGGTATTTTAGGTGGTTGCTAGGGTATTCTGGGTGGTTGCTAGGCGGTTGTTAGGGTATTTTGGGTGGTTGCTAGGGTCTTTTGGGTAGTTGCTAGGCGGTTTCTAAGATATTTTCGGTGGTTGCTAGGGTCTTTTGGGTGGTTGCTAGGCGGTTGCTAGGGTATTTTGGGTGGTTGCTAGGGTGTTCTGGGTGGTTGCTAGGCGGTTGCTAGGGTGTTCTGGGTGGTTACTAGGGTGTTCTGGGTGGTTGCTAGGCGGTTGCTAGGATATTTTGGGTGGTTGCTAGGGTCTTTTGGGTGGTTGATAGGCGGTTGCTAGGGTATTTTAGGTGGTTGCTAGGGTATTTTAGGTGGTTGATAGGGTATTCTGGGTGGTTGCTAGGCGGTTGCTAGGGCATTTTGGGTGGTTGCTAGGGTCTTTTGGGTAGTTGCTAGGCGGTTTCTAAGATATTTTCGGTGGTTGCTAGGGTCTTTTGGGTGGTTGCTAGGCGGTTGCTAGGGTATTTTGGGTGGTTGCTAGGGTGTTCTGGGTGGTTGCTAGGCGGTTGTAGGGTGTTCTGGGTGGTTGCTAGGCGGTTGCTAGGATATTTTGGGTGGTTGCTAGGGTGTTCTGGGTGGTTGTTAGGCAGTTGCTAGGGTGTTCTGAGTGGTTGCTATGGTGTTGCTAGGCGGTTGCTAAGGTATTCTGGGTGGTTGCTAGGCGGTTGCTAGGGTGTTCTGGGTGGTTGCTATGGTGTTGCTAGGCGGTTGCTAGGGTATTTTGGGTGGTTGCTAGGCGGTTGCTAGGGTGTTCTGGGTGGTTGCTATGGTGTTGCTAGGCGGTTGCTAAGGTATTCTGGGTGGTTGCTAGGCGGTTGCTAGGGTGTTCTGGGTGGTTGCTATGGTGTTGCTAGGCGGTTGCTAGGGTGTTCTGGGTTGTTGCTAGGCAGTTGCTAGGTGTTCTGGGTGGTTGCTAGGCAGTTGCTAGGGTGTTCTGGCTGTTTGCTAGTTGCTAGGCAGTTGCTAGGTGTTCTGGGGGGTTGCTAGGCAGTTGCTAGGGTGTTCTGGGTGGTTGCTAGGGTATATTTGGTGGTTACTAGAGCATTTCTAGATGTTGCTAGGGTGTTCAAGATGGTTGCTAAGGTATTTTTGGTAGTTGCTATGGTGTTACTAGGTGGTTGGTAGTTGTCAAAGATGGTTACTATGGAGTTTTTATAGAGTTCTTAAAATCTTTAATAACGAGTGCCTTCAGTACGGCACTCGGCCTGCGGCCTCGTGCCTATGGCCGAATAGGCACAAGCATGGAGCAATATCGCAAGGCCACGAGTGTAATATTGCGTTAAAAAATACAAAAAAATGTAAAAAAAAAAATTTTTTGGTTTAGGGTGGTTGCTAGGGAGCTCTTAGTGGTTGCTAGGGTGCTGAAACTGGTTGCTATGGTGTGGCTATGAAGATTTTAGGCCATTACTTATTGGTTGCTTGATAATATAAATCCTCTGAGGGAGAGAGAGAGGGAGAGACGCAGGGCTGTCAGGCCCTTTGGAGTCTGTGTGTGTGAAAACGGCAGTTTGGATTCAAATGTTTTTAGAACTCCCCAATGTAAGTCAATGGGAGTTTTTCCGAGTTTTGATCGTCATTTTTAGGAAAACCGTAAGTCCGATCAGTCTGAAAAGATATAGCAACTAACTTCAGATCAGTTTGAGTGTCTGAGCCGAGTTTGGAGTATGTAGAGTTAAAGCTCTAGGACGAGTTTGAGTCAACAGTTTTTAACAGAAGAATAATAATAATAACTAGATGCGAAAGTTCGTCGAGACAAACTTTAAGTTGGCTTGAGAAAGTTTGGACCAGAAAGTTTTTTGCTAGGCGGTTGCTAGGGTATTCTGAGTGGTTGCTAGGCGGTTGCTAGGATATTTCTGGTGGTTGCTAGGGTCTTTTGGGTGGTTGCTAGGCGGTTGCTAGGGTGTTTTGGGTGGTTGCTAGGGTGTTCTGGGTGGTTGCTAGGCGGTTGCTAGGGTGTTCTGGGTGGTTACTAGGGTGTTCTGGGTGGTTGCTAGGCGGTTGCTAGGATATTTTGGGTGGTTGCTAGGGTCTTTTGGGTGGTTTATAGGCGGTTGCTAGGGTATTTTAGGTGGTTGCTAGGGTATTTTAGGTGGTTGCTAGGGTATTCTGGGTGGTTGCTAGGCGGTTGCTAGGGTATTTTGGGTGGTTGCTAGGGTCTTTTGGGTAGTTGCTAGGCGGTTTCTAAGATATTTTCGGTGGTTGCTAGGGTCTTTTGGGTGGTTGCTAGGCGGTTGCTAGGGTATTTTGGGTGGTTGCTAGGGTGTTCTGGGTGGTTGCTAGGCGGTTGCTAGGGTGTTCTGGGTGGTTGCTAGGCGGTTGCTAGGATATTTTGGGTGGTTGCTAGGGTCTTTTGGGTGGTTGATAGGCGGTTGCTAGGGTATTTTAGGTGGTTGCTAGGGTATTTTAGGTGGTTGATAGGGTATTCTGGGTGGTTGCTAGGCGGTTGCTAGGGCATTTTGGGTGGTTGCTAGGGTCTTTTGGGTAGTTGCTAGGCGGTTTCTAAGATATTTTCGGTGGTTGCTAGGGTCTTTTGGGTGGTTGCTAGGCGGTTGCTAGGGTATTTTGGGTGGTTGCTAGGGTGTTCTGGGTGGTTGCTAGGCGGTTGTAGGGTGTTCTGGGTGGTTGCTAGGCGGTTGCTAGGATATTTTGGGTGGTTGCTAGGGTGTTCTGGGTGGTTGTTAGGCAGTTGCTAGGGTGTTCTGAGTGGTTGCTATGGTGTTGCTAGGCGGTTGCTAAGGTATTCTGGGTGGTTGCTAGGCGGTTGCTAGGGTGTTCTGGGTGGTTGCTATGGTGTTGCTAGGCGGTTGCTAGGGTATTTTGGGTGGTTGCTAGGCGGTTGCTAGGGTGTTCTGGGTGGTTGCTATGGTGTTGCTAGGCGGTTGCTAAGGTATTCTGGGTGGTTGCTAGGCGGTTGCTAGGGTGTTCTGGGTGGTTGCTATGGTGTTGCTAGGAGGTTGCTAGGGTGTTCTGGGTTGTTGCTAGGCAGTTGCTAGGTGTTCTGGGTGGTTGCTAGGCAGTTGCTAGGGTGTTCTGGCTGTTTGCTAGGTGTTCTGGGTGGTTGCTAGGCAGTTGCTAGGTGTTCTGGGGGGTTGCTAGGCAGTTGCTAGGGTGTTCTGGGTGGTTGCTAGGGTATATTTGGTGGTTACTAGAGCATTTCTAGATGTTGCTAGGGTGTTCAAGATGGTTGCTAAGGTATTTTTGGTAGTTGCTATGGTGTTACTAGGTGGTTGGTAGTTGTCAAAGATGGTTACTATGGAGTTTTTATAGAGTTCTTAAAATCTTTAATAACGAGTGCCTTCAGTGCGGCACTCGGCCTGCGGCCTCGTGCCTATGGCCGAATAGGCACAAGCATGGAGCAATATCGCAAGGCCACGAGTGTAATATTGCGTTAAAAAATACAAAAAAATGTAAAAAAAAATTTTTTTTGGTTTAGGGTGGTTGCTAGGGAGCTCTTAGTGGTTGCTAGGGTGCTGAAACTGGTTGCTATGGTGTGGCTATGGAGATTTTAGGCCATTACTTATTGGTTGCTTGATAATATAAATCCTCTGAGGGAGAGAGAGAGGGAGAGACGCAGGGCTGTCAGGCCCTTTGGAGTCTGTGTGTGTGAAAACGGCAGTTTGGATTCAAATGTTTTTAGAACTCCCCAATGTAAGTCAATGGGAGTTTTTCCGAGTTTTGATCGTCATTTTTAGGAAAACCGTAAGTCCGATCAGTCTGAAAAGATATAGCAACGCGAGTCAGATCAGTTTGAGTGTCTGAGCCGAGTTTGGAGTATGTAGAGTTAAAGCTCTAGGAGGAGTTTCATATAGAAATTTTAGTCTCGGAATAATAATAATAACTAGATGCGAAAGTTCGTCGAGACAAACTTTAAGTTGGCTTGAGAAAGTTTGGACCATAAAGTTTTTTGCTAGGCGGTTGCTAGGGTATTCTGAGTGGTTGCTAGGCGGTTGCTAGGATATTTCTGGTGGTTGCTAGGGTCTTTTGGGTGGTTGCTAGGCGGTTGCTAGGGTATTTTGGGTGGTTGCTAGGGTGTTCTGGGTGGTTGCTAGGCGGTTGCTAGGGTGTTCTGGGTGGTTACTAGGGTGTTCTGGGTGGTTGCTAGGCGGTTGCTAGGATATTTTGGGTGGTTGCTAGGGTCTTTTGGGTGGTTGATAGGCGGTTGCTAGGGTATTTTAGGTGGTTGCTAGGGTATTTTAGGTGGTTGATAGGGTATTCTGGGTGGTTGCTAGGCGGTTGCTAGGGCATTTTGGGTGGTTGCTAGGGTCTTTTGGGTAGTTGCTAGGCGGTTTCTAAGATATTTTCGGTGGTTGCTAGGGTCTTTTGGGTGGTTGCTAGGCGGTTGCTAGGGTATTTTGGGTGGTTGCTAGGGTGTTCTGGGTGGTTGCTAGGCGGTTGCTAGGGTGTTCTGGGTGGTTGCTAGGCGGTTGCTAGGATATTTTGGGTGGTTGCTAGGGTGTTCTGGGTGGTTGCTAGGCAGTTGCTAGGATATTTTGGGTGGTTGCTAGGGTGTTCTGGGTGGTTGTTAGGCAGTTGCTAGGGTGTTCTGAGTGGTTGCTATGGTGTTGCTAGGCGGTTGCTAAGGTATTCTGGGTGGTTGCTAGGCGGTTGCTAGGGTGTTCTGGGTGGTTGCTATGGTGTTGCTAGGCGGTTGCTAGGGTGTTTTGGGTGGTTGCTAGGCGGTTGCTAGGGTGTTCTGGGTGGTTGCTATGGTGTTGCTAGGCGGTTGCTAAGGTATTCTGGGTGGTTGCTAGGCGGTTGCTAGGGTGTTCTGGGTGGTTGCTATGGTGTTGCTAGGCGGTTGCTAGGGTGTTCGGGGTGTTTGCTAGGCGGTTGCTAGGGTGTTCTGGGTGGTTGCTATGGTGTTGCTAGGCAGTTGTTAGGGTGTTCTGGGTTGTTGCTAGGCAGTTGCTAGGTGTTCTGGGTGGTTGCTAGGCAGTTGCTAGGGTGTTCTGGCTGTTTGCTAGGTGTTCTGGGTGGTTGCTAGGCAGTTGCTAGGTGTTCTGGGGGGTTGCTAGGCAGTTGCTAGGGTGTTCTGGGTGGTTGCTAGGGTATATTTGGTGGTTACTAGAGCATTTCTAGATGTTGCTAGGGTGTTCAAGATGGTTGCTAAGGTATTTTTGGTAGTTGCTATGGTGTTACTAGGTGGTTGGTAGTTGTCAAAGATGGTTTATATGGAGTTAATAACGAGTGCCTTCAGTATAGCACTCGGCCGAATAGGCACAAGCATGGAGCAATATCGCAAGGCCACGAGTGTAATATTGCGTTAAAAAATACAAAAAAATGTAAAAACAATTTTTTTTTGGTTTAGGGTGGTTGCTAGGGAGCTCTTAGTGGTTGCTAGGGTGCTGAAACTGGTTGCTATGGTGTGGCTATGAAGATTTTAGGCCATTACTTATTGGTTGCTTGATAATATAAATCCTCTGAGGGAGAGAGAGAGGGAGAGACGCAGGGCTGTCAGGCCCTTTGGAGTCTGTGTGTGTGAAAACGGCAGTTTGGATTCAAATATTTTTAGAACTCCCCAATGTAAGTCAATGGGAGTTTTTCCGAGTTTTGATCGTCATTTTTAGGAAAACCGTAAGTCCGATCAGTCTGAAAAGATATAGCAACGCGAGTCAGATCAGTTTGAGTGTCTGAGCCGAGTTTGGAGTATGTAGAGTTAAAGCTCTAGGAGGAGTTTCATATAGAAATTTTAGTCTCGGAATAATAATAATAATAATAATAATAATAAGTTTAAATAGGATTTCAATATGTTGGCTCTCTCAAGCCAACTTAATAATAATAATAATAATAAGTTTAAATAGGATTTCAATATGTTGGCTCTCTCAAGCCAACTTAACTAGATGCGAAAGTTCGTCGAGACAAACTTTAAGTTGGCTTGAGAAAGTTTGGAGCAGAACGTTTTTTGCTAGGCGGTTGCTAGGATGTTATGGGTGGTTGCTAGGGTATTTTGGGCGGTTGCTAGGGTGTTCTGGGTGGTTGCTAGGTGGTTGCTAGGGTGTCCTGGGTGGTTGCTAAGGTCTTTTGGGTGGTTGCTAGGGTATTTTGGGTGGTTGCTAGGGTGTTCTGGGTGGTTGCTAGGCGGTTGCTAGGGTTTTCTGGGTGGTTGCTAGGCTGTTTTGGGTGGTTGCTAGGGTATTCTGGGTGGTTGCTAGGCGGTTGCTAGGATATTTCTGATGGTTGCTAGGGTCTTTGGGGTGGTTGCTAGGCGGTTGCTAGGATATTTTGGGTGGTTGCTAGGCGGTTGCTAGGATATTTTAGGTGGTTGCTAGGGTCTTTTGGGTGGTTGCTAGGCAGTTGCTATGGTCTTTTGGGTGGTTGCTAGGGTCTTTTGGGTGGTTGCTAGGCGGTTGCTAGGGTGTTTTGGGTGGTTGCTAGGATGTTTTGGGTGGTTGCTAGGGTCTTTTGGGTGGTTGCTAGGCGGTTGCTAGGGTGTTTTGGGTGGTTGCTAGGATATTTTGGGTGTTTGCTAGGGTCTTTTGGGTGGTTGCTAGGCGGTTGCTAGGATATTTTGGGTGGTTGCTAGGGTCTTTTGGGTGGTTGCTAGGCGGTTGCTAGGATATTTTAGGTGGTTGCTAGGGTCTTTTGGGTGGTTGCTAGGATCTTTTGGGTGGTTTCTAGGCGGTTGCTAGGGTGTTTTGGGTGGTTGCTAGGATGTTTTGGGTGGTTGCTAGGGTCTTTTGGGTGGTTGCTAGGCGGTTGCTAGGGTGTTTTGGGTGGTTGCTAGGATATTTTGGGTGGTTGCTAGGGTCTTTTGGGTGGTTGCTAGGTGGTTGCTAGGGTGTTTTGGGTGGTTGCTAGGGTATTTTGGGTGGTTGCTAGGGTGTTCTGGGTGGTTGCTAGGGTCTTTTGGGTGGTTGCTAGGTGGTTGCTAGGGTGTTTTGGGTGGTTGCTAGGGTATTTTGGGTGGTTGCTAGGGTGTTCTGGGTGGTTGCTAGGGTCTTTTGGGTGGTTGCTAGGCGGTTGCTAGGGTGTTTTGGGTGGTTGCTAGGATATTTTGGGTGGTTGCTAGGGTCTTTTGGGTGGTTGCTAGGGTGTTCTGGGTGGTTGCTAGGCGGTTGCTAGGGTGTTCTGGGTGGTTGCTAGGGTCTTTTGGGTAGTTGCTAGGCGGTTGCTAGGATATTTTGGGTAGTTGCTAGGGTCTTTTGGGTGGTTGCTAGGCGGTTGCTAGGATATTTTCGGTGGTTGCTAGGGTCTTTTGGGTGGTTGCTAGGCGGTTGCTAGGGTATTTTGGGTGGTTGCTAGGCGGTTGCTAGGGTGTTTTGGGTGGTTGCTGGGTGGTTGCTAGGGTCTTTTGGGTGGTTGCTAGGGTCTTTTGGGTGGTTGCTAGGGTGGTTGCTAGGCGGTTGCTAGGGTGTTATGGGTGGTTGCTAGGCTGTTCTGGGTGGTTGATAGGCGGTTGCTAGGGTGTTATGGGTGGTTGCTATGGTGTTGCTAGGCGGTTGCTAAGGTATTCAGGGCGGTTGATATGGTGTTACTAGGTGGCTGGTAGTTGTCACAGATGGTTACTATGGAGTTTTTATAGAGTTCTTAGCATGATCTTGGCATGATTTAACACTTAACTAATCACTATTAGCATGTAGCTATTCACTGCTAGCATGTGTAGTATGTTGGAAGTGCTGTTTGCTAGCATGAGTCAAAAGAGCCAAACCTCATCTCTATACGATGTTCTGATACAGAGATATAGGTCTTACAAAACGGTTGCTAGGGTACTCGAGTTTGGTTGCTATGGAGTTGCTTGGGAGCTGGAAGATTTAAACTTAAGAAGTTTATAGTGGTTTGAAGTTTACAGTAGTTTGAAGTTTGACAGATAGATAAATAAGTTAGATAGACACACACACACACACACACACAAACACACACACACACACACACTAACTCGCTCACACACTCACTCATAAACTCAGTGTGTGTGTCTGAGTTTAGAGTTTATAAGTGTATAAATTGATGAGTTTATAAGTGTATGAGTTCTTGAGTTTTGAGTTTATAAGTTTAAATCAGTTTAGAGTTTATAAGTTTAAATGAGATTAAGAGTTCAGAGTTTATTAATTTATGAGTTTAAGAGTTCATAAGTTTATGAATTCATGAGTTTATAAGTTAATTAGTTTATAAGTGTTTATAGTTTAGAGTTTATTAGTTTAAATGAGTCTCAATGGCTCATATAGTATATAGAACGGCAGTTTGGTTTAGTCTTCAAGGTGTTTAGATTTAAATTTTTGTCGGTTTGAATTTTTTAGAACTCCCCAATGTAAGTCAATGGGAGTTTTTGAATGAGTTTTTTCGAGTTTTGATCGTCATTTTTAGGAAAACCGTAAGTCCGATCAGTCTGAAAAGATATAGCATACCGAGTCAGATCAGTCTGAGTGTCCGAGCCGAGTTTGGAGTATGTAGAGTTAAAGCTCTAGGAGGAGTTTGATATAGATTTTTTTAGGGTCAGAAGAATAATAATAACTAGATGCGAAAGTTCGTCGAGACAAACTTTAAGTTGGCTTGAGAAAGTTTGGACCAGAAAGTTTTTTGCTAGGCGGTTGCTAGGGTATTCTGAGTGGTTTCTAGGCGGTTGCTAGGATATTTCTGGTGGTTGCTAGGGTCTTTTGGGTGGTTGCTAGGCGGTTGCTAGGGTGTTTTGGGTGGTTGCTAGGGTGTTCTGGGTGGTTGCTAGGCGGTTGCTAGGGTGTTCTGGGTGGTTACTAGGGTGTTCTGGGTGGTTGCTAGGCGGTTGCTAGGATATTTTGGGTGGTTGCTAGGGTCTTTTGGGTGGTTTATAGGCGGTTGCTAGGGTATTTTAGGTGGTTGCTAGGGTATTCTGGGTGGTTGCTAGGCGGTTGCTAGGGTATTTTGGGTGGTTGCTAGGGTCTTTTGGGTAGTTGCTAGGCGGTTTCTAAGATATTTTGGGTGGTTGCTAGGGTCTTTTGGGTGGTTGCTAGGCGGTTGCTAGGGTATTTTGGGTGGTTGCTAGGGTGTTCTGGGTGGTTGCTAGGCGGTTGCTAGGGTGTTCTGGGTGGTTACTAGGGTGTTCTGGGTGGTTGCTAGGCGGTTGCTAGGATATTTTGGGTGGTTGCTAGGGTCTTTTGGGTGGTTGATAGGCGGTTGCTAGGGTATTTTAGGTGGTTGCTAGGGTATTTTAGGTGGTTGATAGGGTATTCTGGGTGGTTGCTAGGCGGTTGCTAGGGCATTTTGGGTGGTTGCTAGGGTCTTTTGGGTAGTTGCTAGGCGGTTTCTAAGATATTTTCGGTGGTTGCTAGGGTCTTTTGGGTGGTTGCTAGGCGGTTGCTAGGGTATTTTGGGTGGTTGCTAGGGTGTTCTGGGTGGTTGCTAGGCGGTTGTAGGGTGTTCTGGGTGGTTACTAGGGTGTTCTGGGTGGTTGCTAGGCGGTTGCTAGGATATTTTGGGTGGTTGCTAGGGTCTTTTGGGTGGTTGATAGGCGGTTGCTAGGGTATTTTAGGTGGTTGCTAGGGTATTTTAGGTGGTTGTTAGGGTATTCTGGGTGGTTGCTAGGCGGTTGCTAGGGTGTTCTGGGTGGTTGCTATGGTGTTGCTAGGCGGTTGCTAGGGTATTTTGGGTGGTTGTTAGGCGGTTGCTAGGGTGTTCTGGGTGGTTGCTATGGTGTTGCTAGGCGGTTGCTAAGGTATTCTGGGTGGTTGCTAGGCGGTTGCTAGGGTGTTCTGGGTGGTTGCTATGGTGTTGCTAGGCGGTTGCTAGGGTGTTCTGGGTTGTTGCTAGGCAGTTGCTAGGTGTTCTGGGTGGTTGCTAGGCAGTTGCTAGGGTGTTCTGGCTGTTTGCTAGGTGTTCTGGGTGGTTGCTAGGCAGTTGCTAGGTGTTCTGGGGGGTTGCTAGGCAGTTGCTAGGGTGTTCTGGGTGGTTGCTAGGGTATATTTGGTGGTTACTAGAGCATTTCTAGATGTTGCTAGGGTGTTCAAGATGGTTGCTAAGGTATTTTTGGTAGTTGCTATGGTGTTACTAGGTGGTTGGTAGTTGTCAAAGATGGTTACTATGGAGTTTTTATAGAGTTCTTAAAATCTTTAATAACGAGTGCCTTCAGTACGGCACTCGGCCTGCGGCCTCGTGCCTATGGCCGAATAGGCACAAGCATGGAGCAATATCGCAAGGCCACGAGTGTAATATTGCGTTAAAAAATACAAAAAAATGTAAAAAAAAAAATTTTTTGGTTTAGGGTGGTTGCTAGGGAGCTCTTAGTGGTTGCTAGGGTGCTGAAACTGGTTGCTATGGTGTGGCTATGAAGATTTTAGGCCATTACTTATTGGTTGCTTGATAATATAAATCCTCTGAGGGAGAGAGAGAGGGAGAGACGCAGGGCTGTCAGGCCCTTTGGAGTCTGTGTGTGTGAAAACGGCAGTTTGGATTCAAATGTTTTTAGAACTCCCCAATGTAAGTCAATGGGAGTTTTTCCGAGTTTTGATCGTCATTTTTAGGAAAACCGTAAGTCCGATCAGTCTGAAAAGATATAGCAACTAACTTCAGATCAGTTTGAGTGTCTGAGCCGAGTTTGGAGTATGTAGAGTTAAAGCTCTAGGACGAGTTTGAGTCAACAGTTTTTAACAGAAGAATAATAATAATAACTAGATTAAAAAGTTCGTCGAGACAAACTTTAAGTTGGCTTGAGAAAGCCGGACCAGAAAGTTTGAAGAAGTTTGAAGTTTAAAGTAGTTTAAAGTTTAAATTAGTCTAAAGTTTAAATTAGTTTGAAGTTTAAAGAAGTGTAAAGTAGTTTTTGAAGTTTAAAGTAGTTTGAAGTTTAAAGTAGTTTAAAGTTTAAATTAGTTTGAAGTAGATCGATAGATGAGTTTGTTAGTTTAAATTTTACACACAGACACGCTCACTAACTCTCTCTCTCACACACGCACACACACACACTTATGCACATACACCCACACTCATGCACACACTCACTCACTCACACACACACACACACACACACTCACGGACATACACTCACACATGCACACAGACACACAGACATGCTCACTAACTCACTCACATACACACACACACACACACTAACTCACACACACTCTCTCTCTCTCACACACATACACACACGCACATACACTCATAAATGCACACACTCACACACACACACACACTAACTCGCTCTCACACACACAGAGACACGCTCATTAACTCACATACACTCACACACATAGACACATACACTCACACACACACACACACACACTCTCTTTCTCTCTCTCTCTCTCTCGCTCTCTCTCTCTCTCTCTCTCTCTCTCTCACACACTCTCACACGGACATACACTCACACACGCACACACACAGACATGCTCACTAACTCACACACACACACTCACTAACTCACACACACTCTCTCTCACACACATACACACTTACGCACATACACTCACACATGCACGCACACACACACACACACACTCACACATAGACACACACGCTCTCTCTCTCACACACACACACACACACACGTTTTGAGTTAAGAGTTTATAAGTTTAAATGAGTGTATACGAGTTTTTGAGTTTACACACACACACACACACACACACACACACACTCACACATAGACACACACGCTCTCTCTCTCTCTCTCACACACACACACGTTTTGAGTTTAGAGTTCATTAGTTTAAATGAGTCTCAATGGCTCATATAGTATATAGAACGGCAGTTTGGTTTAGTCTTCAAGGTGTTTAGATTTAAATTTTCGACATACACACACACACACACACACATAGACACACACACACACACACACACACACACACACACACTAACTAACTCACACACACACACACACACACACACACTCACACTCACACTCACACTCACACACAGACACACACACTCTCACTAACTCACACACACACACACACACACACCCTCACTAACTCACACACACACACACACACACACACACACACCCACACACAGACATGCTCACTGTCTCACACACACACACACACACACACACACACACTAACTCGCTCTCACACATACACAGACACGCTCACACACATAGACACACACACTCTCTCACACACACACACCCTCGCTAACTCTCTCTCACACACACACACACACACACACACACACACTCACACTAACTCACACACACACACACCCTCACTAACACACACACACACACACACACACACACACACACACACACACACACACACACACAGACATGCTCACTGTCTCACACACACACACACACACACTAACTCGCTCTCACACAAACACAGTCACGCTCACACACATAGACACACACACTCTCTGACACACACACGCGCACACACCCTCGCTAACTCTCTCTCACACACACACACACACACACACACACTCACGCACATACACTCACTCACGGACATACACTCACACATGCACACACACACACACACACACACACACACACACACACGGACATACACTCACACACGCACACACACACGCACACACACACACACACACACACTCTCTCTCTCTCACACACATACACACGCACATACACACACACACTAACTCGCTCTCACACATACACAGACACGCTCACACACAGACACACACACTCTCTCTCACACACTCACTCAGACACACACACACACACACTCAGAGTTTATGAGTTTAGAGTTTATAAATGTATAGATTGATGAGTTTATAAGTGTACGAGTTTTTGAGTTTAGAGTTTATAAGTTTAAATGAGTTTAGAGTTTATAAGTTTAAATGAGTTTAAGAGTTCAGAGTTTATTAATTTATGAGTTTAAGAGTTCATAAGTCTATGAATTCATGAGTTTATAAGTTAATTAGTTTATAAGTGTATGAGTTTAGAGTTCATTAGTTTAAATTAAATGGGTGAGAGTTATGTTATAAGTTATGTATGTTAGTTTAAAGTTTAACTTAGCTTGAAGTTTAAATTAGTTTAAAATAATTTGAAGTTTAAATTAGTTTAAAATAGTTTGAAGTTTAAAGTTGTTTAAAGCTTAAAGTAGTTCAAAGTTTGAAGTAGTTTAAAAGAACTTCTTTAAAAGAAGAAGAAAGTTGCTAGAAAGAAAGAAAGAAAGATTAGTTAGAAAGAAAGATAGATTAATTAGAAAGAAAGATGGATTAGTTAGATAGAAAGAAAGAAAGTTTAGTTAGAAAGAAAGAAAGAAAGAAAGAAAGAAAGAAAGAAAGAAAGAAAGAAAGAAAGAAAGAAAGAAAGAAAAAGATTAGTTAGAAAGAAAGAAAGACAGAAAGAAAGAAAGATTAGTTAGAAAGAAAGAAAGAAAGAAAGAAAGAAAGAAAGAAAGAAAGAAAGACAGAAAGAAAGATTAGTTAGAAAGAAAGAAAGAAAGAAAGAAAGAAAGAAAGATTAGTTAGAAAGAAAGAAAGAAAGAAAAAGATTAGTAAGAAAGAAAGAAAGAAAGAAAGAAAGAAAGAAAGAAAAAGATTAGTTAGAAAGAAAGAAAGACAGAAAGAAAGAAAGATTAGTTAGAAAGAAAGAAAGAAAGAAAGAAAGAAAGAAAGAAAGAAAGAAAAAGATTAGTAAGAAAGAAAGAAAGAAAGAAAGAAAGAAAGATTAGTTAGAAAGAAAGAAAGAAAGAAAGAAAGAAAGAAAGAAAGAAAGAAAGAGAAAGATTAGTTTCTCATTAGATTAGATTAGCTCATATAGTATATAGAACGGCAGTTTGGTTTAGTCTTCAAGGTATTTTGATTTGAATTTTCGTCGGTTTGAATTTTTTAGAACTCCCCAATGTAAGTCAATGGGAGTTTTTGAATGAGTTTTTTCGAGTTTTGATCGTCATTTTTAGGAAAACCGTAAGTCCGATCAGTCTGAAAAGATATAGCACACTTGGTCAGAACAGTTTGAGTGTCTGAGCCGAGTTTGGAGTATGTAGAGTGAAAGCTCTAGGAGGAGTTTGATATAGAAATTTTTAGTCTCAGAAGAATAATAATAATAATAATAATAAGTTTAAATAGGATTTCAGTAAATTGGCTCTCCAAGCCAACTTAACTAGATGCGAAAGTTCGTCGAGACAAACTTTAAGTTGGCTTGAGAAAGTTTGGACCAGAAAGTTTTTTGCTAGGCGGTTGCTAGGGTATTCTGAGTGGTTTCTAGGCGGTTGCTAGGATATTTCTGGTGGTTGCTAGGGTCTTTTGGGTGGTTGCTAGGCGGTTGCTAGGGTGTTTTGGGTGGTTGCTAGGGTGTTCTGGGTGGTTGCTAGGCGGTTGCTAGGGTGTTCTGGGTGGTTACTAGGGTGTTCTGGGTGGTTGCTAGGCGGTTGCTAGGATATTTTGGGTGGTTGCTAGGGTCTTTTGGGTGGTTTATAGGCGGTTGCTAGGGTATTTTAGGTGGTTGCTAGGGTATTCTGGGTGGTTGCTAGGCGGTTGCTAGGGTATTTTGGGTGGTTGCTAGGGTCTTTTGGGTAGTTGCTAGGCGGTTTCTAAGATATTTTGGGTGGTTGCTAGGGTCTTTTGGGTGGTTGCTAGGCGGTTGCTAGGGTATTTTGGGTGGTTGCTAGGGTGTTCTGGGTGGTTGCTAGGCGGTTGCTAGGGTGTTCTGGGTGGTTACTAGGGTGTTCTGGGTGGTTGCTAGGCGGTTGCTAGGATATTTTGGGTGGTTGCTAGGGTCTTTTGGGTGGTTGATAGGCGGTTGCTAGGGTATTTTAGGTGGTTGCTAGGGTATTTTAGGTGGTTGATAGGGTATTCTGGGTGGTTGCTAGGCGGTTGCTAGGGCATTTTGGGTGGTTGCTAGGGTCTTTTGGGTAGTTGCTAGGCGGTTTCTAAGATATTTTCGGTGGTTGCTAGGGTCTTTTGGGTGGTTGCTAGGCGGTTGCTAGGGTATTTTGGGTGGTTGCTAGGGTGTTCTGGGTGGTTGCTAGGCGGTTGTAGGGTGTTCTGGGTGGTTACTAGGGTGTTCTGGGTGGTTGCTAGGCGGTTGCTAGGATATTTTGGGTGGTTGCTAGGGTCTTTTGGGTGGTTGATAGGCGGTTGCTAGGGTATTTTAGGTGGTTGCTAGGGTATTTTAGGTGGTTGTTAGGGTATTCTGGGTGGTTGCTAGGCGGTTGCTAGGGTGTTCTGGGTGGTTGCTATGGTGTTGCTAGGCGGTTGCTAGGGTATTTTGGGTGGTTGTTAGGCGGTTGCTAGGGTGTTCTGGGTGGTTGCTATGGTGTTGCTAGGCGGTTGCTAAGGTATTCTGGGTGGTTGCTAGGCGGTTGCTAGGGTGTTCTGGGTGGTTGCTATGGTGTTGCTAGGCGGTTGCTAGGGTGTTCTGGGTTGTTGCTAGGCAGTTGCTAGGTGTTCTGGGTGGTTGCTAGGCAGTTGCTAGGGTGTTCTGGCTGTTTGCTAGGTGTTCTGGGTGGTTGCTAGGCAGTTGCTAGGTGTTCTGGGGGGTTGCTAGGCAGTTGCTAGGGTGTTCTGGGTGGTTGCTAGGGTATATTTGGTGGTTACTAGAGCATTTCTAGATGTTGCTAGGGTGTTCAAGATGGTTGCTAAGGTATTTTTGGTAGTTGCTATGGTGTTACTAGGTGGTTGGTAGTTGTCAAAGATGGTTACTATGGAGTTTTTATAGAGTTCTTAAAATCTTTAATAACGAGTGCCTTCAGTACGGCACTCGGCCTGCGGCCTCGTGCCTATGGCCGAATAGGCACAAGCATGGAGCAATATCGCAAGGCCACGAGTGTAATATTGCGTTAAAAAATACAAAAAAATGTAAAAAAAAAATTTTTTTGGTTTAGGGTGGTTGCTAGGGAGCTCTTAGTGGTTGCTAGGGTGCTGAAACTGGTTGCTATGGTGTGGCTATGAAGATTTTAGGCCATTACTTATTGGTTGCTTGATAATATAAATCCTCTGAGGGAGAGAGAGAGGGAGAGACGCAGGGCTGTCAGGCCCTTTGGAGTCTGTGTGTGTGAAAACGGCAGTTTGGATTCAAATGTTTTTAGAACTCCCCAATGTAAGTCAATGGGAGTTTTTCCGAGTTTTGATCGTCATTTTTAGGAAAACCGTAAGTCCGATCAGTCTGAAAAGATATAGCAACTAACTTCAGATCAGTTTGAGTGTCTGAGCCGAGTTTGGAGTATGTAGAGTTAAAGCTCTAGGACGAGTTTGAGTCAACAGTTTTTAACAGAAGAATAATAATAATAACTAGATGCGAAAGTTCGTCGAGACAAACTTTAAGTTGGCTTGAGAAAGTTTGGACCAGAAAGTTTTTTGCTAGGCGGTTGCTAGGGTATTCTGAGTGGTTTCTAGGCGGTTGCTAGGATATTTCTGGTGGTTGCTAGGGTCTTTTGGGTGGTTGCTAGGCGGTTGCTAGGGTGTTTTGGGTGGTTGCTAGGGTGTTCTGGGTGGTTGCTAGGCGGTTGCTAGGGTGTTCTGGGTGGTTACTAGGGTGTTCTGGGTGGTTGCTAGGCGGTTGCTAGGATATTTTGGGTGGTTGCTAGGGTCTTTTGGGTGGTTTATAGGCGGTTGCTAGGGTATTTTAGGTGGTTGCTAGGGTATTCTGGGTGGTTGCTAGGCGGTTGCTAGGGTATTTTGGGTGGTTGCTAGGGTCTTTTGGGTAGTTGCTAGGCGGTTTCTAAGATATTTTGGGTGGTTGCTAGGGTCTTTTGGGTGGTTGCTAGGCGGTTGCTAGGGTATTTTGGGTGGTTGCTAGGGTGTTCTGGGTGGTTGCTAGGCGGTTGCTAGGGTGTTCTGGGTGGTTACTAGGGTGTTCTGGGTGGTTGCTAGGCGGTTGCTAGGATATTTTGGGTGGTTGCTAGGGTCTTTTGGGTGGTTGATAGGCGGTTGCTAGGGTATTTTAGGTGGTTGCTAGGGTATTTTAGGTGGTTGATAGGGTATTCTGGGTGGTTGCTAGGCGGTTGCTAGGGCATTTTGGGTGGTTGCTAGGGTCTTTTGGGTAGTTGCTAGGCGGTTTCTAAGATATTTTCGGTGGTTGCTAGGGTCTTTTGGGTGGTTGCTAGGCGGTTGCTAGGGTATTTTGGGTGGTTGCTAGGGTGTTCTGGGTGGTTGCTAGGCGGTTGTAGGGTGTTCTGGGTGGTTACTAGGGTGTTCTGGGTGGTTGCTAGGCGGTTGCTAGGATATTTTGGGTGGTTGCTAGGGTCTTTTGGGTGGTTGATAGGCGGTTGCTAGGGTATTTTAGGTGGTTGCTAGGGTATTTTAGGTGGTTGATAGGGTATTCTGGGTGGTTGCTAGGCGGTTGCTAGGGTGTTCTGGGTGGTTGCTATGGTGTTGCTAGGCGGTTGCTAGGGTATTTTGGGTGGTTGTTAGGCGGTTGCTAGGGTGTTCTGGGTGGTTGCTATGGTGTTGCTAGGCGGTTGCTAAGGTATTCTGGGTGGTTGCTAGGCGGTTGCTAGGGTGTTCTGGGTGGTTGCTATGGTGTTGCTAGGCGGTTGCTAGGGTGTTCTGGGTTGTTGCTAGGCAGTTGCTAGGTGTTCTGGGTGGTTGCTAGGCAGTTGCTAGGGTGTTCTGGCTGTTTGCTAGGTGTTCTGGGTGGTTGCTAGGCAGTTGCTAGGTGTTCTGGGGGGTTGCTAGGCAGTTGCTAGGGTGTTCTGGGTGGTTGCTAGGGTATATTTGGTGGTTACTAGAGCATTTCTAGATGTTGCTAGGGTGTTCAAGATGGTTGCTAAGGTATTTTTGGTAGTTGCTATGGTGTTACTAGGTGGTTGGTAGTTGTCAAAGATGGTTACTATGGAGTTTTTATAGAGTTCTTAAAATCTTTAATAACGAGTGCCTTCAGTACGGCACTCGGCCTGCGGCCTCGTGCCTATGGCCGAATAGGCACAAGCATGGAGCAATATCGCAAGGCCACGAGTGTAATATTGCGTTAAAAAATACAAAAAAATGTAAAAAAAAATTTTTTTTGGTTTAGGGTGGTTGCTAGGGAGCTCTTAGTGGTTGCTAGGGTGCTGAAACTGGTTGCTATGGTGTGGCTATGAAGATTTTAGGCCATTACTTATTGGTTGCTTGATAATATAAATCCTCTGAGGGAGAGAGAGAGGGAGAGACGCAGGGCTGTCAGGCCCTTTGGAGTCTGTGTGTGTGAAAACGGCAGTTTGGATTCAAATGTTTTTAGAACTCCCCAATGTAAGTCAATGGGAGTTTTTCCGAGTTTTGATCGTCATTTTTAGGAAAACCGTAAGTCCGATCAGTCTGAAAAGATATAGCAACTAACTTCAGATCAGTTTGAGTGTCTGAGCCGAGTTTGGAGTATGTAGAGTTAAAGCTCTAGGACGAGTTTGAGTCAACAGTTTTTAACAGAAGAATAATAATAATAACTAGATGCGAAAGTTCGTCGAGACAAACTTTAAGTTGGCTTGAGAAAGTTTGGACCGGAAAGTTTTTTGCTAGGCGGTTGTTATGATGTTATGGGTGGTCGCTATGGTGTTGCTAGGCGGTTGCTAAGGTATTCTGGGTGGTTGCTAGGCGGTTGCTAGGGTGTTTTGGGTGGTTGCTAGGGTGTTTTGGGTGGTTGCTAGGGTCTTTTGTGTGGTTGCTAGGCGGTTGCTAGGTGGTTGCTAGGGTGTTCTGGGTGGTTGCTAGGATATTTTAGGTGGTTGCTAGGGTCTTTTGGGTGGTTGCTAGGCGGTTGCTAGGGTCTTTTGGGTGGTTGCTAGGCGGTTGCTAGGGTGTTTTGGGTGGTTGCTAGGATATTTTGGGTGGTTGCTAGAGTCTTTTGGGTGGTTGCTAGGCGGTTGCTAGGGTGTTATGGGTGGTTGCTATGGTGTTGCTAGGCGGTTGCTAAGGTATTTTGGGTGGTTGCTAGGGTGTTCTGGGTGGTTGCTAGGCAGTTGCAAGGGTGTTATGGGTGGTTGCTATGGTGTTGCTAGGCGGTTGCTAAGGTATTCTGGGTGGTTGCTAGGCGGTTGCTAGGGTGTTCTGGGTGGTTGCTATGGTGTTGCTAGGCGGTTGGTAGTTGTCACAGATGGTTACTATGGAGTTTTGATATAGTTGTTTGCATGATCTTGGCATGATTTAGCACTTAACTAATCGCTATTAGCATGTAGCTATTCACTGCTAGCATGTGTAGCATGTTGGAAGTGCTGTTTGCTAGCATGAGTCAAAAGAGCCAAACCTAATCTCTATACGATGTTCTGATACAGAGATATAGGTCTTGCAAAACGGTTGCTAGGGTACTCAAGTTTGGTTGCTATGGAGTTGCTTGGGAGCTGGGAGCTTTAAACGTAAGAAGTTTAAAGTGGTTTGAAGTTTAAAGTAGTTTACAGTAGTTTGAAGTTTATGACAGATAGATAGATAAGTTAATAGATAGATAAACACACACACACACACACACATACATACACACACACACACACTAACTCGCTCACACACTCACTCAGACACACACACGCACACTCAAGAGTTTATGAGTTTAGAGTTTATAAGTGTATGAGTTTTTGAGTTTATAAGTTTAAATGAGTTTAGAGTTTATGTTTAAATGAGTTTAAGAGTTCAGAGTTTATTAATTTATGAGTTTAATAGTTTATAAGTCTATGAATTCATGAGTTTATAAGTTAATTAGTTAATCTCATACACTTATTCTAATTATAAGTGTATGAGTTTAGAGTTTATTAGTTTAAATGAGTCTCAATGACTCATATAGTATATAGAACGGCAGTTTGGTTTAGTCTTCAAGGTGTTTAGATTTAAATTTTTGACATACACACACACACAAGCACGCACGCACAGACTCTCACTCTCTCTCTCACACACACACGATCTCTCTCACACACACACTCACTAACTCACTCACACACACACAGACAAGCTCATTAACACACACACACACACACACTCACGCACATAGACACACACTCTCTCT